>NC_073313.1:309841856-310209981 GCF_027595985.1 Sorex araneus | reverse complement strand
GTGGTTCTGTGTGCTTCACACTTGGCACTCAGCTCTGGTCATCTGGAACGTTCTGCTAAAGTGGGACTCTTGTTTTCCTTTCCTGATTGACCCATCAGAGAGGAGGAAGTCCAGGAAACTTCAACCATCGGTACAGATTTAGGAAGCTGAAAGACGTGGGCTTCACACTCTGGGGGGCAGAGAAGGTATTGGGGATGGGGCTATCCTACCCTAGGGGGCGCCTCTGAGCAAACAGATCCTGGGACCCCGCCCCAACTATAGTCTCCTCTGCTTTTTGTTGCCCTTTGAAGCCAGGAAAGATTCCCCCACGTTCCCTAGTCTCATCTCTCACCAGAGCCTCCCACACCCTCTCTACCTCCGACCACACAAAACATTTCCCCTCCCACACAACCAGCCCTTGGGGCCCTTTGCTAACTGGAATCTTAGCATATCTATAGCTAAAATAGTACCATATAATTTCATTATTTTTATATTTAGAGTAGATTTTCTTGTCTTTGAAATAGCGATAGACACTTTTCCTTTGTTCATATACTTAATGTATCTAGGAGAATGTTTACCCTAGCTCCTCAATAATTTGTCTCAAATAAGACAGTAATCCTTTCTTTAGTATAGCACTGTAGCACTCTCATCCTGTTGTTCATCAATTTGCTCGAGCGGGCACCAGTAACATCTCCAGTTTGACTGCTTAAAAATAAAAATTAGTACAGAGACTGGGTGTAGCTGAAATAAAAAAATCAATGAAAAACTTTCAATAATACTTTAGGAACTAGAGTGCCTTAAGACAAGCACACTACCTTGCATGTGGCAACCCAGGTTTTTATCCCTGGCACTCCTTATGGTCCCCTGAGCACCACCAGGAGTGATCCCTTAGCGTAGAGGCAGGAGCAAATCCTGAAAACTGCCAAGTGTAGCTTTCAAATTAATGAATAACAAAATAAAATAGTGTTTGAGGGTAATCTAATGTGAAGAGAGGCAAGCTTTGTAATAGTTGCTCAGAAATATTTTTCTCTATAGAAATAGTGAAATGTAAGCTATCATTTTAGAACATAAAACTATAGCAATAAAACATAGCAGATATTTTAAATAAAATTGATGTATTTGTTGAATTGTTGCCCCATGCAAAGCATTTTGCTATTAAATAGATGTACATTAATTATTTAGAACATAGGAGACTTCTACTAAAAATGTATCTGATGATTAAACATTTTATAAAAGCCAAGGTTGCATGAAAAGTAGGAATTTATTCAAAAACCAAATGCTCAAGTGACCATGTGACTATAACAAGATCTTTCTGAAAGATTGGTGATTTAAACCATAGTTGGATGTCACAGTTATGCACACTGGTTTTATTCTCTAATATTTTGTTTAATATTTATATTTTTATTACTAAAAATAATATTTGATTGAAGAAAAATGGAATTAGCGGAAATATATACCTCAATATTTGCATGTGAAAGGTATCTCTGCCTGAAAATATTACATCATATGTAATTCTAAACTGGTTTTAATACTCTAGAAATTCTTGAATATAATAAAGATTATGGTTAAAGTTTATATATGTGCACCAGATTTGTGGATTTGAATAGTATGCATAGTTGGAAGTTTGTATTCTTATTATTAAGTGAATAAAATAATCATTAACAAATAAAGATATGTATCTCAGTTAATTAAAAGATTTTTTATTGAGAAAAAGTATCTGTTGAATTCTCAAGCTCATTTTGTGTTTATTTTCAATTTGACTTTATATTATATAGAAGTTTGCTTTCTATAAAAGAGAAAAACAAACAGTTTTTACGTGCTGTTTTCTTGCTCTAAGACAATATATAACAATCCAATTATTCTTTAGCTAAGATTCCTTAAAGGCAATTTTAAATTTTGCTATATCTTATTTTTGTAGTTTCTATGCTTTGAGGGGAAGAGCTGGAAATATAACTGGCTTAAAGGACAATTTTTTGGTAATTGTTCCCTTTTTGGTAACTTTTACTTATATACTTTGTTCAGAAAAAAAAAATTAAAGTCTTAGTCATGTTGCAAATCTGAACTAGGACTTTCCATCAAACTGGAACTTCCTGGCATGATAAGCACCAGGTAGTTTTTTGCCATATTTTCAGCACATCGGTACTCCATATGCTGTAAGAATGTCACAAAGTCTGGCAACAATTTTGAAAGACTCTTGACATGTTATTTGGTGTCATTCTTTAGTAGGAAGTGCCTGCGGTTGTGGCTGAAAGAATGGGGGTGGGGGTAGTGCAGGGGAACTGTAGCAACTGAGAAACACAGGAGCCGAACAGAATTGACTGAAATACATACAAGGTTTGTAGAAAGTAACAAATAAAGGTGAAGATATTTTATAGGGGAGAGCAGATTGGAGAGAGATGGAGAAGGAGATCACAAAAGTAAAGAGAGAGAGAGAGAGAGAGAGAGAGAGAGAGAGAGAGAGAGAGAGAGAGAAGCAGAGACAGAGACAGACATGCCATAGGATATAAAGAAACCTCCAATAAATTCTGATTATATGCTCTTTAAATATGACTGAAAAGCGCATAATAAATTTTAAATAGACATACTAAAATTTTAAATTTTCTCCCTTAGAAACATGTTCAAAACACAACTGAAAAGCAATGATTGGTTATAGAATATGTTGGAATTTCAATACTGATCATAACAGGAAATTACTTTAAATGCGAGTCTTTTAAGTTACTTTTCATATGCTTTCCACCTCAAAGATTAATTTGTGAAGAGTACCACCCTTTATTTCATGTATTCACAGTTAGAAGAGTATCTACTTTATTCTGTTTATTTCAATAGTCATTGTCTGTTGAATCAGTAGCAAAATCATTTTCCAATCTTGTTACCACAAAAATCAGAAACAATTGTTTGCATTAAATATTGTAGAAATTTTGTATATGAACTTGATATTCTTTGGGCAAACCAAAATGTTCTTTTTGTCCTTGAAAATTTTTATGAAATAATTCAAGTTTGTAATGCTAACATTTATTACAAAACTTTTGCTCTTTCCAGTACTTTTTATCATAAAATAATTTGAAAGAATGTATACAGAGAACATATACAAATGTAAAAATGAAAAAGCAAAATGGCATTTCATGAGCATTTGTTATTCAAATATAGGAGTCATTCTATAAGGGATTCATTTGGACTCTGACATTATGTTTTTACTTATAACATTATATTTCCAAATAAATTTCTTGAATTACCCCTGAAAAAATAAACAAATATAAATGTCATCCCAGATAGGGTTGCTCTTAATCACTAACATCACTTTTTCAGGTAATCTGATTATGTTATTAACTTTCATGTAAGACAGCTCTCTCAATAAATAATAAAATTTACTTTTAAATAGTTATAGAAATTTATTTTTAAAAATTATCTGAGTAAAGGTAGTAGTTAAATTAGCACAACATTAAATAACATTAGTGTGATTTTCATAAACTAAATAAAAATTAAATGTAAAAATGCAAATTTTATTTATATAATTTTAATTGCTTCCACTAAGTGGCAAACTTAACAATGAAATTAATGACATGAAATTAATAAATTATAAATGCTATCCATAAATATGTTACTATGAAAGTTTTATGATTGCTAGTAAAAATTTTTGCTCACTGATATGTAATAGTGTAACAATTATATTCAAAAAGCATTTTCTTATTACAGGTGAGACTAGAATTTCAGGAGAAAGTCAAAGTAATTAATACTTTGGAAAAAAACATAATATATATACATAATGAGTTAGAATAAATATGTAAGTATATACATATATACACATGATAAGTTAGAAAAATTGTGAGACCAAAGCAGAAAGGGATATACTACATAAAATTTCAGGTCAATAACCTCAATGATTATAGATAGAAATATTTTCAACAAAATCTTATGAAACAAATTCAACAATATATTAATCATACATCATGACTACGTGGGCTTCATTCAAGCAAAGATTCTTCAACAAATACAAATATATTAATGAAATATGTTGCAATAACAAAAGGAATAAAAAAGACCATATGTTCATATTGATAAGTTAAAAAAAAAGCTGTTAGTAAGTTTCAACATTTTAATTTTTTAAAAAAGTTCAGGCAAATAGCAATAAATGAAAATATCTCAAAATAGTAAATGTCATCTATATCTAATTTAACAACACAGAACACTGAATGGTGAAAACAAAAAGATTTTCCTAACAAGACAAAGTTTCCCATCTCCCCTCTAATTATTAAATACAGTACTGGTAGCCATAGCCAAAGCAGTTAGACAAGAAAAGAAAATAATAGAGATTTGGGAAAGTAGATTAAGCTATCACTATTTGCAGATGACATGGTAATATACATAGAAAATCACAATAGCTAACAAAAAAAAGAAAGAAAAAGAAAAGGAAAATCAGTAGACCACTGTAGTAAAATGTCAGATTAAAATCTCTTTAGAAAACATTTATTGCATTTCTCTATGCAATGAACAAACTGTAAGATAAAGAAAACAAGAAGACTAACTTGTCATTCAATAAAATAATTACCAAGAAATCGCTAAAGAAAATAGATGAAAGATCTAGACATCAGAAACTATACTCACTTCTTTAATAATTAGAAGACTGAGGGATATAAAAAGATATTTAGTATTTTTAGATTGGAATAATTAACATTGCTAAATGGCCATACAACCCAAAGAATCATATTGATTCAATGCAATCCTTACAAAATTCCAATAACATTATTCAAGGAAATATAACAAAATTACAAATATTACTTTAAAAACACAAAAGACTTTTTGTTTCTTGTTTTCTGGGCCACACCCAGCAGTGCTCTGCACTCAGGAATTACTCCTAGCCATGCTCAGGGAAACCATAGGGGATGCTGGGGATCAAACGCATTGTGATACCTCTCCAGCACCACAAGAAACTTTTAACAGAAAAGCAATCCAGAGACAAAGGTGGATGTTGTTATCATGTTCCATAACATTAAACTACATTAGGAAGTTATGTAAAATAAAACATCATGGTATTAGAATATATATGGTTATACAGATCAGTAGAATAGAATTGAAGGCCTGTAATTTAATTCTCATGCATATGGACTGCTTATTTATAAAACTTGACTGAAGGGATAAAACGAAAACAAAGAAAAATTTCTTCAATAAAGCTTTATAGCCAAACATTAAACTCAATCACTCTTAGGCTTCACCAAAAGATTTACTCTAAAAAATATTAAAGATTTAAATGTAGAACCAAAAATCAGAAATTCACTGAAAGAATTGGCAAAAATACTTCAACACTCTACCTTTCTTGATCTACTCAAGAGTTCAACTCCAACACCAATGGAAATAAAAACAAAAATAAATAGATTACAATAGCTAAAATATGTCTGTTGTATAAAAGAAGCTCTCATTTAAAAAAAGACACCCACTGTGTGAAAAAATACAGTTACAAACTATATATCTGATAAATATCAAATACCTAAGATATATAAAATTTCACATAACTGAACAACAATGGCAAATGATACCATCCATCAATAAATGGAGACAAGAGTTGAAGAGATATGTTCAAGGAAGACATACAGATGACAAACAGAAATATGAAAAAGTGGCTCATTAAAATTCATTCCTAGGAAAATGCAAATCAAAATGACACTGAACCATCACCTAACACCCTTGTGGTTACATAAATCTAAAAGATTTTAAAAACACAGTGAAAAAATTTTAAATTTGGAAATAATAAATCTATTGAGTAAAATAAAATGTGAATGTGATAGAAAGTTGGTGGAACTTTTAATAATTATGATTAAACTTAACCAGCAATTATAGGATATGGGGGATTAGGATGGGGATTAGGGCTTCCCAAATTCTATTAGGAAACTATAAGCACCTCCAGTATATTATCAACTTCAAGGCTGGTGGTTCCAAAAGAGGGCCTGAGGATATGGTGCTGCTCAAGGTCTTTGGTGCCAGGAATTGCCCAGATCAATCTGGCATTGCTCAAGAGACTCCAAAATCACACTCATGTATGTTTTGGAAATACGTGTTGCTAGGGATTGAATCCACGGTTTGCTTCATGCAAGGCATGTGTCTTAACCACTATACCATCTCTTTGGTCTCTATTAGGAATTGTTAAATAATAAGTTGCCTCAATATGCTAGGTTTTATTCTATGCTAAATTCAAAAGTATAAGGCTTACAACACATTAATTTAGTCGGTCATGTTTGGATTAAATAGGTTTTAAAACATATTAACCAGTGATGCTTCCAAGTAATATAACAATAACAAAAATATGAGTTTAACTAACACTTAAATAATTTACACTACAGAAAGAACAGGTTGTTTTAAAAAAGAGAAGTTAGTTTAAATTTACCAGAGCAATGTCTGATAAACACCACAAAGGCAAATATAATATGAAGTGAGGCTTGCGATAATGAGCTACTTTTAAAACTCTTTTTTGAATCTTAAGGTATTTGAAAATGTGGGAAATATCAATTATAGAAGACATAATAAACCAGGTTAAATTCTTGGAATTGCTAAATTTGGAAGTTGATTTTGAGTTTTTTTAATGACATTTTAATGACATTTTTAATGACCATTTTATTCAGGTAGAAAAGCTACATGTTTTGTTTTAAAATAATATATTTATGCTTTCAGGAGATACTGGAAAAAATTTCTAGTTTTTGAAACTATAAATAGCATTTAATGATCCTTTTCAGATTGTCTGGATTTAGTGTTTATATTTCAAGGATCTTCCATAGTGATGAGCACATAGCAGCTGTTTATTACAGCTTGTGGAATGAATGAATAAATTCATACATGTAAACATGCATGGCAACTTTGTAGATTTCTTCTGGTAAATAATTAATTCAAACATACTATGTATAAAGTACTAGCCTGTGCTTAGAAATATCATTTTTTACAAAAGATTTTTAATCAAAGTGAATTAGATCAAGAGTCAATCTTTCACAAAATAAGGTGCAATTTGGTAAATATATAAATGGATAAATGGATGAAGAACAGGTGAAGTTTGAAATGGACAATTTCATGGAGTTGATGAAATTAGACATAATCTGATTATTTTTTAACCTATTCCCTTTAATTCCCAATATATCTATTCTAGAACTGTAAAAAATAAAATTGAAACTGAAGCAACTAAAGACAAGTAATTTATTTAATATCTTATATAGAAATTCTCAGTTGAAAGGTAGCATTTATATATGATAGGAATCAGGTAAAACATTAATTAACCATTGACATCTTTACTCGGTTTTTCTTATAAATTAAGTATATTTTTTTCTACATGCTCATTTACAAATATTTATCACACTGACTTATTAATCAAAATAGTTATTAACAGTATAAACTATTTTAATAGTTCTTTGTTAATTTGTAATGCAATGCAATTCTCCTCATCAGACATTGTTATTTTAGAAATAAAAGCTTTTCGAAATCAAGACAAAATAAAACATGGGCTGTTTTAAAACATACATGAATTATTTATATAGTACACATGATTGCATTTGTAAAATATTAGTTATCTTACTTTTCCTTCCTCCTCAAATATAGACTGAACACATTGTAATGTCTTTGGTTTAGTAGAACAAAAACTTACTGTACTTTCAAATTTTGATTTCATAGATTAGCATGAAATCAGATTGTATATAATGTCCAGATGGAACAAAAATATTTTTAACTAAACATAATTCATACTTTTAAAATAAAAATGCTCAAAACAATGCCACATGTAGCCAGTATGCCAATGAAAGGTCAAAATCTTTATTTTTGTAAATTTTGTCCTACTTGTGATTAATATTAAAAAAACTTCTAATAATTGTTAATTGCACCTTAAGTATATGTTTTAAATAAGCAAGTTTAAACATATTCTTGCATTATAGCCGTATGTGAAAATAATTTGGTCATCAATTAACCAATATAGAAAAGATCTCTTCTTTAGGTCACTTTATTCATAGCTAGTTCTTCTATTTAACTTTGTAATGGGACACCTATACCTTTTTTGTAAGGAATTATGTTTTTGTGATTACAAAGCACTTGCCAGTACTAGAAATTATTAGAAATGAAAAGCAAGAGTATGCATGTCAACAAGTTGCTTAATACGATCAATAAACAAAACAATAAGGCTGCAAAAGAACACCTCCCCCCACTTCTCCAATTCATAGATGAATAGAATCAATGGTTGAGAAAATTTCCCTGGAGGGTACAGGGTGGAATTTGGAAACTGTAAAAGGAGCAATGAAAATGAGAAGAGCAGATGGAAGCTATTAAATCAGAATAACATTGCCTCTCACAAAGACTCAAATCAAATGTCATGAACTTCTATTATTGACAACACAGACGAGAAGCACAGTTATCTTTGGACTTTAAATATACATTTATGTAATATTACACTATAAATAGTTATAAATTCTGCTTCAGCAAATTGTCATGCACCTGGTAGGTAAACAATAATGTTTTTATGATATTATTCTAATTCTAATAGAGTCATATATAGAAATGTTGGAGAAAATAGAAAGATTAAGAAAGAATTCATATGAATCTCATTTTGTAAATATGCGAAATATCAAAAGAATATATTTTAAACTTAAGAAATATTGATTTCTTTTGGCTCTTTGGGTCACACCTGGCAATGCTCAGAAATTACTCCTGGCTCTGTACTCAGGAATTACTCCTGGTGGTGCTTGGGGGACCACATGGGATGCTGGGTATTGAACCCAGGTTGGCCGCGTGCAAGGTGCTGTGCCATTGCTCAGTACCCACTGTGCTATTGCTCTAGCCCCCAAAATATTGATTTTAATTCATAAAATTACCAAACATTTTAGAGAAAGGTTCCTGGGAATTTGATATAGTTTTAATTTAATATAATCAATAATGATTTTCTTTATAAGAAATGATCAAATGCTTTTGGCACATGCTTTCCACCTGTATTTCCTCTTTGACCCCTATCTCTTGTACGGAGAGTTTTAGAGCCTTAAACAATTAAGGAATGAAACTATTGAGGAATTTATTTTTCAATTGGAACACGAAAGTTTTCAGGTCAGGCTGAGGTGCTCACTAGGTCGGCTTCTGCAGCCATGTGGTCTCTTGATCTTTCTCTAGCTCAGCTGTCAGTTCATGTGTGAACTGAGCTAACGGTCGCCTTGGCTGCCTCTACCACCTGCTTGATATCTTCCCATGAACACTTTTAAGGGATTAAGTATGCTAATGATGTTACAATCCATTCAAAGCCACAATTTATCTAGGAAGTTTTCTAGAAAAACACAGAAATTTACAAATATTCTTCCACATTTTCCTCAGTTTGCTTTTTTCCCCATTGCTTCCTGTGCTACACATTTGGCAATGTGAACGTGACCCAGCCAGATTAATCATTGAAATCTCTTGACTGAGAAAAAGAGAAGAAAACAAATGAATATGGGGATAGAAGGGAAAATATATATATATGTATACATATATATATATGTATTGCCTTACTGATGACAAGTAATTTGTAAAATGCTCAGTAAACTTATATCCACTTGCTTTTAAAATTTTTTTGATGATACTTCAACCATAGAATCATTAAAATATAATTTTAGGGTATCTGCATGATTTTCATGTATCCATAATTATTTTTTCAATCTTACACTGGAAGAGTAGAATGGGATTCATAGTTAATAAAAGTCCATTATGTTCAGTATGTAGACTTGATGGAATTCTCTGGGATTTTGATAGCTCTCTTGTTTGACACATTTAAAAATTATTGAATTGAAATACAGTTATGTTTAAAATTATAGAAAATTATTTCAAATAAATCACCTCTGAAGTTCTCTGACTACCAGTGGAGGTTTCTCTCTCATTTTTTCCTTAATTCCCTCTTCCCCACATCTCTTCGTTGTTGATGATTATTAACTATGACTATTATGAGTAGTTCCTCAGCTTTCTCAGCCCAGTTCCACAATTCATTTTGGACTAATACCCATCAAGTTTCCAAGTTGAGGTGATATTAACATGAGGAAATTAATATGGTTCTTTATCCCACACAGTTCTAATCTAAAACATTTTCATCTGTCACATGGTGGTGATTCCTTAAGAGAGCTCAATTTGCCATAAAGTATTATGCTAGACTATGCTTACCTGCAGAATACAGAAGCAGTCAACATTTATGAGAATGCAAGTACTCATTTTACTCATCTTAAGACTATTTTATTCATTGTTATATAGTACCTTTTGCCAATGTTTGGTTTTGTTAGAGTTTTAATTATTTTTTGACAACTCTGTGGCTATAACTGGGATCACATTGGGATTTAATTTACCTGATTATTAAGAAGATCAACTGCCTTTATGCATTTTTATTGATTTCTTCATGCTTCTTCTTCTGGAAAATGTCAATTACATCCTTGATCCTTTTTCCCTTCTTCTGTGGATTTTAATGTTCAATCATGTGAATAAGTCATATACTCTGGATATTAGTTGGCCATATATGATTCACATATACTCTTAGTTTGTGCATTTTCTGTTCATGTTGTTCATAGTAACTTTGGAACATATGAAGTTTCCTGATTTTAGTGTAATTATGAATCTTTAATATGAATGCTTCCTTTACCTTATTTGTGAGGCTTTCTAGGCCTGTTTATTAAACCATGGTACATTTTCTTTAATAAATTGCAATGCTTCACATTATATTTTAATTATATATACTTAATATTTACATGAGGTAGAATTCATTGTTATTTCATTTATCTGTTCAATACATAATATGCACTAGAATTTTTATAGAAATCCAAATATAATAATATATACAAAGTTCTTTATGTCTCGCTTTAAAAGAGCAGAGTAGTGAGGAAGATTAATTAATAGTAGTCATACCTTAATTTGTATAATACTCTACTAAACAGCAGAAACCTAAACTACAATCTTTCTAAATGCAGAAAACACAATGTCATTTCTTTGTAATTATCAATGTTATCTAGTACCATTCAAAATGAATTTAAGCTCTGTAGCTCAGCCAAAATTACACTTGCTAACTTGTCCCCTTTACTTCTCCAGATATTCTGCATACATTTTAACTTTTCTCTCTTATACACACAATCAAGTTCTGGAACTGTGAGTTACCATGGATGGTCTTGGTCAACATGAGGAACTCAGACAGTCTCTCACTTTGTTCGTTCCATTCTATGCCATGGGTCCCAATGTGGAGTTCTTCGAATAACCTCCTAGATCCTATCTTGGCATTGAAATCACTGACAATGATCTTGTAGAAGGCGTGGTCTTCTTCATAGAATTTCTTCAGCTCCATATAGAATTTCTCAATTTCTTCTTCTTCGTAGTTGGATGTTGGTGCTTAGACAATGAAGATACAAACTGTTGGCAACTAACCACATCTATTCAACCATAAGCATATTATTCAGGTTGTTAGGCATTTGAACAAATCAATGCTCATGGCTAAGTTCGTATTGACAAGGACACCTATACCATCATGCCTCTACTGTCACATGTTCCGAGGAACAGATCTCCAGTGTCGAAAATGGCATGATGTTTTTGATGCCTTCTTGTCTCGGTCAATCCAATGATGTACTTGACCTTCCATGCTTGCACCAACAGGTCCTTGATGGATGTGTCCAATGCCAGCATCGTGCATTAAACGTGCAAACAGTCATTTTAGTTCTTCTTTCTTTTGGCAGGCTAGTTGGGCCCTGAGATTTTATCAGCATCTCCTTGCTTGTTCTTCTTAGGGCTGCCATATTGGGGGTTCTTCCAGGGTCAGAAAAATGAGGCCCATTGCTGTTACTAGTTTTGGCATATCTTATACCCCATGGGTAGCTTGCCAGGTTCTGCCATGCCGAGGGATACTCTCAGTAGGATGCCTGGCCCAGTGAGAGGGATGTAGGCTTTTAGAGTGACCTCTAATTACCGTTATAGATGTTCTGATGGTTCACACCATAAATATGGTGTGGTAATGATGGAAAAAGGGTAGGAAGTTTTCATAATGTGTTACATGGTTCAGCATAGTGGCAGTTGTCTAATAATAAAAATTATCTAATTATTAAAATTGAATTTGTACTTTTCTCTCTATTTTTTAATTCCTTCTATTCCATTTGGTCTCCTTTGTAATGCACTTAGTGTTGAGTACATAATAGAGGCTTATAATGCATATCAACACAAATATTATTTCTAACTAAACATCTAAATTTACCAAAACATAAATTTTCCAGTTTCCCTGTCACAGTCTAAAATACATAAATATGGATATATATGGAATATAAACACATTAGTTATAAATACCTGAAGAATCTGTCGCCAGTACTCGTCAATACACTGACTCAGCTCTTCACAAGCTACCTGTCTGAATGCAAGGTTCCATCTCAAGAGAAAACCAGCAGCACATTCTGTTGTACAAGAAGGGAGACATCCATGACATCAGCAACTATCGCCTGATCTGCCTGCTGTCTATGGCCTCAAAGTTATTCACTTGAGTCACGTGAATAGGATTAGCAGAACACTAGACGAAGAACAACCATGTGAGCAAGCAGGGTTCCAAGAAAGAGTTAGGACAATAGACCATATCCACATGGTGACCAAGCTCATTGAGATTTCGTGAGAGTTCAAGATTCTGCTCCATCTAACGTTCATTGATTTAAAGAATGCCTTTGATTCTGCTCAGACCGAAGTGGTCATCGAAGCCCTAGCCAAACAGGGTGTTCAAACTCAGTATGTCAGGATCCACTGTGAGCTGTATTACGGATTCTCCACCAGGATCTCCCCATTCTACAAGGAAGTGATCATCGTTGTAAAGAGAGGGATTCAGCAGGGCAATACCATTTCACCAAAACTCTTCCGTGCCACTCTCGAGAACGTCATGGTCATGTGGCAACTGGAATGGGAAAGAATGGGAGTGAAGATAGATGATGGGCAACTACACCACCTCCGATTTTCTAATGACATCATTCTAGTAACACCAAACATTAGCCAAGGGGCATGAATGCTGTCCAACTTCAACCGTGAGCGTGGAAAGGTCAGACTGCAGCTGAATCTCACAAAGACAATTTTCATGAGAAGCAGACTAGTTCCTGATGTTCCTATTGCTCTCAATGGAACAAACATCTCCAAATTCAGCAGTTATGTGTACCTAGATCAAGAACTCAACATGACAAATGACCTGGCACGTGAGCTGCGCAGGAGGAAGAGAGCAGTGTGGAATGCCTTCAAGAGCATCAAAAAATTTGTTAAGAAGATGAACTACCTCCAGCTCTGGGCAAATCTTTTGTCACCACCGTTCTTCCTGCACTAACATATGCCTCAGAGACCTGGGCCCTACAAAAACAGAGTAAGAACGGTATTTGGGTCTCCCAAAGAGGAATCAATAGAGCTATGCTTGGAATATCACATTTCACTCTAGTTAGAGAAGGAATCCAGAGTTCCAACTTTCATTAATGATCAAGTATCAGGGACACTGTATCGTTTGCCAAGGCATCGAAAATCAGATGGACTGGACACGTAATGTGATTTGGAGATGATTGCTGGACTAGAGCTGTTACTGCCTGGATTCCACGGGACATCAAAAGAACACGTGGACACTCACCTAAGAGATGGTCAGACTTCTTCATCAAGACCCTGAATGAACGGTTTAAGGCTCTTCATGTTCCTGGAGCAAGCAGACGCCATTGGGCTACACTAGCACTAGACAAGGACAAATGGAGATGTTACTGGTGCCCGCTCAAGGAAATTGATGAGCAACAGGATGACAAGTGATATAAGTGAAGTGATAGTTATAAATAGTCTTAACTTTTAAACTAACATATAGTCTAAAAATTGTGAAGAATGGGATTTGAGCACCAATTCTGTGTATAATCCTGAGTTTTCACAAGTGATGATCTGAGCTAAATATTCTATTTCTTGTTTGTAGTATCTTAATGTAGTTGAGGAGTAAGCCGTTACCTTTGCATTAATGATAGAAATTTTCCACTTAGTTTTGCAGTGTGCTGACTAGCTATTTATCATTGCCTTACAGCAAGACAAAGGACATTAGCAAGATCATGTGTTCAGAGTAAAGGCAGTACAAGGTGTAATGTGCTTGTCTTGCATGGAACACATTTATTTCTGGGCACCTTTCTGAGCAAGGATCCAGGAATATGCCCTGAGCACCACCGACTGTGGTCCAAAAAGATGTCCCTAACATCCCACTCCCAGGGGCATAAAAAGAGTGCATTTAATTGGTGATGGTTGGTTAAACTTTAGAAAATTTAAACTTTGAACTTCTCTCAGGTCCGTGATAGTAGTAAGGTGTACAACTCTAACTTCTTTATATATTCAATTCATTATTTGAATAATTTTCTTCGAAGGAACTGCTGTAGCCAGGGCTACGTACTGACAAATGGAAGAATCAAGAGCAACAATGAAAAATTTTCATTTACAAAAAGAATTTGAGGGGCTGGAGTGATAGCACAGCGGGTAGGGCGTTTGCCTTGCACGCGGCCGACCCAGGTTCGAATCCCAGCATCCCATATGGTCCCCTGAGCACCGCCAGGGTGATTCCTGAGTGCATGAGCCAGGAGTGACCCCTGTGCATCGCCGGGTGTGACCCAAAAAGCAAAAAAAAAAAAAGAATTTGAGGCTGTAGCTCAGTAAACATTTTGTAGCTAATAATCATCCCGGTTTCTCTGGAAGATTTGTCCCAGACATGGAGCTCCCAGAATAGAACTCTCCTTTTATATCACATCCATTCAGTTTTCCCCTCTTTTCCCTTACATTTCTGAATTCTACAAAGTTTATTTTTGAAAAGTTTTCTACATTTTATATCAAATATATATAAAACATATAATAGGACATCACTTAGGAACCTATAGAAAAATGTGAATGAATCAGAGATGAAATATCTGTTACATATGATTTTTGGGGAGCCCTTCATTTCAAATGTATATTATTATCCATGATGAACTATCAGTACGTTTGAATAGAGATTTCCATGTGCACATACTCATTCAGAAACTAATACTTCTGTTACACATTGGTGCCAAGTAGATCAAAGATTGTCATCTAGTCTTTTGACTAGAATCTGATGGTGGAGGCCACAATTTTGTTGATAAGATACCATGAGCTACTATCCAATTATCATGAGTATCTCAATTGTCAGTCTATATTCCATTACCATCTGTAAATGCTTTTCTAGAGTGTCTTAAGGATTTTCTTTTTTGTATATATATGTATACATATATATATATACCCACTTTCCCACTTTATTCCTATCTCTTATTAATATTATACAATTGAATATACAATGCACCCAGTGTTTGTTTTTGCCTGATTCATTAATATTAGGAAAATAGAGAATTTCTAGAAATTGAAGTTTGGAAGATGAAGTCTCACAAATCTACATGTGATTACTCATAAAAGCTGCACTGGGTATCTACTGTTCTGAGCAACTGAGCAATAAATCCTATCAACAGTATTATGAGAGTACTAGAATTTATATCTACTTTTTAAGTGGGGAAATAAGACAACTCAATTTTAGGTACATTTTATTAATTTTTGAGATCGTCACTTGTGTGGTAGAGCTGAGATTTCAACTCCCACAGCACGATGCCAAGGGTCAGACCTTATTAATAGACTACAGTGCTGTCATATTGATGACAGAACCTTTGTCGTTATGGAGTTTATATTCTCTGGCTAGAAGTTAGATATGTGAATGAAGAGTGATATGTGATATGGAGTATGGTGGAGATATTTGATAGCCTATAGTCATGATGGATGGGAAGGATGCTTAATTGGAATCCTGGAATATGATGGGAGGCACGCAGAACAAGAAAACACAAATCTTAGAGTTACATTAAAGTAATAGAGAAACAATAATGAAAATGGGTTGTTCCCAAATTATTTTTTAAGGTCATTGTACTTGCAATTTTCTTTATAGATTGAAAATGTTAAGAATGTAAGACTGTGGGACCGGAAAGACAGCACAGTGGGTAATGCTTTTGCCTTGCAAGCAGTTGACCTGGATTCAATTCTTGGTACCACAAATAATCCCCCACGCCCTGTCATGAGTGATCCCTGAGCACAGAGTCAGGAGTAAGTTCTGAGAAGTGCAAGGTATAGGACACAAACACACAAAAATATTGTTAAATTTATACATTGAGGAGGAAAATTTTCTCTGGAAGAGAAAGATAAATTTTTTCCACCCAAACAACTTATTTCCTGATTTTTTTCTTTTTGCAAATCTTAGACTGCCACTTTCTAAATTATTAATATTGGATCTATAAATGTTATATATTTCCTCCTTTTCTTCACTGCAGGCTAGAAGCAAAGGGTAATGCTTATAGAAAGTTATAAAACCCTGAAAATGAGGATTCAGCATCAAATTACCACCTTGCAGTTAAATGTCATGCTGCTTCTGTTATTCTAAAGCAGGTGAATGTTGGATACAGATGCAAACTCAAAACCATTATTCTAACCCACACTTTAAGTGTGTAGATTTCATTTGCAAGAAGTTGCTGTGTCCCATAATGCTTAGAAACCTAGAACATGTTCTGCATTCACTCAGAGGTACTTGCATTTAAATTTTAACAGCATGCAGTATGCTGAGGAGATGGGCCCTGGATACATTCTTACACATATGAATAAATAATGTTAAAGCTAATAAGATCTCTGAGAGAAAATGATGATTGTCTTTATCATTAACCTTAAGCAGCAACGAACCATATTATCAAACACCTTCATTTCTTATAAAACTATCTATCACACACAATATAGACCTGATGAAAAAGAAGGTGGAAGTAATCAGGACAGAATGCCAATTACCTCATTACTTGTCATAGCACATTGTAACTGGAAATTGCTTCTTTCAGGTTCTGTTTGCTCAGGCAATTACAATAAACTCTCTGCTTGACATGTTGTTTGCACAGATGTAGTGCATTAATAAACATGAGGGCTAATCTGAATTATTGAACCAGCCACAATAATTCCAACAAAGGATTTATAATAAGTCCAAGAAAGCTGAGGTATCACTAGAATTCCCTGTAAGCAACACTGACATACTTTATCACATGTAAAATCCTTAAATTTAATGTATAGTACTGGAATATGTCCCATAGGTATTTTGTATTTTCTATGCCTCTAAGTCCTAAGAAACCACTATTATGAAGGAGAATCAAGACTTCTAAGGTAAGTGGCAATATCATAGACTTAGTGGGAATTACATTATTGGTATATACTGTATGTATCTCAAACCCTTCTTACCCATTAAAAATACTGATTTCATTTAAAGAAAAGTTTGTATTTTGCATTAATCAAACATAAAATATGTTAAAGTTTCATAAAAATGTATCATTATCCAGGGAATGTAATGAAGTAAGGACCATCTCTCCTATTACCAAAAGAATATCAAACACTGAAGTTCTACTTCAGTGATAGAAGTAGAATAGATACCTATCATAGTCAAAATGCTCAATTGCCCCTATAGTAAAACTCAGGTGAAGTTATATTCACTGACATTAAGTTTACCTGAATCATTAAGAAAGGAGATAGGGGGTGCTGGGGAGGTTCTTACTGAGAGAAATAATTTTAATGTCAAAATATATTCACTTGAAATAATGTGTTTCATCAATGTATACTACACAGAAGCTGGATTTTAAAATAACTCCACTTTTTGCTTTAAGTACAATGAATTAGAATTAGAAATAGAAATACATGTCTGCAGAGGAGAATCTGGTGCATTTTTGCATAATGATGGGGAGAGTGAGGGAGGGGGGGTTATTATTGGTATCTCCTTGCCTTAAGAATGAGTTCCTAGGATCTGCAGTTCGGGTTGGTAGATTTGGCACATTCTCACCAAAACAAAAACAAAACCCCCAAATCCCCACCTCTTACTGTTGCAAAAGGAAAAAGGTCCTGCTGGCCAATAACCCTAATGATTCTATGTTCTTAAGCAATGTCACGCAGACTCAGAGTAAAATCCCATTATGTCTTCTACAGTTTCTCCTACAATTAGAGCTCCTTGTTCCTCAGTTTCTTCTTGTAATCAGTCTATTTTGCATTTCATATGAGTAATAGTATTCCAAAACTGATAGACTAACTATAAAGTCTTTATTTATATTAGTAGGAACTAGGCAGTAGTCTGTTGTAACATTTATATATAAAAGAAGGTAAGTCAACCAGTGTAGAAGTGCTCTTCTAACAGAAAACACATATTGCTCAAGTCCTAAGCTTTTTTCAAATATATGGCACATTTACCAGTAAAACTGACACTGTAAATTATCTCAAAAAATTATTGACAAATAGTTTATGTATCTTATTTTTTTGAAGTTTTTATTTCTATAACAAAAATTTAAAAGTAAAACAAGTCCTTGTATTTTTGCTTTGCAAACTTAGGTTTTGATAAATAATTGCATATCAACTTATAGTTTTCATGTAAGCATTCAGTTAATTCAAATATACAGATTTACATAAACTATCACTATTCTCCTTTCTTAAAATATATCTCTATTTTTGATGTTTCCTCACAACCTCTTATCTCAGCATCTTAACTAATTCTATCCCTCCCCCAGCTCAGGAAATGCTGCTTTGCTAGTATAGAAAATATCCTTTTTATGGATTAAAAATAAAATATGAATCAAGATATCTCAAACACTAATGGGATATATTAAACTAATTCAATTATTTTAATCTCTTTCATATATCATGAAATTATGTAGAACAATTTCATTTAAGTGTAACTATCACTGTTGAGACTGAAATTTGAATTGTTACACCAGCAAATATTGAAGAACATGAGTGGTAGTGAAGTTCTATTGGGATATGTGCAATTGAGGACCAGAATGACACCAAGAGGAAAATTTCCATCATAATCAACTCATTCATTCTGTAATAACCTCCTTAGGAATTAGACTTCAAAATGATAATGTACTATGATTAGTTTCAGTCCAAAGTTAATGTTGTTCTTTGAGTTAGTGTTTGCTTTACTCAAGTTATAACACTCTCACATAGAGTAAGATACTTTTAATTATAAAATAATTATAAAAATAAATTGAATAAAATAAATGAACAAAAGCCTAACGGAAGATGAATTACACCATTTAAGTGCTATAGAGAATAAGCCTCCTTTGAAAGACAAAATGCATATGCTAGTTAAATGTAAAAAAGCTAGTTTCCATGGAACAAAAATTACTTTTCAATCTTAACCGCATAGTTTCCAACTTCATAAGTAAAATTTAATATATTATTTTAATTTAATGAAATATATATGAACTTAAGCACATATACCATTATATATAGGGGGTAAAGGAATGGGTTCTTCTAAATATTTTTTTCAACAAATACATTTTATTCAAGTGAATATTCAAAAGCAAAACTAAATGGTGTAATTTTTCTAAAGACTCCATTATAAATTGCACGAATTATTTAACAAAATTGAAGAAAGTTATTGATTCCAGTATCCGTTTATTAATGCAATTTAGACACATATATAATTGGAGCATTTATAAGAAAATATAAATTTTTCACATAATTTGGAAGATGAGAACATTACAGTTTTATCTTTAGACTACATGTTAACATTAACACCTAATGATATAGATAAAAATTATATTATTGTATTAATCCCTATATACTTTTCAGATGTATATAAAAACAAAGATAAGTGAATATTAATAAGGTTTGATCTTGTAGTTAATAGAATAAGACCAATGAATAAAATTGCACAAGGATATAATTGAAAAGAAAAGGATCAGTGCATTTCTATAACATAAATTAATGTAATTTGGGTATTTACTTTATGCTTGATAATTTTAAGACCTTAGGAAGCATATCTGAAACTTTGAAATGAACTATTTTTACTAAATTTATGTAATTAATACTTGTATACATATTACAAACTGTCACATATAATATTGTACAAATTATTGCATATATACACATCAAAATACATGTGTACTATTAATGATACTAAATAAACAAATATACATCTCTTTCCTATAAATTCAGCTTAATCAAATAATTTTTAAGACATTCTATTTTTTTAGTTTTCTATTCGAAAATATTTTAAAACATATTTCTTTATACTAGAACAGTTACCCTTAAAGCAGTCAAAATCTGAAAATTTAGTCAAAGAAATAAAGTGATTGTAATGGGTCGAATTTTATAAAACTGGATGTTGTGCAGTAAACGGGGATCAGAAATGATATATACATGTGAGGGTAATAATGGAGCACATCCAATGAAGTTCAACAGTGTTCATATTATTTGCATTTCTACTCATTTTGGAAACATTTTTCTCATTACAAACAAATGACTTATCTAATTGAAATGCAAAATGCTATCTCAGTGCCTCCCTCGACTTCTTCCACTCCAAATTCAATTAACTCAATCATTTAAACTTCGGGACACTTACAAAAATATATGATAGAGCGTTATGGAATAAAAACATCCAGAAGGAAATATAATGATATGTTTCTAAAATTTATTAATCTATTAATTAAAGGTAAAGTAATGGAAGTTTGTGTAAATGATTCATCTTAGAACACTACACATCTTAAAATTCTTTTCAGAGTACCATTTTGAAATTTCACTACCACTGTTAGATACCATTTAGAACTATAAGGAAATAAAAGAATTTTTATAAACACTTTTAGACAAAATACCACTTCAGATACTATTTTAGATGCTGCATAGAATTTTCATTATCAGAAAACATAGAATTTCCAACTGCAAAATAAATCATATGAAAAGTTACTTAATACTTAAAATTCCAATTCCATATGAAGAAATCAACAATGACTTGCACGAATGACTAGTGCCTGGCCCTTAAAAAAAGATATTCACAATTCATTAAAAGTACATATTCACACCTATTTGTGAATACTTGCTAAACAATTATGAATGCTATTTTCTCTCATATTCTATATCCGAAAGGGACATTGGAATGCCTGTCTAGGGCACCATTTTGTGAGTTGAAAACTGAATCAGCATTCATCAGCGCTTAGTATATCAATGTGTGTCTTTTTCTTTCCTAGGTGATATGATGAGCAAATAAAAATTGAGGAAAATGAGAGGTCTTTATTCTGAGTCTGTCAACATGGCAATAGTGAATATTGGGATTCCTCATCCTCAAAAAGGAATCAAGTTGGTCACATGGGTATCTCACTTTGAGGGAATGTTGTGCTCATAACTAATTTCCAGTTTCATATCAATTTTCACAGTGCATGTACTTCCCAAGGGAACAAAAAATAAGAAACTATCAGTTTCAGTTATCCCTAATAAATCGTAAGATTTTCTGTCTTCTTTTCCAAATACAGAAATATACCAACAAGCTTTTGAAAGACTTAGAGACTCAATTTCTTATTCCTTTTCTTTTCATTTTTTTTTCCCTTTTTGTCCCGGGTAAAGAATGGATTGTGAGTTCCTGCAAAGATATCAAGTTTTTAACAGGACTTCCTTCATCTCCGAACTCCATTTACTCATATGAAAAAAAGCAGAAAACACAAAGAGAGCAAAGGAAATCAATGAGGTTTTGCATTTCGGAGAGATGGTAAAAGAGCACAATATCAGCTGAGAAAACCGGCTGGAAGGCACAGTGAGCAGCAGCGAGGAGCTGTGGAGATGTTGGAGGAGCAGCACAGCAGTATTGACTGGGCACTTTTAGAAAGGGTTTTAGGGAAACTTGCTCACCGTTACTCCACAAGAAAACTCAATACTAGAGAATCTGGCAGACTGAAAGCAGAGAACTTGCTGTGGAGGGGAGGGGGGCATTAGCCCATTACATCTCTCAAGGATGCAACCCTGAGAAGAGCTCTTAGGGTGACTAGAATGTCTGATGCCCATTCTGAGTAGACTTAGCAACTTTGACTTAAAAAAAATAAAGAAACAAAATCAACATCTCCTTCTTGGGGGAAGATATCCTCAGGTAAACTTCTTTATAAAATCCATTTACAACACTCACGTTACCAAGGACAATAAAGAGCAGTAGAGAATAACAGGGAAATAGTCACATTATTGGTGCTCTATGTTTTTAGGCCACTCAGACATTTTGATGATCAAATCACTTAACAGTTTCATCTTCCAAACCAAATTCACTAAGAAAAATGAAACACTGAAATTCTGAAGCTAGGAAAGCCAGTCACATGTTTTGAGAGGAAATAACATTCACCCCTGACAATCAGATTAGTGTGTCTCTATTTAAGTGCAGATTTATGACTTTTTTTTTTGCTTTGTTTTGTAAGTGGGATGGCATCAAATTTTGTTTTTCTTTCTTTCTGCCTGGACTTCAGACATTTTAAGAACAGCAACAAGAAGAGCTGATTTGACAGAGAATGGTATTAAGCCAAACTTCTCTCAACAAAGAAAAACTTAAACCTTTGCAGCAGAGAAACAGACAAAAATAGTGCAATTGAAAGCAAGCTTACCTTTTGCTTGTTCTGTTCATCTTAATATTTCAAGGGCTAAAGTGGCAGTGCCCTGCAAAGCTTCCCCTTTGGCAGAACTGCATGAACTGATTCAAAGAAAGCAAATAGGAGCTTTACCAAGGAAAATGTGGAAAATCCAAGAATTAAAGTGCCGTTATTTCGATTTGAGGAGAGTACAGTCTATTTCTTAGAATATGTGACTCAATGCATATTTCTTTGACATTGTTTAGAGGTTCACTTAACCATAAAGAGGAAACATGACAACAGAAGTGGAAAGGAGCTCAGTGAAGCATGGCTGTTTGACAATAGGCTTTCTGCAGGTTAGCCAAATTTAACTGGGAAAAGCTGGCCCCAGATCCCTTTGTCTGCAACATTTACACCATAATGTCCATCTCTCTTTGCATATTTCACTGATCAAGTTTGACTATTTATCCCCAAAGATGGAAAAAGTCATTTTTGATTCTGTGTATAAAAGTTACTTTATAAAGTACCGTGCAATCCTCCTACAAAAGATACAAAAGGGGAAAGTGCACTTCACATGGCCACAATTAGGGCTTCTGTTTCCGCTCTCCTGCCCTTGTCAAAGCTTTGATTTAGTTTTCCTCAGTTTTGTCCAAGGGTCATTACAGATGTCTGCAGACGATTAGCATCTCCCCCCACAGCCCTTATCCAATGGGTGATTAGCAAATTAAAACTTTGCATTCTTCTCTGTCTAGTGAGATTTATTGAGAAAGATTAGCAAATGTGGCTAATTGTGGAGACCTGAGGGAAGAATCAAGGTGTTTGTTTCAGAATTTTAGCAGCTAGATATGAAAGCTAGCAATGGAGCACATTTATGTCAGAAGCTCCGGAATTTAATGAAGCATTTGGCTCAGAAACTTTGAAACAATTGTATCCTTCATAAGGGGCTTCACAACTATTTTGCATCTATGCCATAAACAAGTGATACCAGTCTCAATCATTATAAGGGATATCGCATACCAGGTACAGTGTCAAACTTATTTTCAGTGTCTATTTCAGAAACCGAAACTTTTGCTTTAAAAAAGGATACTTTCCAAAATATTGAAGACCTGCTTTAGGGCCCATGACAATTATTAATTAGGTATCCAAATTATAAGGGAAAGTATATTTTTGGTACTAGGTGACAACTGAAATCTAAGAAAAACTTTGCTGGCTCCATCTTTGTCTCAGCAGTTAAAATGTTGCCTTAGACAAAAGAAGGCAAGTTATTGGCTTTTATTGGTTTTAGAGTCTGCAAATAGGTAGTGCAACTAAGACACAAAAGTCAAATTCTGGATTGAAATCTTCATTCTGGAAAATACTGATTCTAGTTTATATTCCAGAGAGAACATTGCTTTTCCTATTTATATTCTTCATCTCTAACTCTTCTGCCAACCACCGCCCCCAATATTCTAGATGGTGAATCTATCAAGTGAAAACAAATGGACTTCAAAGCATAGAAACCTTTTGGGGAAACAAAAAAGACTGAAGCACACACATTAAATTAAAGTGAATTTAAAAGTCAAATGTAGATTAGTCAGACCATCTTTTTTTTTTTTTTCTTTTTGGGTCACATACCTGGTGATGCTAAGAGTTACTCTTGGCTCATGCACTCAAGAATCACTCCTGGCGATGGTCAGGGGACCATATGGGATGCTGGGAATCGAACCCGGGTTGGCCGCATGCAAGGCAAACACCCTAACCCGCTGTACTGTCACTCCAGCCCCTGATCAGACCATCTTAATTTAAACCTTCAGTCTATCAGCTCAGGTCCAAAATGTGGCTGTTAAGTACCTCATTAACTGAATTTCCCATTTTATGGCATCATTGTGGAATAGTTATGCACTCTTGTGATGCAGGTATGAAACGGGCTACTCTTTTGCATAACCCATTTCAACATCCCACCTCCAGGATAATGTTGTCCCTCTGATAAAGTAGGCTGGTGATAAATTCTGGAAAGCTTTGTAGGACAACTGAGGCCACATGTGACTTTTAAAATTTTTTTCCCCATCTATTTATCTACTTTTCCCCAAGATTTTTTATTGAATCACTGTGAGATAGATCATTACAAAGCTGTTCACAAGTAGGTTTCAATCATACAGTGTTCCAACTCCCATCCCTCCACCAGTGTACATGTCCTAGCACCAGTATCCCCAGTTTCCTTCCCATCACTCCCACTCCACTCCCGACCTGTCTCTATTGCAGGCACTTCTCTTCTCTCTCTCTCTCTCTTTTCTCTCTCTTTCGTTCTCTCTTTCTCTCACTCTTCTTCTTTTTTATTTTTTTTATTTTTGCTTTTTAAGTCACACCCAGAGATTCACAGGGGTCACTCCTGGCTCTGCACTCAGGAATTACCTCTGGAAGTGCTCAGGGGACCATATGGAATGCTGGGAATAGAACCTGGGTTGGCCGCGTGCAAGGCAAACGTCCTACCCGCTGTGCTATCACTCCAGCCCCATCTCTCTCTCTTCTATTGGACATTGTGTTTTTCAATATAGAAAGTGAAAGTTCGTCACATCTATCTCTTTACCTACTTTTAACACTCAGTTCTTGCTCTAGTGATCATTTCCACCTATTAGTGCCATATTGTTCCCTTCTCTCTCTTACCCACCCTTCTACCCTATACACACTTGTGGTAGGTTCCAAACATTGACTCATCCAACTCCTTGTTTTCCCTAGCCCTGGATGTTACTGTTCTAGTATATATTTTTTATATCCCACAAATGACAAATACATAGAGAAATTCTATATCTATACCTCTCTTCCTATTTTATTTCACTCAGTATTTCTCCTCCTGATTTATCTCACTGACAAGCTTCCCGTGGTATATTCGATATGCCAAATGCAGTAACAATAGCAGGTCTAATTCCCCTGACTCTGAAATAGCCTCCAATCATTGGGAAAGACAAGTAAGGAGAGGCTGCTAAAATCTCAAGGCTGGGACAAATGGAGACGTTACTGGTGCCCCCTCAAGCAAATCAAGGAACAATGGGATAATAGTGTTACAGTGATACAGTGATAGTATGGTACTCTCCATGTCCATCCATTTATAATAAAATTTCATTACTTTATTCTTCCTGCCAGCTGCATAGTATCCAATTGTGTAGATGTACCACAGTTTCTTTATCCATTCATCTATTCTCGGGCACTTAGGTTGCTTACAGATTCTGGCTACTGTAATAGTGCTGCAATAAATATAAAAGTGTAGATGGTGTTTTTGTAGTGTTTTTAGGCCTCCAGGGTATATTCCCAGAAGTTGTACTGAGGGGTCAAATGGGAGCTTAATTTCTAGTGTTTTGAGGAATGTCTATATTGTTTTCCAAAAAAGCTAGACCAGTTGGCATTCCCACAAGCAATGAAGGAGAGTCCCTTTCTCCCCACATCAGCGCCAGAACTTGTTGCTCTTCTTTTGGATGTGTGCAAGTCTCTGTGGTTTGAGATGATATATCATTGATCTTTTTATTTGCAACTTCCTGATGGTTGGTGAAGAAGAAAATTTTTTTTCATGTGCCTTTTGTCCATTTCAATATCATCTTTGAGGAAGTTTCTGTTAATTTCTTCTTCCCATATTTTGATAGGGTAGGATATTTTTTTCTTGTAAAGTTAAACCAGTGCCTTGTATATATTTGCGGTAAACCCTTTATCCTAAGGGTATTCGGCGAATAACCTTTCCCATTCTATAGGCTGTCTTTCTATCGTGGTTACTTTTCATTTGAGGTGCAGAAGCTTCTTAGTTTAATGTAGTCCCATTTGTTTATCTTTATTTCCTCTTGCTCAGTCAGTAGTGTTTCATCTTTAAAGATACCTTTAACTTCAATATCATGGAGATTTTGCTTACATTTTCTTCCATGTACCTATGGATTTGGTTGTGATGGTTAATTCATTTTGATCTGACTTTTGTGCATGGAACTAGATAGAGATGTGATTTATTTATTTACTTAATTAATTAATTAATTAATTTGCATGTAGCTGTTTTCCCAGCACCGTTTTTTAAAGAGGCTGTCCTTGCACCACTTCTTGTCTCCTCATCAAGGACTATATACTAATAGATTTGAGGGTGTGTGTCAGAATATCAAACTTGTTTTCCCTTGGAATGCAATTCTGTCTTTAATCCAATACCATTCTGTTTTAATTATTACCACTTTGTAGCATAGTTTAAAGTTCGGGAAGGTGATGCCTCCCATCTTTTTCGCAAGGATAGCTTTAGCTATTTGTGGGAGTTAATTGTTCCCGGTGAATTCCAGGACCATTTAATCAATTTATTTGAAAAACGTCCTGGGTATTCTTATAGGAACTACATTGTATGCTTTGGGGAGTATTGTCATTTTTACAATGTTAATTCTCCCACGACATGAGCAGGAGGTGTATCTCCATTTCCTTATGTCTTTTTAATTTCTTTAAGTAGGGTTTTGTAGTTTTCTTTGTACAGTTTCTTTACCTCCTTAGTTAAGCTAACTCTGAGAATATCAAACTTGTTTTCCTTTGGAATGCAATTCTGTCTTTAATCCAATACCATTCTGTTTTAATTATTACCACTTTGTAGCATAGTTTAAAGTTCAGGAAGGTGACTTTCTGAGGCACAATTTTAAATGGGATTGCTTTTTAAATATCATTTTCTTCTCTTTCGCCATTTGTATATAGAAAAGCCATGTACATTTGGGTATTGATTTTGTGAACTGCCACTTTGCTATACAAATCTATTGTTTCCAGGAGCTCTTAAGTATAGGCAGTTGGGTTCTCAAAGTATAGTATCATGTCATCTGCAAATAGTGAGAGTTTGACTTCTTCTTTTCTATCTGAATACCCTTAATATAATTTTCTTCCCTAACTGCTATGACAAGTACTTTCAGTATTATATTGAATAAAAGTGGCAAGAGTGGGCAAACTTGTCTTGTCTCTGATCTTCAATGAAGGCTTTATTTTTCTTTTTTTTTGGGGGGGGTCACACCTGGCGATGCACAGGGGTTACTCCTGGCTCTGCACTCAGGAATTACCCCTGGCCGTGCTCAGGGGACCATATGGGATGCTGGGATTTGAACCCGGGTCGGCCGCGTGCAAGGCAAACGCCCTACCCGCTGTGCTATCTCTCCAGCCCCCAATGAAGGCTTTTTATTTTCCCCCATTGAAAATAATGCTTGCCCTGGACTTGTGGTAGATGATTTTGACTATATTGAGGAAATGTTCCTTCTATTCCCATTTTTGTTGAGAGTCTTTATCATAAATGGGTAATGAATATTGTCAAATATTTCTATGCATCTATTTATATGATCATATTATTTTTATCTTTTCTTTTACTAATATAATGAATTATGTTGATAGACTTAGGATTGTTAAACCATCCTTGCATTCCTGGGTTGAATCGTACTAGGTCATAATCATTTCTGATGAGATGCTGGATTTTATTTACAATGTTTTGTTGAGGATCTTTGCATCTGAGTTACAGGGATATTGGCCTGTAATTTTCATTTTTTGTGGTGTCTCTTCCACTTTTGGTATTGGGGTGATACGTGCCTCATAGAAACTGTTTGGGAGTGTATCGGTTTCTTTAATTTCCTGTAAAACCATGAAAAGGACTGTCAATAGGTCCTCTTTAAAGGCTTGGAAGATTTCACTAGTGAATCCATCTGGACATGAACTTTTGTTTTGAGGAAGATTATTTATTGCCATTTAAATTTTGTCAATAGTTATAGGTCTATTCAAGTATTCTGAGTCTTTTTGGTTCAGCCTTGGGAAGTTTTATAAATCCAGAAATTTATCCATTTCTTCTAGTTTCTCTTGTTTTGTGGCATACAGACTCTCAAAGTAACCTCTGATCATTTTTTTTTCAATTTCTCTGGTTTCTGCTGTGAAATCCCCCTTTTCATTTCCGATTTGGTTTATTAGGATTCTCTCTCTCTCTCTCTCTCTCTCTCTCTCTTTCTTTGTGAGTCTTGCTAGTGGTTTATCGGCCTTGTTTGTGTTTTTACAGAACAAGCTCTTGGTTTCATTGACCCTTTGGATTGTTTTTTGGGATTCTAGCTTGTTGGTTTCTACTCTAAGTTTTATTTCTTTCCTTCTGCCTGGTTTGGGCTCCTTTTGTTGATAATTTTCTAAGATCTTAAGCTGTAAAGTCGAATTATTTATGTGGGTCCTTTCTTCCTTCATGATGAACACTTGCAGAGCTACAAACTCTTGACACTATAAACTCTTGCTCTTGACACTCCTTTAGCTGTGTCCTACAAGTTCTGGTAGCTTGTGTCCTCATTCTTGTTTGTGTCCAGGGATCTTTTGATTTTTCTTCTTTGATTTCCTCCCTAACCCACTGGTTGTTCAGAAATGAGATATTTAATTTCCAGGTGTTAAATTTGATTCTCCATTTCTGGGTGTAATTAAATTCTATTTTCAGTGAATTGTGATCTGAAAAGATAGTTGATACAATTCTTATCTACATGATTTTATTGAGGTATGTTTTGTGACCCATCATGTGCCCCATCTTGGAAAAAGTTCCATGTGCATTGGAGAAGAATATGTATTCGGCTTTTGGAGGATAAAAAGCTCTCTGTATATCTACTAGCCCTTTCTCTTCGATTTCTTCCTTCAGAGTCAGTATTTCCTTGTGTGTTTTACTCTCATTGATCTATCAAGAGGTGACAAGGTGGTGTTGAAGTCTCTAACTAATACTGAGTTGCTATCAATGTCCTCTATGAAGTCTATTAGTGTTTTTCCAAGTATTTTATTGGTCCTTCACTGGATATGTATATGTTTAAGATGTAATTTCTTCCTGATATATAGTTTGATTATTAAAAAATGGCTTTCTCTATCCCTTCTAATCTTTTTCAGTCTGAAATCTATGTTGTCAGATACTACTATCATCACCCAGCTTTTATGAAGGAGTTGTTTGCTTGAGGAATAGTTTCCTAGCCTTTAACTAAGTTTGTGCTTGCTCTGACTGTTCAAATCTGTTTCTTGAAAACAGCAGAATGTTGGATTTAGTTTTTTGCCATTTTGTGTCTCTTGGTGCATTTATACCATTGACATTGAGATAGATTATTGTTGAGGTTTTGTGCCATCTTTTGAAAAAGTCTATTGTGTTTGTGGGGTTTCTCTTGTCGTATAGTAACCCCTAAGTCTTTCTTTTAAAGTTGGTTTTGAATCTATGAAGTTCCTGAGCTGTTGTGTATCCATTAAATTGAGTATTGTTCCTACAATTCTGAATTAGAGTCTAACCAAGGTAAAGTATTCTTAGTGAGGTGTTCATTTCATCCAGGTTTTTCACTGTATCCACCACTGCTTTGGGCCTGGGGGATTTCATCTGACAAGTCTGCTGTAAGTCTAAGGGATGCCTCTTTGTTTGGGGATTTCCTTCTTTCATCTTGATGCTTGCAGTATTGTATCTCTGTGGTATTTGTCGTTCTGATTACAATGTATCTTGGGATGTTTTTATTAGGGTCTCTTTTAGCAGGTACTCTTCAGGCTTCTTGGTTCTGGATGCATCATTTTCCAGCTCTGAGAACTTCTATGCAGTGATGTCTTCAACTGTTGTTGCCTCATTGGAGTTGCCTTCCTGTCCCTCCAGTGCTATGATTATTCTTATTTTTCCTCTTGAATTAATCCCGTGTATTGTTTACCCACCCTTGAGCTATTTTGAGGTCTTTTTCAATCTTCTGTTGTTGCCTGGATGCTTTCTGCAGCTAATTTCAAGCTCACTGATTCTGTCTTTGGCTGTTATCATTCTACTATTGAGGGCACCCATTAAGATTTTTATTTCATCTCTAATTTTTATTAGTGACATTTTTGTTTGTACTTTTCTTATCTCTTCTCTCAATTCCTTCTGAATTTTATTTACCATGTGTTCCACTGTTTCTTTCATACCTTCTTGTATGTTATTGGATGTCCATCACACTATTTCTTTGAGCTCATTAAACATTCTCACCATTTCATCTCTGAATTAGAATTATTATTATTCATTAGAGTAATAATGAATAATAATTATTATACACTAGAATAATGAATTATTATTCATTAGAATTAGAATTATTATGCATCTCTGAGTTAGAGAGATTATGTATGTGGGTATTTCTTGTTTAGTCTTCTGGGCACTTTTCTTTATCCTCTTCTTGTGGTGTGGATACGTGCTATTTCCCCATGATGCTGAGGTATTCTGGAGGTTGATCCTTTCAGCTCAGTTTCAGTCTCTCACTACCAGGGTGCACTCTGGGAGAGCTTGGTAAATGTGTTCTCTTCTTTCCCCTTCAAGGAGTTACCCTCCTCTTTGATGCTCCTGTGAAACTTGTGTGAGGCCTCTAGAGCTGATTCAGGGGATGTGTTCTTGTAGACTGTGTAAGGAATTAAACAATAGACAACATTGATAATGTGCAGAGATTATAGTGAGGTGGTGAGTAAGGCTAGAAGAGATTCAGGAAATGAATCTTTGACTTTACAGCATCCCAAATTGAAGAACTAGTGCTTTTTGTTTAAACCAGGAGTCCAAGGTATTTTGCTATGAGAGCTTGTATATTTTAATGCATTCTACTCTACCTAGAATAAATGTATTTCCTTCTAAACTTTTGTCCCATAGAGCCAGGACTATTGTGTCATATTTGTTATCACTGAATTTATTATCTAATCTTCCAAATTCCTCATTAGTAGAGTTGGAATAGTAAGGGAAGAGCTTTAGTATTATTTTATTGCTAGCTTTGTGAAGATAATTTGTAAGTTTATACAACATAAGGATATTATGTATGTATAATTGCAAAATGATTATGAGCTTATTGCATCTTTTACCTAACCATTGCATTTTTTTCTTGTGAGGAGAAATTTCAAGATTTGTTAGTTTTGAAACTACATACCACTAAATTTACTCATCTTTTTTTTTTTTTTCTTTTGCTTTTTGGGTCTCACCCAGCGATGCACAGGGGTTATTCCTGGCTTTGCACTCAGGAGTTACTCCTGGCGGTGCTCAGGGGACCATATGGGATGCTGGGGATCGAACCCGGGTCGGCCGCGTGTAAGGCAAACGCCCTACCTGCTGTGCTATCGCTCCAGCCCCTAAATTTACTCATCTTATAACGGGAAATAGTAACCATTTTGACTCATTTCCTCCATCCCAGTTGATTCAAATCTTGCCTCTAGCAACCACTAAGTTGTCCTGTGTTTCTATGATTTCAGTCTTTTTTTTTTTTTTGGCTTTTTGGGTCACATCTGGTGATGCACAGGGGTTAACCTGACTTATGCACTCAGGAATTAGCTTCTGGCAGTGCTCAGGGGACCATATGGGATGCTGGGAATCAAACCCGGGTTGGCTACATGCAAGGCAAACACCCTACCCACTGAGCTATTACTCCAGCCCTGATTTCAGTCTTTTTAAGATCCCATCAATTTGTGGAATATCTTACATTTTACTGGGGTCTTCTTAGTCTCTCTGTTCCATGTGTATGTTGGGCCTTATACAAGTGCCTAAAGATATTCAATGGTATTTCTAAACCTGCTGTGTTCCTTGTTGGTCTTGTAATGGAAGCTAATATAACTGAAGACCTATGTTACTATTTTGATGATATTTATCAGATTTCTAGAGAAAGCATGATTTCCCTAGTTCTCTTAAAGAGATCAAGTATGGCCTTATTGATACTGGTAGATATAGCTCATGAGGTTGCAGGCCAAGTCTTGAATGTTTGAAGCTCCAAGTTGAATCCTCAGCACTGCATTGCCTACCAAACCAGGAGCAGTCATAGTAGCCTCTGAGTACTTTTCGATGGTTTTTGTTTTTAGGTCATTTTAATCACTGGGATAAAATAAAATATGCATATTTTGGATGAGAGCATTCTTGGCAAAGGAAGTGAAAAAATGCAGTAATTCCTCAGGGCGGGAAGGTGTTTGATATGTCAGAGGAATAGAGAAATTCTGTTGAGGTGAAAGGAAAGTGAAGTCATCACTTCACTAAAAATTAAAAGTAGAATATAGAAATTCAAAAACAGAGACTGTTCTCACAAGAACCAGTAGTTCTTAACAAATCCTTCTCCCTAAAAATCTGAGGACACTTGAACAGTTACTCAGATTTAGGATTGCAGATAAGATGGACCAGCCAGAAAGAATATCAGCTAGAAGAAAATTTTCTTTTTCTTTTTGGGTCACCCCCAGCAATGCACAGGGATTACTCCTGGCTCTGCACTCAGGAATCACCTATGGTGGTGCTCAGGGTGATGGGATGCTGGGAATCGAACCTGGGTCAGCTGCATGAAAGGCAAATGCCCTACCCACTGTGCTATTGCTCCAGCCCCGAAGGGAAATTTTTTTTTATCAAATTGATGCCTACTTGTAAGAAAATTGATAAAACTGTGCTTCTTTGCTCTCTTTGTCTTTTAGAAGGAAAGCTTCTTGTATCAATGGTAACAAGATACTTATTCTAAGTACAAGGCTGTCCTCCAACCTGCAGACTCACTGCCACTGCATTTTTCTCTAGTTCCATCACTGTCTTTTGGTTGATGTTCCTCAACCATCAGTGGGACTAGAGTTTCATGACTGCAAACTGAAAATTTCTAGGCAATAACCTGATCACATCATTCATATAAACCAGGTGTATTTTTTTAAACCTCTGTACTATTATTATTTACACAAGATAATCCTTGGTTGAGAGAACTGCCCCATGAATTGTGGGTTACTCAACAGCTGCTGCCCCTGAACAATTAAGCCTCCTTCCCATTCTGACAAATAGAAAAGGTTTGCAAAATACACCCTGGGTGGGAACAGCTCCTGCCTGAAAAACCACCATTGAAGAGCATACAAAGAATGCAGTATTGATTCCCTGCGTTGTCCCAAATTATTGTTCTTTCTCAGGAAAATTAAATGATCTGATGGACTTTCTGTTAAAAGACACACTGGACACGAAGGTAAGCAGGGAGGTCAGTTGAGTCAATGAAGAGTCCAAGGTTAAAACTTGAGTGAGATGTAAGTGGTTTAGCCTGCTGAAGTTCTGTTGACAGGACTTACTGAGAGCTGTGATGAAGAAAGAGAAAGACAGCAATGATGACTTTAATATTTGGCCAGAGCAACAAAATTATAATATAATTTTTCAGGTTAATTATAGGTGTCAGTTTGATTGAGCTAAGAGAGATCCAGAGTGTTTCTGGGAGTGTTTGTACACATGTTTTCAAAAGATATATCAGTAAAACAAGACAATAATGATGAGTATTATTCAATCAATGAGTTCTGATAGAATTGAGGGTTGTTCAAAGAAAGAGAGTAAATTGACTCCTCTTAGCATTTTATTTAAATTGTTTTCTTGTTTAGTTGTATGCTTTTGAACACAGCATTCCAAATTCTCTAGTCTTATGTTTCTTCAAACATACTGAATATAAACTAATTAAATCATTCCCTAATACTGAAACTTTTAGATTATTTTTTATTCTTTCGGGTTTGGGGACCACACACAGAAGGAACCCAGGGATTCCTTTTTACTCTGTGCTCAGAGATAATCCTTGGTAACTATATGACTATATGAGGTGCCTGGTAGCGAACTGGGGTTTATGTCTACCCTAGCATCTGTACTGTCTCTCTGGCTTTGAATTCAGCCTTAAATTATTCTAATGCATTGGTGGGTTTCCTGAACATAGATAAAACATTTCAACTTTATAATATCCTAACCCCGTTTCTATAATGAATATGCTTATGTTTATCTATCTAGCCATCATCTATTTATCTTTTTTCTATCTCTCACTGTATCACTATCACTGTCATCCCATTGCTCATCAATTTGCTCGAGAGGGCACCAGTCACATCTCCATTGTGAGACTTGTTACTGTTTTTGGCATACCGAATACACCACGAGTAGCTTGTCAGGCCCTGCCATGAGAGCGAGATACTCTCGGTAGCTTGCCAAGCTCTCTGAGAGGGGCAGAGGAATCAAATCAGGTCGGCCACGTGCAAGGCAAACACCCTACTCTGTGCTATTCTCCAGCCTTGCTGTGCTATTGCTCCAGCCCTATCTCTCACTATCCATTTATTATCTGTATGTATCTATCAGTCAACTCTATCATTTATCTTATTTGCTCTGCTTCTCCTCATAACTCTAATGTACTAAGTAACTTAGGTGAGAAGGGGTGTAAGGTAAAAGTTCTGCGCTGAGCATCAAGTCAGAAGAAGGAATGTTCTGAAGATGATAGCAATTCTTAGACATGTAATTGAGTGTAGTGCTCTGTAGATCTACAAGTTGAGATAACAAGTAAATAACTGAACATACATATTAGGGTGCTCAGGAAGCAATCTGAGTAGGAAACAAAGACTGGTAAAGAATGGGGGCAAAAGATAGTCTAGTAGGTAAATACTTGCTCTACATGGCATTCAACCTTGGTTCAAGTCCTTGAATCACATAGGGTTCCATTAGAACCAACAGGAGTCAGTCCTGAACACAGAACCAGAAAGAACCCCTGAGCAACATCAGGCATAGCCCCAAACAAAGTTATATGATATATGATATGCATATATATAGATGAGACCAGTATATAAATGCCTTTAAAATTAGGAAACCAGATTTAATCACTTAAAATCCTGCTATAAAACTTTATGTCAAAATGTGTAACAGAAGCTCAGCAGGAGTCTTAAATTTATAAGGGGAAAAAAAAACCTCACATTCTCAATGCCTGGTTGAGCAGAGCCCAAGCTATTCATATGAGGTAGTTTACCACTTTGACATTGAATTCAGCAGCATTTCTTTTAATGTCATTGTACTTTCATGAGTATGACCAAAGAGTATTAACTTCTGTATTCCTAGTGTCAACAAGGGAATGAGATCAGTACAGTGTTAAATTGGACTTTGTAAGATGTGAAATTTAACACTGAGATGCAGTATCCAATGGCTGCATGCATTTCCATAGCAACAATAAGAACAACATTGTTTTCCTTCAAAAATGATGACTTTTGGTGGGGTTCTGTGAACTTTATATGGTACATTACGAGGTAGAGCTTCCCGAGTGCCCTCTTCTTATGGGGGTCATGGATAGAAGAGGTTGAGGACAGGGGACTCTTAGTGTGTTCAATGAGTGGGGAAAGGACATCACAGTTGCTTGGGATACATCATAGATGAAGAACTCCAAGCACGCCAAGGTAGGACTCCTAAAGTTCTAATGCTCCTACTCTTCTGAGTCTGTGGAAACCATTAAGTCCACCACCAGTTGCTCTAGCCAAATTCATTGACATACCAGGAAAAGTGCTTGATGAAGTGATGAATTAGGGTGATACTGGCACCATAATTGAAGGTATAGGTGAATGGATATGATTCTTAAAGTGGCAGGAAACAACTTGGTCCTCATGTTCACCAGTATACAACTGGATATTATGAAGGGGATTTGTGTCACATAAGAAGACCCTGTGATGCATGCTGTCACCTTAATGGTGCCTCTGGAAGCAGGGATGATATTCTAGGTACCATGCTGGCCATCAAGACACAGATCCCAGAGGGGCCATATTCATGACTGCTTTTTCAGGGCATTTTTCATGAGATAGTTCTAATCTATACAAATTGTGCTTTCTTTCTTTCTCTGATACTGACAAATACTTTTTTTCTTTTTTTTTCTTTTTGGGTCACACCCGGTGATGCACAGGGGTTATTCCTGGCTCTGCACTTAGGAATTACTCCTGGCAGTGCTCAGGGGACCATATGGGATGCTGGGAATCAAACCCGGGTAGGCCATGTGCAAGGCAAATGCCCTACCTGCTGTGCTATTGCTCCAACCCCTTGACAAATAGTTTTAAGATAAACTGTAATGTTATTTTAAAAATGTTGCTTCAAACTTATTAACACCATAATAGCAAAAAATTTCATGTTTTAAAAAAACTTGAAATTAACTTAATATAGCAGAAGTGCTGAGATTTAGATGTGGTTAAATATATGTCACACCATTTTTTTTTGCCATGGAACTTCAGGTAAGTCATTTACACTGAGTCTGCCTCATTCTACATACTGACAAATCAATATGTAGAGAGATAGTATCCTCTGTAGTAGTGTTGTGAGTCTTTGATATTAGGACAGTGAAGGACTTGAAGATTATGGGGATTTAGTTGAAAATCAATGTAAATATAGTCATTTCTAGGACTACATATGATGTATGACATGTAGCAGAATTATCACCCATCTTAATATCATTGAGGAAATATATCAGACTCAAATTACAGTTTAAAGATGAACTGATGTTAGTTAACATCATAAATATTTTAAAGTGTGTTTGCAAAAATAATCAAAGAAAGAAAAAGCAGTGAATTAAATAATTTGGTATTTAATATTTCACAATATTAAAATAATTTAATATTGTGAAAATATTAAAGGATGAAGTAAGCATATCAGGCGGGTTCATATTAAAAATTTTAACCAAATATGACTTATACCAATAGTAATACTGCAGTTACTATACTGATGAAATTTTCTGACTAATTTCTCAGAACACTAAATAAGACATACAGAAAAATTAGGGAGCATATATAAATCAAGGTTTTGTTTATGAATGCAGTGTCTCTATTAATGTTCTGTTGTTGTTGTTTGGGATTTTAATAGGATGCATATTGGCAATTTATCACAAAGAACTGTATTCAGTCTTATAGTCCTTTATATTTTGGATTGATTTTTTCTTTTTATTTTACACACTTTTTCTAAGTGCTAGATGTGTACTGGGCTTTGTATTAAGTCCACAGTATGAATTGAATAAAACTTGTAAGTCTACTAGCCACTCTAACCAGTCTGTAATTTGGTTGTTTGTAAACTTGTCAGAGTTCTCTACTATTTTACTCTCTTCTCCTAAAAAATCTAATTTTGGATCAGTGTATATTATCCTCCTGCTTGACACAATTTTAAATTTAAACTTAAATACTGTTTGTGGTAAATCACATGACCATTGTTTTGTTGCTATGTTTTCTCAAGCATTATACAATGTACTTTAATCAGCATTATTTATGTCGGCTTTAGTAATCCCCATCCTAAGAGGGACTCTTATATAAGGTATTTTAAATCAACTCAATTTTGTTGTAGCTTTAATCTCTACCTACTGTTAAAGCAAAGTGAAATAAATACTGATTTCTAAATTGACTTTCTTTCTTTTCTTTTCAATTTTTCTTGAACAGCTCCTTAGTTGTGTATAGCTTGCTTGGGCATTTTTTAAATTTTTCTTCTTTTTTGTTCTTGGACCACACATGGTAGTGCCCAGGGGTTACTCATGCCTCTGTACTCAGAAATTACTCCTGGCAGTGCTCAGGTGACCATTTAGGAAATCAGGGACTAAACCTGGATCAGGTTGGTCGCATGCAAGTCAAATGCTCTAGCTGCTGTACTATTGCTTGACCCTAGGTATATATTTTTATGACCACTAATTTTACTTTTTGTTTTTATTTAATCTCCACTTATTTTTGTCACTTCGAGAGTCATGACTTGTGTTTTTATAGATGGCTGATATTTAACAATAATTATACCAAGATAGTTTGGCTTTGTAATTTATAATAAACTAACTAATATATAATTCTTAATTACCCATGTTATTAAATACTTCAATTCCTCTTGTTTATTAAACATTATTTCTCTCAACATTTCCACAAATATACACATATGCACTCACATTTTCTCACCCCTCATACTTTGCTACCCATTTGTGAGAAAATGTGACAAAAATATTTATATGAATGTATCATTGGATAGAAATAGGTTTACCATGTTGTTTCTTTTAAAACAAAAAATATTCATATAATCTGGAAGAAAGGAAAATGTGAACTTAATTTATACATCTATTTCATTATACATCATACATCTATCTCATTACTGTGCCTGCACTGGAATAAGACCATTTAAATGTTGTTGATTGTATAAATTCCTTATTCTGTAACAATGGGTAAGTTGTTTAGTTTTTCTGAATCTCATTGGTTCAGTTGCTGATAATAAATTTATTATACAGTAATAATAATAAATTTTATTGTTGTGCTATACTAAGATAATTTGTGAAAAAAATCCATGAGAATAGCTAACATGTATCTTTGTGCTCAATAATTGTTACTTTCCAGTCCTTATTTTCTCACTCACTTTTAATAAAAATCTATGATTTGACACTAAGTGTATTCTTATATTTATAATTATTACATCTTAATTTTTATTTAAAATAGTTCTAATTTATTAAATAATAAATGTTAAATAATTATTATTCACTTTGAGTGAGCATTATTTTTCCCTTCAAATATACTTTGAAGATTTAAACTTGAATAATTTAAAAAGGCATATTTCTTTTTTATTTATTTATTTTTTAATTAATTTATTTTTGTTTGGATTTTATTGTTTTTAATATATATGTTTTAAGAATGCAAGTGATTTTTATAGAAAGAAAATAGACAATTGTGGATAGAAATGGCATCTTACGCCACACAGAGTTGAAAAGCAAAGAGCAAATGTTTGACATAAGTGCATAATCATTCTAAGGAATTAAATGACCTAGTTTATATTCTTTGATTAATTCTTTTATATTTTATATTTATCACATCAAAATTTTTGTTTAAAATAGTTCTGATTTATTAAATGGGCTGGAGCAATAACACAGCGGTAGGGCATTTGCCTTGCATGCTGCCAACCCAGGTTCGATTCCTCCACCCCTCTCGGAGAGCCCCGGCAAGCTACTTAGAGTATCTTGCCCATACGGCAGAGCCTGGCAAGCTCTTCATGGCGTATTCGATATGCCGAAAACAGTAACAACAAGTATCACAATGGAGTCATTACTGGTGCCCACTCGAGCAAATTGATGGGCAATGAGATGACAGTGATAGTGACAATTTATTAAATAACAAGCACTATAGCACTGTCTGCTCAAGCGGACACCAGTAACATCTCCACTGTGAGACTTGATGTTACTGTTTTTGGCATATCAAATACACCACAGGTAGCTTGCCAGGCTCTGCTGTGCGGGCGAGATACTCTCGGTAGTTTGCCAGGCTCTCCAAGAGGGATGGAGGAATCGAACCCGGGTAGGCCATGTGCAAGACAAACACCCTATCCACTATGCTATTGCTCCAATCCATTAAATAACAAATGTTAAATAATTATTATTCACTTTGAGTGAGCATTATTTTTCCCTTCAAATATCTTTTGAAGATTTAAACTTGAATAATTTTAAAAGGCATATTTCTTTTTTAAAATAGAAGCAAAAGTAGTTATAACTACTATGCCTTGGCAAACTTTATTAAAACCACAGTCTTCATTGCAAAGTGAACTGAGTGTTAATATTTCCTTTACTCTTTATTCTTTTTTTTTTGCCACATTGGTTATGCTCAGGGGTCACTCTTGACTGTGCTCGAGGGCCATATAAGGTGCCCAGGGATCAAACCTGAGTCAGCAAGGCAAGAGGACTGTCTCTCTGGGACAGATTTTTTTAATTTATAACAAAGTGCGTGACTGTATATTAACTCAGAAGATGAACTGACCTACTGACATGCCAAAAAGGTTTCTCTCGCACATGTCCTCCCTTCCTGTCTTTGTCAGAGTTTCTCATTTAACCTAAGCTTTATTGGTAGAGCAGTATTCTTGAACAGGAAACAAAAATAGGCACACATACGAAACAGTATCTAGGAGGATTAGGCAAGCAGGTTTGTGAATTTCAGTTCCTTAATAGGATTTAAATCATACTCAAACTAGAAAATAGAAATACACGCACAAACACACACATACACATATACATGTATACTTACTGGTGTGAGATGTCTAGAATAATCTAGACATAGTCTCTAGAATAATCAAGACACAGGGTAGGACTATGTATTTTCATGGACAACTCAGAATAATTATTCAATACATCCATCAACTTATTCTGTCACCCCCATACAATAACTGTGACTTATTTACCTTACTCATCTCCTCAACGTTGATGGGAATACCATCTGGTTCAGCCTCTATGGAAAACAGTATGGGAACTTCTCCAAAAATTAACAGTTAAGCCTCCATATAATCCAACAACTTGCTTTAGTATCTACCACAGAACACTAAAACATTCAGCCAAAAAACATATTAGTACTCCTACATGTGTTGCTGCTCTATTCATCATAGCCAAGATCTGGAAACAACTCAAGTGCCTAAGAATAGATGAATGGAAAATGAAGCTGTGTTATATATACAAAATGGAACACTGTTCAGTTATAAGAATAGATGAAATCCTACAGTTTACTGCAACTTGGATAGATTTAGAAAGTAGCGTGCTGAGTAAGATGAATCTAAAAGGGAAGGACAAATACCAAATTATCTTTCTCATACACTGAGCATTAAGAAGGTAAGGTGGCAAAAAATGACCAATTATAATAGACTTTAAGAGTCTACTTATAGAACTCAACTTGGTAAATGTGGGGGACCAAAGTGAGAGGGGACCTAGAGATAGTGGTACAGGGATGCTGATATTCTCCTGATGGTTGTGGTGTGGCAACACTATGTTCCTGAAACATCGTTATTAGTATTGTAAATAAAGGTGCTTAGATTTACTTAAATAAATAAATAAATAAAAGCTATATTTATTAAAATCTTATTTAAAAATGTAAGTATAATTATTTTAGTCTATATTAGTATCACCAAGTACTAAAATTAGTAATAGGCTAAGCAACTTTTATTGGCATTCCCTTATAATAGAATATATGCTAAAATTAATTATCAAAGCTGGGCATTATTCACCTCGAAGACTTCATAAATAAAGACTAGAAGTCGCATTATGTCTCTGTACGAATATCTGTTTACCCTCTTAAAGAAATTAAGTTATAGACTTCTTTTAGGAAATTTTTTGTGTGGGGAACACCTAGCAGTACTTAGTTTATTCCTCGTTCTGCTCTTAGGGTTCACTTCTGGAGATACTCAGGGGACCCTATGGATTACTGGGCATTGAACGCTCATCAGCTATATACATGGAGAGCTCCTTATCTGCTGCACTATCTTATTGATCCACATACCAGTTTTTACTAACTTTAGAGCTTGTTTAACTTGTAGCTCAATTAATTTTTTCATAGACATCATCATGTTCTTATCCAAGAGTAATTTAATTTTTATTTTCTCCATGTTCTATTTATGTTGATAGATTTCTCCTCCAGTAGCATTTTCGTCCCATTGTTCATTGATTTGCTCGAGTGGGCACCAGTAACATCTCCATTGTGAGACTTGTTGTTACTGTTTTTGGCGTATCAAATATGCCATGGGTAGCTTGCCAGGCTCTGCCTTGTGGGCGGGATACTCTCAATAGCTTGCCTGGCGCTCTGAGAGGGGCAGAGGAATTGAACCCAGGTCAGCCGCATGCAAGACAAACACCCTACCTGCTGTGCTCTCGTTCCAGCCCAACATAAACATGTGATGTTACAAAATTTTCTCTAGAACTTTTTATAACTATATGTAATTTCTTTGGTATTTTGTGTTTAATTTAATTCAAACTACTGATTAATCCCTTGTGAGCTTCTCTTATAAATAAAAGGAAAAGATGCTTTATTTTTTCCCCAGTGCTTAGGAATTTTCACTGAACCTTTTGTTATTAATTTCTAGATTAATTTCATGTAATAACATTGTTGCATTTCAGTTATTTTAAGTTTGCCACTTAAAATAAAGTCTTTTATATCCCATTAAATGTTCTCTTTTGGTGAACATTCTATGTTCACTCCAATAGAATATATATTTGGCTATTGGGTGATGAATTATATGTGTCTTAATTAAATCAGAGAAATTGAGAGGCTGTTCCAGCCCTCTGCTTTTCCTGTTTATTTGCTCTATTCCTTTATGAGAGATGACTATTGATGTCTCCAACCCTATTGTGGAGTTGATCTGTGTTTCTCCTTTTAATTCCATCAGATTTTGATTTATCTATTCAGAAGCTCTATTGGAAGTCCACATGCTCTTAAGATGATCATCAGGGACTCCAGCAAGTTATTCCAAGGCCTTGGAGAGAAGCCAGAGCAGAACTGTCAGAAGCCCGAAACCTCATGGGACCTGTGCTATGCAGCCCAGTCCCCAACGGAGTGGCCCAAGACCTGGGCCTTACAGATATTCAGACATCTCAGATCCCTCAGATCCACTCCTTCCCAATGCCTGAAACAAGCAAACAAACAAAAACAACAAAACACGCTTTTCAGCCGAGCAGCAAAAATGACTGTATAGAACTACTCAGTGAATGGTATTACACAGGTAATAAAAGGTTGGTGAAATCTTTGAACAGAATACAGTTGAAGTTACTGTGTGTCCATCCCATTGAGAAGGAAAGACTCAAAAGTACAGCCTGGCTCAGAGAGGGATGTATCACCATGTTCGACACATGGTATCTAAAACATCCTGTTTTCTCATCATACTGCGGAGAAGCTGAGATGCTTGTTTTGGTTGCTTTCAGGGCTATAAAGACACATCGCATGGGATCGAAAAACAGATTTAATTCACTAAATCCAGACGTTTTTTACAGTGCAGATGATATTCAATCAGCACATGCTTCAATTTCATGGAAATTAGGTAAAAAGATTTAGAGTGCATTTGCCTTCCTTCTCAAGAGTGCTACTACCATTCCTCTATAATATTCATAGAAAAAGGTTAAATTTCATTTCCAAAGTTTTATATTCATAATTTGTAAAAGATTATTGAAAAAGTGCAGTAATAAGTGATTAAGAGGTGTCGGATATTCTTGAGGTGTGTCCAGACAAGATCACCAGGCAGATGAGGGAGTAGCAGTGGGTGTGAGGTTATCTTTGAGGAGTCATTCTCTGAAAACAGCACAGTGTTCATTACTTTAATGAAAGTAATTTCTCCTCTAGTAAATTAGACTATTTATTTCTCACCAAATCTTGAAATTAAGACTGAGTTTTATGAGATTTTTGTGAATTGAACATATATTTTGAAATTTTAGCATCAAGGGAGAATGTGGCCCATGCATTGCTCTGTAAGTTATTTATGAAATATTTATTCACTAAGTTTAGTAATGATACTTTCAGCTTGAAGAGTCAATCCCCCTCTCATTTACTTTTTCTCTTCAATGGCATCAAATCACTGCATTATATATTAATTTTCTGATTATAAAAAATTGAATTAAAGTAAAATCCAATATTTTTATGTATGTGAAATGCAAAGTTAAGTGTACCTAGGAAACCACTATTAAACTCAAAGTAAAAAGTGTTTAACACTCAATTTTTTTTAACTCTACTTATAATTTCCTCATTAATTTATTTTAGCTTTTGGGCCACACTGGTCGATGTTAATTGGTTGCTCCTGACCTTGTACTCAGGAATTACTCCTAGAAATACCAGGAGACCAAATGGCTGTCCCATTTGGTCCAAATTCAAGCTGGGTAGCCTGAATGCAACCTATCTGCTGTATTATTGTTCCGGCCCCCTGGTTCCTCATTTTAAAGTAAGCTCTTAACTGCATTTTGCCCTTATGATTCTGAGAATATGTTAGTACTTTGTGGTTGTTTCTTGATTTTTATAAAATATCTTTGATATTTTTCCATAAACATAGTGCTTCTAAGACTCATCCATTCTTGCAAATGCATTTGAATCTCACACATTTCTAAAACTCTAGAATTATTCTGTAAGGACAAGTAGTATTTTATTTAATTATTGGTTGACACATGCAAAAAAATGGGCTTAGAACTCGACCTGACACCATGCACAAAAGTCAGATCAAAATGGATTAAAGACCTCAACATCAGACCACAAACCATAAGGTACATTGAAGACAAGGTCGGCAAAACCCTCCACGATATTGAAGATAAAGGTATCTTCAAAGATGACACGGAACTAAACAATCTAGTAAAAACAGAAATCAACAAATGGGACTACATTAAACTAAAAAGCTTCTGCACCGCAAAAGATACAGTGACCAGAATACAAAGACTATTTACAGAATGGGAAAGGATATTTACACAATACCCATCAGATAAGGGGTTGATATCAATGGTATATAAAGCACTGGTTGAACTCTACAAGAAGAAAACATCCAACCCCATCAAAAAATGGGGTGAAGAAATGAACAGAAACTTTACCAAGGAAGAGATACGAATGGCCAAAAGGCACATGAAAAAGTGCTCTACATCACTAATCGTCAGAGAGATGCAGATCAAAACAACCATGAGATACCACCTCACACCACAGAGACTAGCACACATCCAAAAGAACAAAAGCAACCGCTGTTGGAGAGGATGTGGGGAGAAAGGGACCCTTCTACACTGCTGGTGGGAATGCCGGCTAGTTCATCCCTTTTGGAAAACAGTATGGACGATTCTCAAAAAACTAGAGGTTGAGCTCCCATTTGACCCAGCAATACCACTGCTGGGAATATATCCCAGAAAAGCCAAAAAGTATAGTCGAAGTGACATATGCACTTATATGTTCACCGCAGCACTGTTTACAATAGCCAGAATCTGGAAAAAACCCGAGTGCCCTAGAACAGATGACTGGTTGAAGAAACCCTGGTACATCTATACAATGGAATACTATGCAACTGTTAGAAAAAATGAGGTCATGACGTTTGCATATAAGTGGATCAACATGGAAAGTATCATGCTAAGTGAAATGAGTCAGAAAGAGAGAGACAGACATAGAAAGATTGCACTCATCTGTGGAATATAGAATAATAGACTATAAGACTAACGCCCAAGAATAGTAGAAATAAGTACCAGGAGATTGTTTCCATGGCTTGGAGGCTGGTCTCTCATTCTGGGTAACTCAGGGAAGGGACCACCAAGTAAAATGTGGTTGGAGGTCATGTGGGGTAAGGGTGATGCGGGCCGAATACAGACTAGAGACTGAACACAATGGCCACTCAACACCTTTATTGCAAACCACAACACCTAATCAGAGAGAGAGAACAAAAGGGAATTCCCTGCCATAGTGGCAGGGTGGGGTGGGGGGAGACGGGACTGGGGAGGGGGGGAGGGATGTTGGGTTTACTGGTGGTGGAGAATGGGCACTGGTGAAGGGATGGGTTATCGAACTTTGTATGAGGGAAACATGAGCACAAAGATGTATGGATCTGTAACTGTACCCTCACGATGACTCTCTAATTAAAAATAAACTAATAAAAAAAATGCTTTGGAAAAAAAATTATTGGTTGAGTGATAATACAGTAGGTAGGGCGTTTGCCTTGCACGCGGCTGACCCAGGTTCAATTCCTCCATCCCTCTCAGAGAGCCTGGCAAGCTACCGGGAGTATCCCACCTGCATGGCAGAACCTGGCAAGCTCCCTGTGGCATATTCAATATGCCAAAAACAATAACAACAAGTCTCACAATGGAGACGTTACTGGTGCCTGCTCAAACAAATCAATGAACAGGATGACAGTGCTACAGTGCTACAGTCATAAACATATAGGTTGCTTACACTTCTCTGAAGCAATACAAAAGCTACTATTTTCAATTCTTTTTAGATGTTCTATTTTATGGGCCACAAACAGAAATGCTCAGGATTTACTCCTGAGTCTGCACTCAGGTATCATATCTGGCAGTATTTGGTAGACCCTATAGGATGTTGGGGATCAAACCCAGAACAACCATGTGTAAGGAATGGGATGCCCTGAAAAAACGTATTGTGTTATGTGTGTGTTACCATCATAACCATGCTTGATAGTTATTGCTGTGCAAGTGTCAGTTACTATTTGCTGACAAAATGAAACTCTTCTAATGAAATGGCTTCTAGAAACACATCTGAAAGCTATTATTTCTATGTTAACAGTATAGTCCTAGACAGATAAATAATAATCTGACTTATGCAACTGAATGTTTTGTGTATGTGTGTGATGCCTCGACCCTGCTGTTTCTTACTAGAGTCTATGGGCTACACAGTTGTTTCTGAAGCCTTATAACTAGGACTTATCTCCACTGAACCTAGAAGAGAATTGATTACTCACATGGAAGCCATGTTATTTCTTTTATGGGAAGTCTCTGCATTGTTTTTCCATAGAGATTAAGCAAAATCACATTCCTGGCTAAAGAAGGATTAGGAATGCGTTCTTTAAATTTGAATTCATTTCTTTCAATTTCTTATTAGCAGTTTAGAAAGCATAAACAGCAGTAACAAAACTGAGTTTAAATTCACTCATAAACCTAATAACTGAGGTGTCACACAGACACACGCACATACACACACATGCATACTCTGTTTCTGTCTTTGTCTGTCTCTCTGTCTCTCTCTGTCTTCTCTCTCTGTCTCTATTTCTTACTCTCTCATACACACACAGAAAAACATTACAAGTTTTTCAAGCTCTTTGTGCATCAGTTAATCTCATCTTATGGAACATTTGTTTTTAAACCAAATAAAACCAGTTATTCGAGGTATTATAGCCAATCTGTCAATATGTGATTCATATTAAAGTATATATGGAGTCACAGTAGAAGATGGTTTTTACCTGTTTGGACAGATCTCACTCCAGTGATTTAAGATCATCTCTCTGACTCACAATATATACTGGCTTCTCTGAGTGAGAAGAGTAGAAACAAGAAACGTAAGCCCTTAACACTTAACATTTTACAAGATACAGCAACCACTGAATCAGGGGGACATAGGGAGATGGAGGTAGGCTCTAACCTTAGGTGCAGTGAATTCACGTGTCACATTGATGAATTGCTAAACCACTGCATTGGCCAATAATGGTGAAGATTTTGCTTGGAACTTTCCTTGTTGGATATGATCACTTTAATAAATATGATTTAAGCATCTCCTTCAGCAAAAAGGTCAACAAAAATGACAACAGTAATGGGAAAGCTCTAACCTATACTTTCTAAAAGCTGAAATGTAAATGTTAAACTCCCTGCCACTCATCCCTACCACCACAGGCAGAGTTCTGGAACAATTGATACACGTGTCAATGAGTAAAACAAGGCACTATAGCTTCTATATGTCATCTCAAATAATTTGATATTTAAATGTCAGATAGAAGTAAACCAAATCTACATGCCTGGCCTTGTAGATTTGTTGAAATCCTGAATCTCTGCTTTGCCAGAGATAAGGGTCACTAGGCTGACTGAATATGAGGTAAACCATACCATAAAGGTTTCATTTCCCTTTAAGCTCACAAAGAAGGGTTGTTTCTTTTTCATTTACAGTTTACTAAAACATCCCAAAGTAGGGAAAAAAATGGTTTGAATAACTGGCATCTCAAATTTCCCATGAATGTCATTTCTCTTCTGTTATGACATTCCTCACTTTGCGTTCAGTCTCTCAGAATGATCGAGATGTCAAAATGGAAGGCTTGAAGTCAGCCAACTGGCTTCTGAAGCGTGTGTTTCTCTTCAGTCATTAAACACCCCCAGTAGATTCCATCCTGTGTCACAGGTAAGCTTGCCAGAGAAAACCACATGCAGAATTTTCATGTCTCCCAAACCAGAATAGGAACCACACCGGGATGTCTCCTTTCACTGGTCACTTTGACCAGTGCAGGAAAGCCAGTCTCTGCTGTGAGAGCATCCTGCAGGGTACACACCTGACCTCTCTGTAGAAAGGGTCACAACTGTAAAGTGGAAATCAGGCCTTTGTATGAACTTAGTATGCAAAAAGTGTATGTAAGCAAATAGCAAAATTTTCACAAAATTTTACAAAGAAACTCTTTTTCTTTTCCTTGGTCTTTGTTTCCTCTCATTCTAGTGACCTCTTATACCCCATTAGAGTTATAGGCTTTCTAATCTCTTCCACACAGCTTCTACTCAGCAGGTGGAGAGAAAGAAGTACTATAGCCAGCAACCTCGTGGTGAACTTTCTGGGAATGCAGAATGTTCTGTGTACTCTGGTTCCTGACGAGATTGCTCCTCTCTCCTGATGAATCACAGCAGTAGCAACATGGACAGTATCACCAGTACAAGTATTTCCAAGCATCCAATTATGAGCTAGACACTCTCCATGGAAATTACATTCGCCAGCACCTGCCCAGATGGAAAGTTTTGTCTCAGCACTTCTCACAGCTAGCAGAGGGCAGTATCCTCCATGGTGTCTTGCCAGTTGGGGTTATGAGCAATTCTGTTCCAAAAAGCCTCATGAGACAGCTGGCGACTGTGGTACAATGGTACTGCCTCAGTATGTGTCCCATAAAAATGTGAGACTGAGGTACATGTCTAGGTCAGGGTTCACCAAGCTTCTCTGTTTCTGCCCCCAGTGAGGGTCTCTCAAGGGACTGCTTCTTCCTTATCCTCCTTCTCTTAATAGTGCTTCCAACTGAGAGGTTGAACTTACTACATCCAGCTGCTTGCCGCAGTAATCCTCTATCCCCCCACTTTAAAATTAGCATACATCTTTTTGCAATATGTTTAATTTTCAATTGTAGTGCATTTGTATTAATTCCAGTGCATGCTTGATGATTCCGTAAGAGTAGTGAGTCGCGAGAGTTGGAAATGACATCCAATGGCAGGTGACGAGGCCATGTTGTTTGAAATCCTAGAGGATTGAGGGAAACCACCATGAGACAAATATGGCTCCATAACCAGATACACTGCAGAACTAGGAAGGGAGATTTCAAATGGTAGTGAAGAGGAGACAATTTGTCCCCACGGGGACAAGTGATTCTGAAATAATGAGTCACAGGACTATTTCAAAGTTTAGTTCATGGAAATTCTGTGAATTCACTTTCCTTAACATCTCTAAATATATTATAGAGCACAAATAGCCAGATGTACTTAGATGCAACATAACCTGTTGAGTGAACTACATTGCCCAGGTAAATTTTACATTCAATGGTAAACTAGTGAAATTCGAAAAATGATTTTTATTGCTCTTTTCCTCAATATACCCTAGCTTTCTTAGTTTAAGGTCTCTTCTAGAAATAATCCAAACTATGTCTTCTATTAATGTAGCCAGAGAATTTCAAAACTAAAACTCTTAGAAAGCACATGGATAGCCATTTATGTTGCTCTTACATAGTTTACCAAATGCAAATCCACATGTTCAATCTCTTACTCTAGTCCTCACTTCCTTTTGGGTTATTATTTTCGTTGCCAAGAAATTAAAGATTACAGATGTCCTTTATATTTATGTGGCATTCTACTTAAGAGTATCTTATCATTTATGTAAAATTGAACATTGGTAACTATTAACCACACAGGCATTTAATTCTCAGTTCATTTTTAATTTCTAAAGGCAATAAAAATATCTTTCCTTTTTCTTTATCTTTAAAAATATCAACAATAATATATCACATGATATTTAGTTATAATATGTAGAATAACATAACCTCAGGTAGTTTAGGTTTATTGGGTTACTCCCATCACAGTGCTCCCATTCCTCTGTGTTTATTTGTAGCTTCTTTCTTAGTGTTCTGTTGATTTGTAAATGTTTTTCTCTTCTCCTTGAGTCCTTTGCATAGTTTATTCAGAGCAATGTCCTTTTTGTATGGACACAGAAAGACTTAGTAAATGCTATGCTTTTGTAACCTGAGAGTCATTTAACTCTACATGATATTTTCCTCCTGGGCATCTGTTCTCTCAACCTAAGCCTCAGCTGCCCTTACTTCCTAGCACCCCAAAAAAGCAGGGTCCCGACGAGACGGACCCAGGGCAAACGGTGAGTTGTGTGCTACCCTGGCATCGAGATGGGCCTGGCCAAAGTGCCTAATGCTTAACTATAAGTTAAGAGCTTGATCATGGACAAATGCTGTCATGATCCAAACAGTGATAATGATGTAGGCAGGTAGATAGGGAAAGGCCCTTGGCAATGAAAATTGAGATTTAACAGAGTCTCTGGGAAGGAGACTCTTAAGATGTGCAGATTCAAGAAAACAAAAGACCCGGAAGAAACCATCAGCAGACCCTGAGGACAACAGACCCCTCCCCAGGGGGTTCCCCAAAGAAGGCCATCACCACTCCCAACCTCCCTAGTAACCTCCTTAGCAACGGACTTTTACCTGGGAAGAAGCCCCCACGTGGGGGCAGGTTGGAGAAACCCTATAAAGGCCACCTTGAACAAAGGAAGTGCGCGCATATGCTGCCTGAGCCCATGTGCTGCTTGTGCCATGTGGCTGAGCACATGTGTCGCCCGCATCTCCCCCCCCTTGAGATGTGTACTTTCATGCTTTCGTGTCCAGTGCTAGGATGTGTGTAGAGCTTCCTCCACTCTTGGAGAAGCCCGTGTTCTCCCTTGAGCGCGTTATTCTTACTATCACTCTCTCACTTATCCCTTCCTCCCTCCCTCAGAAACCTCTGAATAAAATCTATTTACTTCACTGCTTGTCTACTCCTGAAATTCTTTTCCGCGAGCGAGACAAGAACCCAGTTACCCTGGGTCCCGGGTGTTAGAGGCGGTTGGAGAGAAAGTGACCGTCTTTCTCCTCCCCGCTTCACGAAAGTCACCCGTGGGGCCCACCGACATCAATAACTAGATTTGGACCCTGCTAGGGTGAGGAATGATTAATCTGGCCTGAGTGCTGTAGTCTGAGTCTGTGGCAAGATGTTGCCATGAGAGCTGCCTTGCAAGCCTCAATGTATCTCTTGCTATGACCATACAAAAATACTAGTATTAAGATGTTAATGAGTGTTTGGAATGAGGAGAGGAGAAAAAACCCTTAAGAGATGTCTTGCCTACTGGCAGTCAGGAAGGGCTTTGGAATGCCCCTAGGTTGTGTTCCCTTTGAACCTGACAGCCCTCAGGAAGGGCTTTCTTATGTTGATTTTGCTACCTGGCAGTGTGTAACCTAGGGGCAAGGGGGAGAAAGGAAAAAGGAAGGAGAGAGATGAGAGAGGGCAGCAGCAGATCCAGAGAGAGGACAGAGCTGGGAGTGCAGGAGATGAGAAAGAAGGAAGATTGAATAAATGGTAACTAATCAGCAACCAGCTTGGTCCTCGTTCTTCCTTCGCCTGTCCTTGGCCAACGGCCATCCTGATCCAGTCCACACACTGCGGTTCCAGAGCACGGAACGCGGGCAATGAGACAGCTGCCCAGATAGCCTGCGAGTGTGCATGCCCTTCGGCGTGCTTTAGTTTTTTACAATAATATATAATGATTTTTATTTCATGCTTTAATGAATCTTTCATCATTCTTATAATCAAATTTAATTTTAAAATTTTATATTTTATAATGATTTTGTTTCTAACCATTTCATGTACAATAATTTGAACAGACTTGCATTTACTTTGGAATTTATAAATTCAAACTTACTGCAAAATTCTAGACTGGAGAAATAGTATAGTGAGTAAGGTACTTGCCTTGTATTCAGCAGACCTGCATTTGATTCCCTGGCATCCAATATGCTATACCAAGCACAGTCAGGTGGGACCCCTGAGCACAGAGCCAGGAGTAAGGTCTGAGCACTGTCAGGTATGCACCCCCAGAAAAAATATTTTTGGAAATATTGCAGAAAATTTATAAATGTTTATAAGAGTTACAGGTATTTTATATTTTTCGAGAAATAGCATAAATTCCTTTGAAAAAGAGATTTCATAGTTTAAATAATTTCTAATTATTTTCCTACATAAATTCCAACCTAGCATTCTAAGGCCATTGTGGCAGTTCTCAGCAATCAACACATTTTCTATTATGTACTTTTCTCAACACTATAGAAATTCTTATTTGTTTCTATGATGGCTACACTGAATATTCAGGAATGTTTTAGCCATTAAAACACAAGAGGAGGAGAAAAGTAAGTAACAAGATAAACAGACACCTTTCTAACTTTTTTTTAAATTAAAGGACTGTGATTTCCAGTTATTCATATTTGAGTTTTAGATATGCAATTTGCAGCACAGATCCCACCACTAATGTCAACTTCCCTCTACCAATGTTCCCATGTTCCCTCCCATATGCTGCTCCCCTTCACCCACCCATCAGCCCCCAACCCCTGCATTTTGCAGACAGGCACCTTTCTAATATTGGTTGTTAAACTTTTGTTCTCTTCATTCCACTGTTATTGACTTGTGTTTTGGATCTTTGGCTCTATCATTTCATTAACACCACCTTTGTACCTTAGTCCCCTAACCTGTCCCCTTGGCTTCTCATCTGTCTCCTCCTCACCCTCCACTCCTTCCCTCCCTGTATTCTAGGTAAGCAACCAACTTTAAAAAATAAGTATTAAGGCACCAAAATCACTGTCACTGTGATCCCGTTACTCGTCAATTTGCTTGAGTGGTCACCAGTAACATCTCCATTGTGACTTACTGTTACTGTTTTTTTTTTTTTCTTTTTGGGTCACGCCTGGCGATGCACAGGGGTTACTCCTGGCTCTGCACTCAGGAATTACCCCTGGCCGTGCTCAGGGGACCATATGGGATGCTGGGATTTGAACCCGGGTCAGCCGCATGCAAGGCAAACGCCCTACCCGCTGTGCTATCTCTCCAGCCCCACTGTTACTGTTTTTGGCATATCCATTATGCCATCGGTAGCTTGCCAGGATCTGCCATGTGGGCAAGATACTGTCAGTAGCTTGCCGGGCTCTCCGAGAGAGGCGGAGGAATTGAACCCGGGTCGGCTGCATGCAAGACAAACGCCGGATAAGTTAATAATTTAAGGCATTATTTTAATCTGAAATCATTTGCTAGAAATTGGTCAGATACCAATAACTTACTGATAGGAAGTGGTCTTTATCTGCTATTCTTGTTCCCAAATCCAAAATCTTAGGAAAGGAAGAATGACAGAATGCTGTTACTAATATATTTTTTTTCTGAAACTCATGATTTTAAAAATTTTTATTGAATGAGGATTTGAACTTCAATAGGCTTTTTTTTTTTTTTTTTTGCTTTTCAGGTCACACCCAGCGATGCACAGGTGCACCGGGGTTACTCCTGGCTCTACATTCAGGAAATACTCCTGGCGGTGCTGGGGGACCATATGGGATGCTGGGAATTGAACCTGGGTTGACTGCTTGCAAGGCAAATGTCCTACCCGCTTGTGCTATCACTCCAGCCCGTCGATAGACTTTTATAATCAGTGTAATACAATAGGACTACACTTAGGTTACTGCAATATGCCTGACTGCAAAATGCTTATTGTTTAATTAATATTTTAGAAATAGTCATTTAACTGATTAAAGGACACTCAGAACTTCAAGTTTATTGAAACTAAAAGTAAATACATTAAAATGTGAAGTTTATTTTTAAATATTCTGTTTATAATGTTTTCTTCTTCTTCATTGAGTGAACATTGATTTAAAAGAGTGCAAATGTTTTTAAGTTTGGGGGCACAAAGCTGTATCCATCCATCACCAAAGTACCAAACCTTCCAACATAATAAGATCTTTTCCATACACCACCTCACATAGATAAATACTGTCTTTCGTAAGAGCTTGGGCCACCCCAGGGCTACCCACGAGGATCACCCTGCTTCTGCACCTTGGGGAATTTCAGGCTGTACTGTCCAGGCTGGGGATTCATTGAACGTGAGGTGTCAGATGCAAGCAAATGGCCTGACCCATTTCAGTCACTGTGAAAGGTTGTTTCATTTGTTTGTTTGGGGCCCCTACCTGTTGGTACTTAGGGCTTACTTCTGCTCTAGAAGGGATGACTCATGGCTCAAGGAACCATATGGGGTGCTGAAATCGAACCTGGGTCAGTTGTGTGCAGGGCAAATGCCCTACCACTGTACAGTTTATCCAGGTCTGATTTTCAGAACTGTTTTTATTTCTTTCATGGTTATAAGAATATTGACATTTGGCATATTCTTTGTTTTTAATTTAATTGATTTTTTTTTACTTCTTATAACCTAGTTCTCCCTCTCAGAGAATCTGGCAAGCTATCGAGAGTTTCTTGCTCACATGGGAGAGGCTGACAAGCTCCCTGTGTCGTATTCATATGCCAAAATCAGTAACAATGATGGGTCTCATTCCCGTGACTCTGAAAGAGCTTCCACTGTGGCACCATTGGAAAGGACGAGCAAAGAGAGGCTTCTAAAATCTCAGGGCTAGGACGAATGGATACGTTACTGAGATAAAATCGACGATCAGTGGGATTATGATGATGATGATAATGATGATGATGATGATGATGATGATGATGATGATGAATTTTTTTTAAATCCCTTGCCTTGTTTCTTTACATACATAAAACAGATATCATCTGGTTTGTGTCTTTCTCATTTTGATTTATTTTGCTTAGCATGCTATGTCTTAGATCTACCCATATTGTAGCAAATGACAAGATTTTATCTTAACATATAGCTGAGTAGTATTCCATTAAATATATATAGCAAAAATTATTTATTCATACATGAGTATTTAATTAAATACTTCTGTTGTTTCCGGATTTTGGTTATTATAAATAATACTTCAGTGAACATCTATGTGAAAACATCTTTACAAATCGGTGTGCTTGTGTTTTTTGGAGATAGTAGAAATCCTATGTCATATATTATCTCCAATTTTATTTTTCTAGAAATGCCCATGTTATTTTCCTTAATTTCTCATTTAATCTACATTTCAGCCAATAATAAATGAAGTTATATTTTTCCCACATCTTCACCAGCACTTGTTTATTTTTCCCCTTTAGATCTAGACCATTTTCACTGCTGTAAGTTGATATCTATTGTCATTTTGATTTGAATTTGTTGAGTTTTCAATTACCTTCTGAATCAGTAACAAGAGATTGATTACATGATTTAAAAAAATCTATTTGCCATTCCACTTTAATGGCATGCAGTTCTTCATAGTATGTGAACAATATTTTGAATTACTTTTCTTCATGGTAAGTTGCCAGTTCACCTCTTTCATTTCTAATCCTACTTACTAGTGTTTTCTTTTAAGTTTTGTGAAACTAGTCAACTGTTTGCTAATTCTGTTCATTGCTTCAGAGAACCAACTCTTTTTATTAGTCTTTTGTATTAACTTTTATAATTTTATTTTCTTTATTTCCACTCCAATTTTGTCATTATTTCTTTCCTTCTACTGACTCTGGGTTTTATTTTCACTCTTATTATAATACTTTAGAATGTGAGGTTATTTTGACTTTTTTTGGTTCCTGACATAAACCTAAATTACTACAAGTTTAAGTGATAGTACAGCAGGTAGGCTGTTTGTTTTGCACGCAGCTGACTGGGATTTGATTCCTGCATCTCTCTACGAGACCCCGGCAAGCTACCGAGAATATCCCATCTGCACATCAGAGCATGGCAAGTTACCTGCAACATATTCATATGCCAAAAACAGTAATAACAAGTCTCACAATGGAGACGTTACTGGTGCCCGCTTAAGCAAACCAATGAACAGCGGGATAACAGTGATACAATGACTATAAATTTAGTGTTCCTATTTTTGTGTTCTATATGTTCTGATGGTTTGTGATTTTAATCTTATGTGTTTGTAGGTATTCTTTCTTTTCTGCTTTGACGTCCTCCTTACCAAAGAATATTCTGTTTAGTCTCCAAATATTTGAAGTATTTCTTATAATTCTATTTATTGTTTATTATAGTATCCATGATCTAAAAAATCTGAAAATGTAGTCACATCTTTTGATTTTATTGACACTTACCTTGTTTGTTATCAGTCTATCTATCCTGGGAGAATATCTTTATGATTTTATTCACACTTGTCCGTTATCAGTCTATTTATCTTGGAGAATGCCCTATATGTACTGGAGAAGAAGATATGTTCTGATTGGTTTGATACAGATGGAAGAGAACCATAATGTCTCTTAATCCCAAACTCTTCACGTAAGGTTATTGTTTCATCATTATTTTTGGTCTGGCCTATCCATACAAGTAAAGTGTTTGTTAAAGTCTCCTACAAATGAACCAACAAAGAGAAAATCAAATATTGAAACAGGACAATTTCAAGTAAGGGAATAGAAAGAGTAATTAAAATCTTTTTAAAAGGAAAACCAATGGCTAAGTGGGTTCGCCAATGAGTTACAACAAACCTTCAAAAAAAACTTAGTACCTCTTTTTTCAATATCTTCTAGAAATTGAAGATAAAATTCTCCTAAATGTTCTTTATGAGGTAATCATTACCCTAATACTAAGTTAATGGAAATAGTATTTTAAAAATTATAGGTCACCATCCCTTATAATCATAGATACATTTTCTCAACAAAATCTTAGTAAAACATATTTAACAATGCATTAAAATATCATGCATTGTGACTAGGTGAATTCATTCCATTGCTGTGATATGGTTAGTTATAAACATATAAATTAATGTCATAAATTACAATAAAAGGAAAAATAAACCTCACGTAAGCAAGTCAGTATATGCAGATAGAACTTTCAATAAATTTAATAGTCATTCATAATACCAATTTTGATAAAAAGCCAACAAATAAAAAGAGAAGGAATTCACTTTAATAATACAAAAGCTATATACAATAAAATTGCAATTATTTAAATTTCTATCGTACTTACTTATCATACTATCAAGTCTTATCTGTACTCTTTTTGGAGTTGTCCTAGAATCACTTGAGCTTGTGGTCATTTGAGCTGTGCACCTTTAAAGAGCAGTGCTGTGGAAACAGGTATTACCTCAGGATTTTGAGATTTCTATTTTTATCCAAGGATAAAAGGTAAATTAAACATAATCTGTAAGTAATTTTCAAGTTGGGAGGCAATCACTTTTCAGTGATTCCCCATTTCATCCAGAAAACATAGTCATTACAAAGACTTGAAAGTTCCTGCATGGCTGGACTTGCCACATCTCATAGCTCATCTATTTTCATCCTGCTCTTTCTTTCCATTGGTACCTTGGCCAGTTCTCCTCTATGTCATCCTATATCTAGAGTGTTTTATTTCCCCAAGTTATTTCTGTGGGTTTTAATCTCATGTGGACAAAGCTTGTTCAAATGCTATCTGATCAACAGCATGTCCTGGCATTCTAAAAGAATCATAGTCTGCTCTGTACTCACATTGTCTGGCTCCTTTCCCTGTCTTCATTCCCCCTAATTTTTCTCCCAAACCTTATACTTGGCTATTTTCTGTGTTTAATTTTTTCTCTCTAGAGGCATGATGATCCGGAAGATAGGACTCTTAGGTCGTTTTTGTTGACTATTCAGTATCTGGAACAGTATATGGTATATACTTAAAATAGAAGTGTTTGTGTGTGTGTGTGTGTGTGTGTGTGTATGTGTGTGTGTGTGTGTGTAGAAATATGAAAGGTCACCACGAGTCTTGAAAGACAAGACTTTGCAAAAGCTCTTAAAATAAAAATCATTTTTGAATATGGAATAAAAATTTCACCACTGGTATGAGTGGTTAGCAGAAAACACTTCTAAGTAAGCACAACTGAAGTACAATAGTGATGCAAGAGAATTATTAAAGGCAGAACAAACAGGCCAAGTTGACTTTGGTAATGAGAAAGCATAGATGTCAAGTAAGAAGTTTTAGAGGCACTTTTAAAATTATATAGTATGAAGGGTTATTCTAAATAAACAATGAAAATGATTCCAACATCTTCAAATTGCAGCTCGTTTAAATTCAAATTATTCTTCATGTGAAGTCAGGGGCTGGAGTGATAGCACAGCGGTTGGGCATTCGCCTTTCACAAGGCCGACCCGTGTTCGATTCCTCCGCCCCTCTTGTAGAGCCCGGCAAGCTACCGAGAGTATCGAGCCCGAGCAGCAGAGCCTGGCAAGCTACCCGTGTGTATTGGATATGCCAAAAACAGTAACAATAAGTCTCTCAATGAGAGATATTACTGGTGCCCGCTCGAACAAACCCATGAACAACGGGGATGACAGTGAAGTCAGAGGATTTCACTCGATTGATGATTTCCTAGTGTTGCACATTTTTCCCATGCACGTAAATGACAGTCACATGTTTTCATTCTATTAGTGAAGGATTCCTTTTAACTTTACTCATGTTCTATTGGACTGGAACGATAACACAGTGGGTAGGGTGTTTGCCTTGGACGTGGCTGACCCAGGTTCGATTTCTCCATCCCTCTCAGAGAGCCCTCTCAGAGAGCTACCGAGAATATCCCACCCGCACAGCAGATCCTGGCAATCTATCCATGGCGTATTTTATATGCCAAAACCAGTAACAGCAAATCTCACAGTTGAGATGCTACTGGTGCCCGCTTGAGCAAATAGATGAACAACGGGATGACAGTGCTACAGTGCTACAGTGAATGTTCTATTGCAGACGATATTGACTCTTTGCCCCCATAGAGGGAAGCAGTGTTCTTCTCTTGTGTTTTTTGAAAGTCTGTTTTCCAAAGATACCTATATTAATTTAAAAATCTAATATTTGATACCAGTTTTAGCTCTACATTATGCTATATTTTTTTCTAATATTGTTTGCATTAGCAAGACAGGTGAGATATTTTGCGCGTTCCCCTGGAGATCTCTCCGGCCCGCGGAGAGACAACAGTGGAAAGCGCTCCTAATTAGGTGGATTCTGTGAGGGTCCCGATCTGAAATAAGACTAGTGAGGTTAGTAAACAGGGGGCCCAAGACGACACATGTCGATCAAGGGCAACTTTATTAACTGCCACACTGGCTTTATACTTTTCTTAGCAGGGGGTTGGTACATAAGTTGTCAATCATCAGGGAAGTGTCTTCTCAGACCAAATAAGGAAAGGTTCGGGGTGTATTAGGTGGGCTTACAACATTCTTCAAGAGTAGATTGAGAAATAGTGGGGAGGGGAAGGCAAGGGTCTATCTGGCAGGAGCATCTGGCAGGAGGAATGCACAAGGTAGAGGAAGGTATTCTACTTAATGGGGGGCTTAATGGCGTCTCTTAGTTAACTGCCCTGGGCTACTTTTACCTCTTGAGTTTGGCTATTTCCTTTGTCACAAGGGCACCTTTGCCTCAGGTCAAGCAAAGCTGGTAATGGAATTTTCCGATTTGTCCAGGGTAAAGGTTTCGGGGTCCTCTTTTGTTCAGGGTCCTGAGCAGTCCCCAACAATATTTTACTGCATATTTCCAATTATGTCTATCTGCCTACTTTTATGAATACTTGGGGAATTTACTTTTCACAGTTCCAAAATTTAGAGATATTTTATTGGCTAACGCTGGTTTACATTATTTTGTAACTCTCTTTTCCTTTGAAAGCATGATGAACAAAATTTTCTACTTTTCTAGCTTGCTGAAATGTCAAAACAGAAGTGTATAATCAAAATAGTTGAAAATTTTACTGTGTCAACAACCATATAAGAACTAGGATTCCATAATTTTACTTTTAGGGGATTATTAGGGCAAATCTTGAAGCTTTTCAATTTAATTCGAGAAGAGACCATATTGACTAAGCATTTTTACTCGTTTCTCCTTTCCTTATTCTATTTTATTTTATTTTATTAATTAGTGAATCACTATGGGGTACAGTTAAAAACTTATGAGCTTTTTTGTTTGCATTGCAGTCATACAATGATCATTTACACATCCCTCCACCAGTGCCCATTTTTCCCACACCAATGTTCCCAACATCCCTCCCACCACCCCCGCCCCATCCCCCACCACCCCACCCCACCTCAGCGGAGGAGCATTTCCTTTTATTCTCTCTCTTTCTGAATTTTGTGGTTTGCAGTTGAGGTATTGAGAGACCATCGTGTTTGTTCTATAATCTATTTTCGGCATGCTTCTTTCAACCCAAATGGATCCTCCTACATCCTTTACTTGGTGTTCCCTTCTCTATTTGAACTGCCTTTTTCCCCAGCATGTGAAGCCGGTTTCCAAGCCAAGGAGCAGAACTCCTGGTCCTTATCTCTACTACTCTTGGATGTTAGTCTCCCACTCTGTTATTTTATATTCCACGGATGAGTGCAATCTTTCAAGGCCTCGTTTCTCTTTTCTCAACCTCTTAATCAATGACGAACTGGTTATACTGTTACAGATAAACATCTATCTTAATATAGTGAGATTGGGAAATATACACTTATTTTCATTGCTATTTTTATAGGAATTATTTTGAAAGATTAAGGTATTTTAATTTTAATCACTAATAATAAATCTCCTTAAGCGAGTATATTTTCTGATAATCTTTAATCTTCAATTTTGAGGTTATTTACTTATTTTCATATATCTAAGGAAATACATGCAAAGTAATTTTTTCTTCAAAAATAAAATATGAAGTAACCTGCATATTTTTAACTGACCTTATTTTTGTTCTCAAGTGGTATTCTATTTTTATAATGCATAAGTTTTAGATTTATCTTTGTAAATTATGTATAATTTTTTAAAAGTGATTCTTCACCTTACTTTTCCAATTTTTATACTCCTTTCCTTTATATTTTACATTATGCTGCCTAGAACCTATAATTTTATGGAAATAGAAGTAAGCTGCTTCTTATTTTTTTAAATAATTTATTGATTTTTTAATTAGTGAGTCACAGTGAGGGTACACTTACAGATTCACACATTTTCGTGCTTGTTTTACCCTCATGCAATGTTTGAGAGTCCATCCCTCCACCAGTGTCCATTCTCCACCACTTATGAACCCAGTATCCCTCCCACCCCCTATCCCATCCCCCCCACCCCACTCCGCCTCTGTGGCAGAGCATTCCAATTTGTTCTCTCTCTCTCTCCTTTTGGGTGTTGTGGTTTTCAATAGTGGTATTGAGTGGCCATCATGTACAGTCTCTAGTCTACTTTCAGAGTGCATCTCCCTCCCCACTCGGGATTTCCAATCACATTTTATTTGGTGTTCCCTTCTCTATCTGGGATGACTTTCCCCCAGCGTGTGAGGCTAGCTTCCAAGCCATGGAGCCAACCTCCTGGTATTATAAACTACTATTCTTGGGTATTAGTCTCCTACTCTGCCATTTTATATTCCACAGATGAGTGCATTCTTTCTATGTCTGTCCCTCTCTTTCTGGCTCATTTTACTTAGCATGATACTTTCCATGTTGATCCACTTATATGCAAAGTTCATGACTTCATTTTTTTTCTAACAGCTGCGTAGTATTCCATTGTATAGATATACCAGAGTTTCTTTAACCAGTCATCTGTTCTTGGGCACTCGTGTTTTTTCCAGATTCTGGCTATTGTAAACAATGCTGTGATGAACATATAAGTGCAGATGTCATTTCGACTATACTTTTTTGTTTCTCCAGGATATATTCCCAGAAGTGGTATTGCTGGATCAAATGGAAGCTCAATTTCTAATTTTTTGAGAATGGTCCATATTGTTTTCCAAAGGGGCTGGACCAGTCGGCATTCCCACAAGCAGTGTAGAAGGGTTCCTTTCTCTCCACATCCTCTCCAACAGTGATTGCTTTTGTTCTTTTGGATGTGTGCCATTCTCTGTTGTGTGAGGTGGTATCTCATAATTGTTTTGATCTGCATCTCCCTAATGATTAGTGATGCAGAGAATTTTTTCATGTACTTTTTAGCCATTCGTATCTCTTTCTTGGAAAAGTTTCTATAAAATTTTCAATAGAATAGCTTTTCCAAAAATTGTGCTTGAACAACTGGACATCCAGAAGAAAAATAAACAAAAACTATGACTTGATCCTCAAAACATATACAAAAATTAACTAAAAATGAATCATGAACTGAAGTATAAATGTACAATGTCAAAATGACATAGTAGTGTATATAATATCAAAACACAAAACTTCATATATTGAGAACATATTAATCATTACTATAGTGCAAGGACACACCTGACCAATATTCTCATACTTTGCCCCCAAAATATTAAATCTTAGTCCACAAAGCATTTTCTTCTCTGTTATATATGACATTTTGTATTAGCACAGATAAATATCTCAGGTATAAAGATTGGTACCATCTCATTTTTATGATTTGCAGCCTAATATTGCCTGGAAATCCACCCTTGAAAGTTTCATAAGTTCTGCATGTGTATGAAGTCCGAAGTTCAATCACTGGCACTCCATCCTCTGAATTTCCTGCCCTTAGGATCCTATCATCTTTATATTTTCCTCCATCGTGAGTACTTTCCAGTTAATGTTATATTTAAAGTATAAACCAAAACATTCCATGTGATCCACAATCATCCCGAATAAATCCAACACAATCGAATCGGTGCCCCATGGCAAAATCCACGTTCACTCTGCAGATTTTACCCTCCATCTCGCAAATAACCAGATCACTGGCAATTTCAATCCCTGCTTCTTATTTTTTAATGGAGAATGTTAAATTGGATACTTCCAATATTCTGACATTTTTGGTAACTGAATCTGGTAATCTTATTTCACTTTTTATAAGATATTTTTAGATTAAAGTTTTGAATTTTCTTCTTTGGTAAGTGTTCTTGTTACAATGTAAGTAGAGTTTTATCAAATGATTTAGTTTGTTTTATATTAAAGATTATTCTTTTTCTATTTTAATCCTTTAACATCAAAATATGCATTATTATGTTTGAAAGTATCAATGTAAATTTGCATTCCTAAAGTAATTTAAAATTTAGTAGGGCGTTTGCCTTGCACGCGGCTGACCCATTTTGACTCTTTCATCCCTCTCAGAGAGCCCGGCAAGCTACCAAGGATATCCCACTCACAAGGCAGAGCCTGGCAAACTACCCGTGGCGTATTTAATATGCCAAAAACAGTAGCAAGTCTCACAATGGAGACATTACTGGAGCACGCTTGAGCAAATCAATGAGCAAGGGTTTGACAGTGCTTGAAACTAATCACATAAATACATAGAGGATTTTAGTATACTTTATTTTTTGGTTTTCAAAAGTAAAAACTAAGGGTTGGCAAGGCCAAGGTCATGTGTATTAAACTTTCAGGGACAAAATGTATCATGGTGTATTCACCACCAATGCATTATTCTTTGCTGTAATGTATTTTTACAGTCCATATTTTTATTTGAAAGGTTATAATAAACTATTACTCTTTTTTAAAAATATGGCATGCATATAGTTAGTGTCTATATCTTATACTTTTTATGTTACTATTTTTATTTCCTTTTTCTGATCTCTCTGAATTCTTATTTGAAAGTTTGGTATTATTATAACCAGTTTTTTTGTTAACCTTGTTGCTCTTTGTTTTCTGGGGCCACATCTAGTAGCACTTAATTTTTTGTCATGTCTGGGTTTGAATTCAACACATGAAACAGGAAAGGCATGTGACCTACCAATTGAGTTAGAGTCCTGATCCAGTAAGTGATTTTTGTTTCTGTTTTTGCTTTTGAATTTAGGTTCATTTAAAAAATATTTCCCACAGGGCAACATTTGTCAGTAAGCAGGCATGCACCTCTTTAGCACATTTCTTGAATGTTAACCTAATGAGGTGGTTATTGTTCTGACTTCTCTCTGGGAGGATATGCCCAGGGTTAAACCCACACACTTCAGGACTTTATCTGCATTCTCGTCAGAGACAAGCATCACATTGCCAATTACCACCAGTTTATTATGATGCTTTTTCTTTCCTCTTATTATTATGCTTTTCCTTTTTATTTTCCCTCTCAATTCTCTTTTAGCCTCATTTCCCTTCAATTTCCAACTTTGCTTTCCTTCTGCATTTTTTCTTTTCCATTTCCTAATCATTGAAGATTTCAAATACTCAAGTTTGTGGCTTAAAATCAATTCCCAGAGGGGGATGCTTTTGTCTATCGATGAACTAATTCAAGAATATCAAAAACAATTTTATTTGTAGTGAGGTAATTTTGAAACAATCTAATTACCCATTGAAATAGAATTATTAAAGCAATGGTGATATCTTCCAAAAAGGGAATACTGCACAGTAATAAAAAATCAGTTTTTATGAATCTTATCAATCTCAGATGCACAATTCTATGTGAATTCAGACACAAAAATATACACATTACTTTATTCGTTTACAGAAAGCTCCACCTAAGTGAAACTCTTGTTCATCGTAAATACAGTACATTTTATAATTGAGAATTTCTCCCTGGGGGTAGAAAATCAGTAACCTTCAGTGTTGAAGGAAACATTCTCTGCCTAAATCTAGTAGGAATTTATGCATATATATATAAACAAATCAAGCTATACACTTAAATTTATGTAAGTTTTGCATGTAGATTACACTGCAAGACAAAAGTTATAACTAAAAACCACACAAATAAAAACCTCATAGCATATGAACATGTTTATAAGATGTCAAATATTTAAGAAATTTAAAAAAAGATGTATACATGAAACCCCATCATTACCGATATTGTAAATTATGTTGCCTAAAAAAAAATTTTAAGAATATTAAAAACAGAAAAGCAAAAAAAAAATCAACACGCTTGAAAACTCTTAGTTGAAATAGCTAATGATATAACTCCTTGAACTTCACTGATTTGCATTGTTTGAATGTGAATTGTTTCCATAACACTTTATTCTTGCTTCCTATTTGAAAATCTTTTCAAGTAGAGTAATTGTGCCTACTTCAGCTGTACAGAAAAGGAATGAAGATACAGACATTCTCAGTTGGATTCAAAAGTTTGGAAGTCTCCTTTAATGGAAAATGTGAATCTTTCAGCCTTATGGAGGCTGATGATAAGTTTTGATTCCACATGCTCACTTAGTTTTCCTAAAATGATTTCGACACTGAGGAGTAAAAATTGTTAAACCAAGTGAGTGGTAATCAGAATACCATCTGTTTAGGAGTGTAAAATAGGAACACACTTTTCGTTTTATTTCCATGAGGAAACCCAAAATTCTGTGTCTCTTCCTAGGAAAACTATTCTACATTCCACTGAATTAATGATTAAGTAAATTAAATAAAATAATTTAATTGTACAGTTGGTATACTTAAATGCAATGAAAATATGCCAAAAAATTAGTAAATAGTGTGATAATTTTGTTTAGTAGTAGGTTACCAAATGCAAAGACCAGTATGTAGATCACTTATAAAGTTCACTAATAATTAATGAATATATAATTAGTAAGTAACATAAAGCAGGGGAATCATTTTAGTCAGAGTGATCAATAAGACTGAGTTTAAATTATTATAAATTTTTATGTTTTTTTTCTTTCCAGGGATTTGTTTTGTGCCATTTTTTTAAAACAACACAAGATTAAAAATTATTGGATTTATTTTTCCTATTCATCTTGAGTCTAACAGAATGTGCTTTTTTCCTTAGATTATTTACTTGCAAATCAAATATTTCCCTTAAGTCAAATAAATAGATAATGATTTCATTTGAAAAAAATAAATGTATCCCACAAATAAACTATTATGTTTTAAATTAGTTTTTCGTATTTGGTATGAGAGCGAAATAAACTGACATTACTTAAAATGACTATCAAATGATTATCACAATGTGAACTTATATTTGTTTGCTTGTAATCTTGTACATAGACTGTCACAATTGGAATAGTAAATATTAAAAAATCCAAAAGTCTCTTAACTGAAATATTTATAATAAATGTAGAAAGAAATAAACATTGGCTATTGTCACAATACTTAGGATTGAAAAGCACAAACACATTATTGTCTTGTTCATTTATTTATTTTTCCTACCAAGTTCTTACTGCTTCTTACTTCTTACTGCTGTATATTTTTTTACTTCTTACTGCTGTATTTTTTTAATGAAGAAAACATTAAAGTACCATTACTTCTGTTAAAACTTGGTGTCTATAGCTCATACCTTGTGCTGTTAATTAAAAACATAATTTTATGTACTTATCACAAAGGAAATATCATTTCATTAAAATCCAATTAGATTCAGACAATATCTATAAAGACTATGGAATCACTGCTGTTTGAACACAAGCAACTTTGTTCTGTTTTCATCACTTGAATAAAAGCAACCACAACAAACATTCAAAGAAAAAACAAATTAATCTCTGGGGTTACAGACACGCTTGCATTTTGAGCATTATTTTATAAGAAAGGAAAACAACATAAATTTCTCATTTTATAGATGTTGATTTAGCCGACTTTATTTTAACTACTTCTAGTTCTCTCTTTGCAATAAAACAGTTTTCAATAAAAACAAACAAACAAACAAACAAACAAACACCACATCGATGAGACCTAGTTCAAAAATTGTATCGGGGGGCCGGAGCAATAGTACAGCAGCGGGTAGGGCGTTTGCCTTGCACGCAGCCAACCTGGGTTCGATCCCGTCATCCCATATGGTCCTGCAAGCACCTCCAGGAGTAATTCCTGAGTGCAAAACCAGGAGTAACCCCTGAGCATCGCTGGGTGTGACCCAAAAAGAAAAAAATATATATATTAGGGTTCTTTCAAGAGAAACAAAAAGAATAAAAATAAGTTCATTTGAAAAATGAAAAACACTCCACCGCCGAGATGTGATCCCGGGGGCCGCACGCATGTGTGGCCTCTCCGCAGCTGCACAAGCGTGAATCCAGACCCAGCAAAACCTCTTTCGGTGTGTGCAACCCCACGCAGAATGTCTCCAGCCTGAGAACTAAGCCTCGGCCCCGTGCCCGCCCGGGAGGGGAAAGGTATTTCTCTCTCTCGCCTCTTTCTCTCCGGGGATGAAGGGCGCAGTGGCCGCCATATTAAGACGACCACAGATTGGGTTTTCAAGCCTACAATTATCTAATATCTGGAAGAAATCTCCCTGGACTTCTTGTTAAAGTACAGAAATTCAAAACCTTATTTGTCTTCACAGTAGGTCTGAATCTAGTGGGGTACTCCTAACAACAATAGTGAGGTTTGTGTTGAAATATTGAATGTAACCAAAGTAAACAGAATGTAAAATGAAACTTATCAGTTACAAGGTAGGGGGTGGGGGGGCGGGATGGGAGGTGTACTGCGTGGGTTTTTTTTTTTTTTTTTTGGTGGTTGTATATGGGCACTGGTGAAGGGATGGTTGTTTCAGCATTGTATAACTGAGACCTAAGCCAGAAAGCATTGTAATCTTCCACATGGTGATTTAATAAAATAAAATAAAAAAAAAAGAAAAATGAAAAACACAACTCAAAACTTGAAGCAATTTCTCCATCTTGGTAAATGCTTATTGCCTTCTACTAAGAAAGTTGCCGGAAAGGTATAGAGTGAAAGAAAGGAGCCTGTAGGACCTGACCTTTGCTTTGGGAAACAAAACGAGTTGGCCATTTCAGCACATAGCATGCTGCTCTTAGAGAATCCGGACTGAAGAACTAAGTTCTTAAAACAGGCGTGGCCCCAAGCTGGCCTCAATAAGTACCTCTCTCACTGAGACATGGAGCCAAAAAAGGAGTTTACTGCAAATATTTGTGAAACTGAGTGCAGGAAAGTCTTCACTGCCTCTGATTCAGGATAGTTGTGTTTTAACATTTTTTAATCATTACTAATCAGCTGCATTATACTAAATAAATTAACTGGATGCTTGCAACTTTGTCTTTTATCTTCGGTAAACCATTGATGCTAATAGAACCTACTTCAAAGACATTTTGAGTTTTAAGAGTCTATATCATCTGGCCTATATAACAATATTTGTACCTTGCTACAAAAATTCTATGGACATATGTGAAATCTGTATCGTAAAAATATATTCTACAGAATATTTATTACATATTATATATTTTATTTTTTTTATTTTGGTTTTTGGGCTAAACCCAGTGGTAGTCAGGGCTTACTCCTGGCTCTGTGTTCTGAGTTCACAACTGGTGAGGATTGGGTAACCGTATGTGTGCTTAGGACCTGGTGTGGGTACATGCAGGGAAAATGCCCTACCCACTGTATTATCACTTCCACCCACCTCTTGCTGTATCTAACACAAATTGTATCATTGCAATAGATTTAGAAATTATTCCGTAGCTATTCAAAAATGTACTTTAGGTAAACTTTGGGGGCCACAGCTGGCTATGATTAGGGTTTACTTCTAGTTCTGTGCTCAAGAATCAACCTGACATTGCTTGGGTTACCAATTGAGTTGCTAAGAATCGAACCAGAGTTGACTGAGTGCAATGCAAGAAACTTTTACCCCTTGGACTATTTTTCTGGCCAGTTTATTTTACTTTCTGCTTGATATTACATAATAAAGTTGTGATGCGCACTTGTTTTACTAAACTTAATGTAAAAGGTTGTGCCGTTATTTACATGGTATATACTCACTAGTGTTTTAAAATGTACTAATAAAGAAGAAGTTCATGGAAACTAGAGTAAGAAATACATTCAATACTAAGTAAAATCAAGAGCAATATAAGACTTGGCCCTTAAAATTCTTTAAAATTATTCACTTAAAGAAAAAAATGATATCACGTCTGTATTAAAAATATATCTATGCATTTAAGTTTGATATTCTAAAGTCAAGCATTTTGCATTTGTTTTCAGTAATCACCAATTTAAGACAAAGTTTATTTTCCCAAAATTTTTATGCAAAGAAATTCATATTTTAGAAGGGAATAAGTGTCTAACTTATTAAAAATAGTATAAAATATATTTAAACATATATATTTTTTCAATTCCACATGATACTGTAACCATTAACCTAGTGTGTTAGATAGAATCCCTGTCACATATATTATGGTCATGTTCACAAAGTTATTTTGGTTGAATCAGGGGAATTCTGGAATTGTTGTTTTCTAGCATAAAATTAAGTCTCCTCTGGACTTTTGAATATTTGTAATCGTCATCTTTGAGGTCAGTGATATTCGGTTAATGGACAAAATATTTTATTTGACAACATTGATTTTATCCACCAATTTACCTAATAATTCTATGTTCTTTGCTACAAAAACTCGTAAATGAGGACTAGAGCAAGCTGCATTCACTATAACTTTAGGGGAGGTAAAATACCAGTAGATAATACAAGAATAAATGGACAGCATATAATGAGTTTAAAATAAGAAAATGCTATTTGTTCCACTCTGATTACTTCTGGCACTACCACTTAAGGTAATACTACCCAGACGTGATGAAGAGACTCATCCATTAGGATTCTTATCTGCTTTTTATTTGCAGATATTTATATTTATCCTAAATGGCTAATAACAAGCACATCAGCCAGTTTGTAGTGACTCTGAGAATACTGTGCCTCTACCTTTAGTTCCATCTTATTTCTTCTTTACTATTGTGCTGTCTCCATTTTCTTCTTCAAAGATCATTGGAAATTCTTTTTTTTTTAATGTTTATTAGTGAAACACTATGAGGTACAGTTGCAGAATTACAAACGTTTGTGCCTGTGTTTCAGTTGTACAATGATCGAGTACCCATCCCTCCATCAGTGCCCATTCTCCACCACCAATGATCCCAGTATCCCTCCCCCACCCCTGCCCCATCCACCCTCCCACCCCTCCTCTCTGGCAAGGCATTCTGTTTTTCTCTCTCTCCTTTTGGGTGTTGTGGTTTGCAATAGAGATATTGAATGGCCATTGTGTTCAGTTTATAGTCTACTTTCAGCCCGCATCTCCCATCGAGTGGATCAACCAGATCCCCTTTTCTTGATGTTCCCTTCTTTATTTGGTCTGCCCCTTCCCCCAGTATGTGTGGCCAGCTTCCCAGCCATGGAACATATCTCCTGGTACTTATCTCAACTATTCTTGGGTGTTAGTCTCCCATTCTGTTGCTTTATATTCCACAGATGAGAGCAATCTTTCTATGTCTATCCCTCTCTTTCTGACTCATTTCACTTAGCATAATACTTTCCATGTTGATACACTTGTGCAAATTTCATGACTTCATCTTTTCTAACTGCTACATAGTATTCCATTGTGTAGATGTACCAAAGTTTTTTTTAACCAGTCAACTGCTCTCAGTTTTTTTCCAGATTCTGGGTATTGTAAACAGTGCTGCAATGGACATACAAGTGGAGCTGTCATTTTGACTATACTTTTTTGCCTCTCCGGGATATTTTCCCAGAAGTGGTATTGCTGGGTCAAATGGGAGTTCAATTTCTAATTTTTTGAGAAGCGTCTACACTGTTTTCCAAAAGGGCTGAAGCAGTCGGCCTTCCCTAGTGAAGGAGGGTCCCTTTCTCCCCACATCCACACCAATACCGGTTGCTTTTGTTCTTTTGGATGTGTGCCAGTCTCTGTGTGTGAGGTGTTATCTCATAGTTGTTTTGATCTGCATCTCCCTGATGATTAGTGATGAAGAGCATATTTTCTTCTTATGAAGAGCATAAGAGAAAGTTTCTGTTCATTTCATTGCCCCATTTTCTGATGGGGTTGAATGTTTTGTACTTATAGAGCTCAACCAGTGCCTTATATATCCTTGATATCAACCCCTTATTAGGTGGATATTGACTGAATATCTTTTCCCATTCGGTCGATTGTCTTTGTATTTTGCTCACTGTATCTTTTGAGATGCAGAAGCTTCTTAGTTTAATATAGTCCCATTTGTTTATCTCTGTTTTCATGGGGTTGGTCAGTGGTGCGTCATTTTTGAAGATACATTTAGCTTCAATATGGCAGAGAGTTTTGCTGACTTTGTCTTCAATGTACCTAATGGATTCTGGTCTGATGTTTAGTCCATTTTGAAAAAATCATTGCAAATTCTTTATGGTGATTTTGCTGAAAAACTGTCCCATCTTTGAACACAGAGAATACTTTGTATGTCTTTTGACAAATTAACCTTTGGAATTTTAGTTTATAAATTTAAGTACTCACTATTTAAATTGTCTAATTTTAACAAACAAGACATTTAAGTTAACATACTTGAAGGTATATGTTTTGTATATTTTTATTTATTTAACAGTTGTAGAATCTGAGGACAGGAATTGTTGCCTTTAACATAATGAAGGGTAAATTCTCATGAGCAAATGCACTATGTGAAGTATGGAAAGTTGAGACAATTTATCGGCTAATATATTTCACCCATTTTCATTAAAATATAAATCACTTCATTGCTCTAATTTCTTAAATTCTATACAGAATTTCTAAGATGTTAATAATTAGATCATACATTTAGGATCTCAGACTTCATCTCATTCAAATCTCAAGTTTTCATGAAGAAATAAAACTAGGATTTTGTTTCATTTCCTTTGGGGCCATTTTAAAAGCTAGTCCTGGCTCAGTGCTCAGGTGTGGACCCTCAGGTACTTAGGAGACCATGAGGAGCTGGGATTGAACCTGGTCTTCCTGTCTATGGAAAGCACATGCTTGGTTTGCTGAACTCTATCCCTGATGCCCTAAAACTAGAATTTTTAAGTAATTCCCATCTAATATAGGAGATAGTTGTGTATGCATATACACAAACAACAGTCAAGTAATATTTGAGCCCAATTAAGGAAAATAGACTACTAGAAGAGTAAAGCATACAACTCTTGGAATTCCTCCTGGCACAACTCTGTGACACTGTGGGTCTTTTTGCTGTAGGGAGTGCAAGGGTCCCGACTTCTAAGGGAACCGGACTGTTAACAGAAAAATCTGACATTCAGTATAACATAGATGAATTGGCCCTTGATTGCCAGTGGCCAATGGCTTGAGATGTGGGCAACAGCTATCTTTGAGTTTTAGCATTACTCCAACCTTGCTTTGCTAGAGCATCGAAGCATCCAGCATCCAGCAGCTTCTTCCTAGGCATAACAATGCCCTACTTCCCTTTACCACTTGTGTGTTAGTGCACCATCCTTCAGGTGCTATTTAACCATCACCTCTCTTGATAAACTTTTTCATATGACTACAAGTCTATGGCCCCCAGTGGCTTTGCCTAGATTATGCTGAGTGTTTGAGTCTTGAGTATTCATTGTCCCTGACTCTAGGAACAGTCCTCTGTTTCCCGGGGATCCAAGTAGTTATAGGATAACTCCATAGGTCCATCAACTATAGGAAAAGTCATGAATGAAGAGAAGTTGTCAACAACCCATGTAACAGCTAACACTGGCTTTGACAAACATTAGCATAAAATTAACAAAGGAAAACAAACCCTTCTCTAAGGAACAAACCTCAAGCTAAGATCTAACTGATGAAAGGGAGTTAAAGTGAGAAGTCAAAGGGTGAAAGACAATGCATTTTTTTAATGCTAGTGAGAGTAGTAATTAAATCAGAGCCTGGAAAAAGTGATTCTTTTTCACAGAGACAGAACACAATCCAACACATTTTGACAGATTTTCCCCACTGCCATAGCAATATTCATAGCAGATCAGCAATATAGAGTGGCTTTCAATAAAATGTCAACACTTTCTATTACACAGTATATAACAATGAAAAATCACTCAGGGAAAATATTGTGACTCAGATCTCTAAGGTAAATATTATGAACTGAGAACTAATGTTGGTTGTTGGATGAAAGAAGATCAGCATCATATTTTTATTTTTCAAGCAAGTTTCCTTAGTACTTCATTTAACTAACCAATTTTCTTTTGTAAGAGTTGATGTGTAACTGATAGTTTTCATCAAGATGCTTAGATGATAATGATTACAATGATATAATTTTTGACATCTCTGTGAACATGGTAAATTTCCAGTAATAACAATGAGTAATAAGAAATTAATAATGAATGCCCCCATATTTTTGCTGTCTAAAAGTCCACTTTAAATAGAAAATAAGTTACTTTGGAAGAATAGAAACATATGAAATTTTAAATAATTATATGTGTTATTGAAATATGATTAAATCAAATTTTAATGTTTCTGAAATTAAATTTTATATGATTAACTTGAAACTGTTAAAAATCATTAGTGAAGTTTCATAAAACTATTATAAATTACACCAAATTAAAATTATAGCTTTTATTTAGCAATTACAATGAATAAAAAAAACAGAAATGCGTTTAAAGATGTTTACTATAGGATCAATTATACATAAAACTTTCTCTAGTATGTCTATTTACTCATGAATAGAGCTTTGAATTCAAGTTTATTTGAAAATCATAAAAACACAGTTTTCTCAGTGGTTACACCAAGGATTATGCTTAAAAAGCTGCTGCATTCCCTTCATTGTCTCTTAGGAGGAAAATCATGCATTTTTCACTTTCATAATTTTTATAAGCTAATATTTGCTAAGCTGGTCAGTGAAAATGACCAATCAATCTAATCCTTAATTTGATACTAGGTTTTATATACCAATGCTTAATTTTCTTTGATGTTACTATGCCTCCAACAAGTTGATGAGAGAACTTCAATGTTTATAGAAATATATCTGTATATAGTTATTAAGTTATTAACTTACAAATCTTCAAGAATTATAGCCAATTAATTCACTGGTTTTGTTGGAAATCTCATTCTTCACTCCAGGTGAAATATGAGATTTCCATAGGTGAAATCTACTTAATCTTATACATCTAATTTTTACAAATGTATGCTATTCAAAATGTTTGTATCCCCTAAAATGTATATGGCGAAATTGTAACTCCCAACTATGTTAAAGGGGTTTCTGAGAACTTAATTTGTAGTCACAAAGTCTTTATTAATTCAAATGCTGATTTATTTAAAAAGACGACCATACAAATTCCCTTTGCTCTTTCTACTCTGTAGAACACATAAAGAAGACTATCAGCAAGAACTATTACCAGACAGAAGCACACTACTGACTTAATCCTGTGCTTTCAAATTGTAAGAGTGTGAAAAATTAAATTATTGTTGTTTTTAAATTTTCCATTGAAATTTTATTATGATCGTGTGAACTGAGTAAGGCAAATGATTTGTTTATATGTTTTATTGCATATACTAGTCTAAGATTAAGAGCATATATTGCTTATTTGCATCAAATAGAAAACATGTTTTTTTCATCTTCCTGAAGATGCAGTCAGTGGCAAAGTCTAAACCCAAAGTTCAGACTTAATCCCCTTGTTGACTTTCTTTCTTATCCTGGCACTGGAGTGATATTAGTGAGTGCCTGTCACATAGTTTCCAATCTTTGTTTCATAGATTGGTATTCTCAAAGCAGACTATTAAAATCCATAAGGATTGAGGCATCTTTCTTCTACAAGTATTGAGATATCTCAGTATTTCAGCCCCTGGTTGTTTTCCTCAATTTGATGCCATAAGTCCAATGCCTATTCTTTAATTTATAGATTTCTAAATTCCCTGGTTTCCTTTTGTTTCCCCATTCTAAGTCCTTTAAAGTAAAATACTTGGTTACTATTATTTTTGTCTCTAAATCACAGCTACTGTGTGGGCATTTGTTCATAAGCTATTGTTTTTATGCTCTATATTATGCATGAAGTTTATGAATCTTGATGACTTTGATTTTTTGTTTACCTACAAAGTTATTGCAATGATACACCACCATTACCCATGGCTGATAGATACATTTGAGGCTGCTTTTAATGAAATCTTGAAAACAACTCAGATCTGAGGGCCAAATTTAGCCATTATCTAGGTTTGACTATGTATTCAAATGTACATCCAACACTAAAACAGTTCCTTGTACTCTCCTAGCCTACTCCCTCCATATCCTAGAAGTCTACTTTCCTATAACTCTGGTTCTTTAAACCTGGGTTGCCATGGAGGTGGTGGGGGAGGCATTATATTTGTATAAAGTAGAACTGTCTGTGCTCTCTTCTTCTATATCTTTAATAAATGAGGGTCACATTAATTTTAATCTTGTCAATTAAATATGGCTTCCATTTGAAGGGTTTACTTCGATTTAAAAATTGATCAAATCCCTATAGAATACCGACCATGGTTAAAGAAGAGCTCAGCTACTTTCATGTTTCAATCTACAAATCAAAGGCTAGTTCTCAGCTTCATGATCTACATATCCCTCAGATGTGGAGGGATATTTATTTTGGTAAAATTAATCGTAACACATCACATGTTATTCCAGTGACATGGCAGGACTAAACGAACTCAAGAAAACAGTGAAGTAGAGTTGATTGCAGGCAGATTGCTAGAGACAAAGACAGAACTCAAAAAGAGAATGGCTTAGAAAAATAATACATGGAATCAGCAGGTGAGACAAAGGGGGAAATGTTAAAGGCTGAAGAGATGGAATAGTGTTTAAGGCATTTGCCTTCACTTGGCTCACTCCGGTGCAATACATGGGAACTGCACAAAGTCCCTGAGCATCTGCAGGAATGATCCCTGACTATGGAGGAGACAGGAGTAAGCCCTAAGAAGAACTGTGTGTGTGTGTGTGTGTGTGTGTGTGTGTGGCCCTAAGAAGAACTCTGTGTGTGTGTGTGTGTGTGTGTGTGTGTGTGTGTGTGTGTGTGTGTGTGTGGCTGGAGCGATAGCACAGAGGGTAGGGCGTTTGCCTTGCAGGCGGCCAACTCAGGTTCGATTCCCAGCATCTCATATGGTCCCCCAAGCACTGCCAGGAGTGATTCCTGAGTGCAGAGCCAGGAGAAACCCCTGAGCATCACTGGGTGTGACCCAAAAAAGCGAAAAAATTAAAAATAAAAATAAAAAAAACTGTGTGCCTCAAATTAAAAAAGATTACATTGCGATAAAAATTAGCTTTGAATAATAAAAAAGAGCAAGTTTATTCTCTTGCATAAGATACATTTGCTTAGCCACTAAAAGCAAAAACTAATAGCATAAAAAAATGGACAGAACAAAATATGCATTTGATGACAAGTCTAGCATTCTGTCATGTCCAAGACCAGAGCTGATATGCATAGGTGACCTGATTCAGATGAATCGCGATTACTTTTTAGTTTATTTTATTTGGGGAAGACATTTAACCTCCACCATCACAATTTTTATTATATGTAAAAGAAAAATAATCATACTCCTTCTTCTCTAGTTTATTTTAGTTAAACAAGATATAATCATAAATCACTTTAGAACAATGCTTGGCATTTCTACTAGAATCAAATGTAGAAAAATGCAACATAAGTTTCAAAATCAACTCTCGAGTCTATGAATGATTTCTAGAGACTGATGCTACTTCATTCTGATAGAATTGCTGAGAAAGTGGAAAAGGGACAATATAATCTTAAAAATGAATAGTCTTTTGAAAATTAGGCAGATGTGGTAATCTTGCCTTAGAAAAGAGAAAGGATTAGACCATATTATGTATTTCCTCCTTTTGCTTCCCTGATATCACTGCTGGAACAAAAGAAATCTTATTATATAATAGTTTGAGTTGCATATTTTGAAGGTAATTTTTATAAGCTACATATGACTGAGATAGGAAGGAACATTGTGTATTTTCAAACAAAATAGTTGTAAAGCCTGGAGCTTTATTTGAACCTATTAAAGCAAAACCGTATTAAAAATACTATTTTAAGATACCATTTTACATAATAAATCCTGAACTTCACCATTAAGGGTTTGTATGCTAAATAATTCTTCACTTTCAGTTATCACACCAATCAGAGGTAGAAATGTACATCCCCAACTCTATTTTCTTAACAGTGGGAGAGAAGCAATTGAAGCACCAGTGATGTTTCCTATCACTTACAAGATGAACTTTAATTGTTTCCAGGTTTCACATCACTTTCAATTTTGTATGTGGCAAGAGTCTAAACAAGTTTAAATCTAGATAAAATGAAGAAACTCATAACCTAAACTTAATAGTATCAGGAAGAAAAACAGTCTAGACATTGTATTCACACTTTGTTCAAAGAAAGATGATTGTTGCAGTATCAATTTCTACTCCCCTACTTTGTTTTCTGAAGGCATAAAGGATATATGAATCAATAAGTAAGAAAATACACATGTAATTATCTGTTTTTTAGGAATAGAATTTAAAAATTACTGATTCTTCTAGCTCCAAAAATTAAAATTGACTAATTAAAATAAATTAAATACACTGATTAACTTAAGAATATTATCCTTCCAGAACCCACAGTTATAAGGATGAGCAAAACTTGTGATTGAAGAATTGAATGCTTCACTTACAAAAATCTTGAAAAATACAAAAATAAGGAAAATATAGTTGCAGAATCTTCATAGTACTGCTTTTGCACCAAGATAGCACTACTTAGTGATTTTAAGTATTTTATGTACTCAGGAATCCCTTTTTAAAATGAATATAATTTCCAGGGAACAATTTCAACTTCAACTCTTAAAAACTAAATGTCTAGTAAATACAAAACACAAAGTACCAAAGTGGTATATATTCCCTTTATTTTCTGGACAATGAAATTGACATTCGTAGTGAATAATTGATGGCAAGTATATGGCATAACACAGAAATCTAGAATGTTTATAAAAAATCATAGCCCCCAAATTTAGCTGATACCTGAGAGTTAATTCATAGGAGTCCTTTACATTTATAGACTGTAGAAGAAAAATGAATGGGGAATATATAATGAATCTCAAGATAAGCTCAGTTTTCACACAAGCCCAACATAGTAAACTTAGGAGAGGGTTAAATAATTTTTTAACCCAAAGTAAATTATGAATTATAAGTATCTTGGTGTGATCATTTATAACTTCAGATCTTAAAACATGGCATAGAGGCTGATAAAATTAAAAGTGCTGAAACAATCTCTACCATAAGAAAATAATGGTCTGGATGTTTTGATGGGTAGATTTTGATTTTAGCAAAGCATATTACTCTAACTTAAACAAGAACTATGCATACCTCTGTAAGATTTAAATGAGTAAGTTTTTTCCTCCTGAATATTTTCAAAAATGCCCTCTCAAACTTAATGGCTCACTGTGAAATGCTTGCATATATACCATTGCTCAGAAACCAATCAAGATCCATTTTCATATATTTTCCATAGCTACTTAATAGTTACTCAATAAAAATATATAGGAAAATGTCAAAAAAAAGTTAGAAAATAAAAGTAGCCACGAGTCCGAACTCTGGAACTATAATAGGTCCAGGCCTGGAAAGACATGCAACTGGTTTAATGCAGCTTTGCATGCAGAAAGCCTGATTTCACAAAGTTTTCTGAGCACTTCCAAGAGTGACCCTTGGGCACAAAGCTGGGAGTGTCCCCCTAACACTATACTATAGTGTGCTCTCCTCTGCCCCTGAAATATGGCCCTGATAAGTTAAAGCAATCTGGAGAAAGGTCAAATTGAAAACATCATGTTTCCTGATTGTACTAATTTTCAAGTACAGAAATTTTATTAAGATTCTAGGTAGACATAGAAAATGCTATACATTCACAAGAGAATGCAGACATCTAGAGAGAATGAAAAGAGTCCTGTGAAATAAATAAAAGTAAAAGAAAGAAATTACAAGTGCCAAAATGAAGTGCAGATGATCCCAGCACCCCACATATAGGTTCCTCAAGCACTGCCAAGAGTTATTCCTGAGTACAGAGTCAGGAGTAAGCCCTGAGCACTGATAGCCTTGGCCCCAAACCAAAACACAAAACCCACAATGGATAGATGAGCACATTCATAATTAGAATAACTGTTACCATAAAGCAAGGGAGGGATAGTTTTATTTTGCGTGAGGAGAATTGAGCCAAAGAAATAGAAAAAGAAATTGGATTGATTCAGCCTGAATCCCTGATATTATATTTTTATGAAGTAGAATGTTCTTGATTACAATACTTAATATGTTTGAAATGTAGTACCTAGCCTGTAAAATGAAAATAAGATGAATATTTGACACATGGAATTGACAGAAACCCTAAAGCTAAACATATGAATGTTTATTATTGGTATAATTATTTCAATCTTTTATCTTAATAATTATCATCATTATAGACTGGAGAAGTAAATGATTGTTACAGTTTACATGGAAAATAAGAGCATTTAGCATATTTTTAAAAATATAGTTTACATGTGAGTGCATATTATTCTAAAACCACTTATTTTCGGTATACTTGGTATACAAAAATGTATATAAAATATACAATTAGATGATACTGGAAATGAATGTAAGAAATCATTAATAATATTAATACATGTAAAACTATTAATGAGAAATACAAAATACAGTTACAGGTTGTAATATAAGGCTAGAGAAATTTCATACGGATTAAGTAGCTTGTCTCGTCTCCTGTCAACCCTAGTTCAAATCCCTGGCACAACATACAATCCCTTGCCTGGTATCAATTCTGAACACAGATAACGAATAGTCCCTGCGAACAAATGAATTTTGCCCTCAAAGCAACATAAAATGGAAACCAAAACAAAATAAATGCCTATATGCCCTCCAAAAGTTTTTGTAACCCCCTTTATTTAAGTATATATTCATATGATACAATGTAGTAAAGCATTTGTTAGGTAAGAGACCTTAAAATCATACCCTTATAGAAAGTTTTAACTATGCATACAGTAACATTAAATGCAGCTATGTTTGTGTACCACAGAAATGCAGAATTTAATTATCTTGCGGAAGTAAAGGGTTTTACTCGTTTGATCAATATTTCTCCTTGTCTTCTCCCTGCCTGCTTGGGGTCCTGGCTGCCACATCCATGATCTGTCTCAGGGAGCCGTCTCAGAGCTTCAACAGCCTTATCCCAGAGACACAGCCGTGAACCCTGAAGGACAGCAGCTCGCCGGAGATCTCTCCAGACCACGTACCAAGCCAGTTCCTCCAGGGCACCTCAGAGGGAGCGGATGTGCCCTCTCTGCTTGCTCTAGATAAAATCCCAGTGGCCATGAGCTTCAGAAGCAAAAGCCAGGTATGAGGGTTCCAGGACTAAGACTGCAGCCACATGGGGGCAGTGGAGAAGGGCCACGCCTCCCTCCCGGTCTCCACACGAGTTTGGGGTCCTGTCTGTCACGCCCACAATCTGCCTCCAGGCCCATCTCAGAGCATGAACGGCCTTGATTGATCCAAAGACTCCGAAATGAATTTCAAAATGAATTAGCTCCCTACAGAGATGTCTCTGGACCTAAAATTGTAAATGGTTAGGACTATTTACATTTTTAAAATTCCAGACCTCTTATGATATTCATAATAAGCGGTAGAAGATAAATTATCTAGCATCTGCCCCTGGCAGGCAGGCTTAAATAGTGGTGAGAAAATTGGAGCAAACCATATTTTCCAAAAGTAGAGATAGTATGGGGGAAATTGTCTGCCATAGAGGCAGGGGGAGAACTGGGATGTAGTGGGCGGTGGGTGGGGGGAGACACTGGGGACATAGGTGGTGGACAATGTGCACTGGGGGAGGGATGGATGTTCGATCATTGTATAACTGAAATTCAAACATAAAAGCTTTGTAACCGTATCTCATGCTAATTCAATAAAAATAAATAAATAAATTTCTCCCTGTTTCCCTCCTCCCAGCCCCAATAACCACGATTATATTCTCTAATTCTATAAGATTGATGCATTAGGTGTCATTAACATTCACAGTATTTTTCTTCTGTGTCTGTCTTATTTCTTGTAGCATACTGCCTTCTCACCCACCCATGTTGTTGTGAGAAGTGAGATCGCTCAAACACATCTGGTAATAGTATATGTCATTAAAAACCAAATTTAAAAGCACACACAAAATCCACAGTTTTTTGTTATTGTTGCTATTGTTGTTTATGGGTTACACCTGGCAATACTTAGGATCTTTTTCTGGTACTGTGCTCAGGGATCACATCCGGCATTGTAGGGGTGTGTGGGGGAGGTGGGGTGTGTTCTTGAAGAGGATCCCTGCAAGATAAGCAACTCACTTCTGTATTATCTCTCTGACTCAAATCCCAGCTGCATACATTGTTTAAATGTATACAAGTTTGGAGTTTGGGTTTCTGTATGTGCTGTGACTGTTCTGCACTCAACCCTCTTATGCTTTAAAACTGTGATTGACGATATCTACATATCTCAGGGTCCTCAGTCTTTGAATTGCCCTTGGAATTATCAATGGCAGGTGCTTTAATGGGATTGGAAATCAGAAAGAAGAAATCAGGGTCTATTCCCTTCCATACCAGCTACTGTTTTGGCAGTTATGATTGCACTCCTGACAGGCAGTCCTTTGTGTCGGCTTCAAGCTGTCTCGGTGTGGGGGGGAGGGGAGCTTCAAGCTGTCTCGGTGTGTGTGGGGGGAGCTTTTCTTATCTTGTCACACTAAGTGGCAAGTGATGGTGATGGTAACTGTGACCCCGTGCTCTGAGTTCTTCAGTATCTTTGGCTGCTTTATTTAACCCTGCTTCCACTGTTATAAATAGTCACCATTCCATCAAACTGTCCTCCAGAAACCCTGGGAGCATGGTGGAGCCTTGAATGATACAATGATTGATTGTGAAATAGTTTCACGTGTCAATAAAGTTTTGCTTTTCAGAAAAGGTTAATAGAAAGACAAATGGTTCACAACATTCACAATCAAGAAAATAACTACTTTGACAAGGACATTTTTTGCTTTTGTAATAACAAAATGCATACGCATAAATACAATTCTACAATACTATATGTTTTATGAAGTAATATTGCAGAACTCTATAAACTCTAAGAAATTCCTGCTTTGGGGGATTTGCCACGCTATCTTTGATGGCTTGGTAGTAGATCCTTGACATGACAGACATGCAATAATGGATGAAAAGAAAGTCCTTCTTAGGAAATGGAGCTTTCAACAAAAATATTAAAACAAGTAGCAAAGTAACTCAAAGTAAAGGTGGGTATCTATCTTACAAAATAAATTGAAAACACATCTATAATCACATGCTTTATGGATTTGCTAATCAAAGAATATTTTTTTTGGGGGGGCAACATTCTGCAGTTCTTAGGGCGTGGTCCTGACTCTGCACTAGAGAAAATGCTCTAGAGGAACAAATGTGGTACCAGGGATGAATCCGGGGTCAACTGCTTGTGAGGCAAGAACCCAAGAGGCTATTGCTCAGACCCCCATTTAGAAGAATTTTCATGTAACTTTGGAAACTTCCTAGACATGAACAGAAAAGGATTGTAAGTTAAAAAAAAGAAGTAAAAATGAAACATGAAAACAAAAGTCTTAGTTATAACAAAACCACATAAGCCAAAGGCTGAGACTAAGCATTATAAAGAGGGATTAATATTCTAAAAATAAAAATAAATTTTATTAGCCAATTAAAATTTTCAAAATTTCTATTTTAAAATTGAACAATTGAGTAAAGGAACATAAAATGAATGTAATACTGTTTTTTTATCCTTTAGGATTGATCAACACTTTTTTTTTAGTGAATCACCATGAGTTACAGTTACAAACTTATGTACTTTCATGTTTGCATTTTGTTTATATCCCTCCACCAGTGTCCAGTCCCTTCCCCAGAGTTCCCAGTGATCAACACATTTATGGATCAAAGGTTAGTACCATTCTCTCAAGAAGAAAATTAAAATGATATATGTAGAAATGTTTATATTAGAATTTATTGTTCCAGTTGTTTTGACTGGAAAAAAGAACAAGCATCTACACGTTCTGTTCTTGCCTTTGGTTTCTTTGAAAAGTTTTTAATCCATAAGCAATTTAATCATTGTTTAAATGTATTTGAGTTGGCTTTCTGTTTTTTGGAAATAAGAGTTACAGTAAAGATACCGATGAAAATGATATTTTGCCAGACTGATAAAGAATAAAGGCTAACCCTAAGTTAAAAAAAATAAACTCATTTAAAATGAATCAAAATATCATCAGCAGCTTGAAAAGCCCAATTAGGAATATGTAGGGCACCAATTCAGTTCACAGGAAAGAAATGGTGGGTAAATAAAGAGGTTTTGTTTTATTTGAATTAATAGCTTTTTTATAAGCATGGTGTGGGTACTCACCCCATTTAAAAGTGTTATAAACGATTCAATGAATGAGTTCAGTGATTGCAATATCAGATAGTGAAATCCAGCTGCAGAAATGCTTCAAAAGTTTGTCAGTGGACAGAAAGTTGGCATATAAACTTCCAAAATAATTAATATAAGCCATTCTTTAAAAAGAAGTTGTTCCCTATGTATATAAAGAGTAAAAATGGCTTATGAATCATAAGCAAAAATGACTTATCAACCAATCTTCATAAGGAATAAGCACATCAGATTTCACAGAAAAAGTTTCTAAGACCACCTTGTGGTTTTACCTTGGTATGTGCACAAAAAGGATTCTAAAATCAAGGATTCCTTGAGAATATACTAAAAAAATGCAGATTTCCTGGACTCAAAAAGGGATTGATCCTTGAAATTTAGCTGCAGTGATAATATAGAATTACAATGTTTGACTAATATGTGAGTCATATGGAAGCCTTCTGAATTTCAATAGAAAATGTTGCATACTTTGTATTTATATTTCCTACATTATATACAATTTATTTTAATACTTATTTTAACATATTTGCAGAGTCAAAAAAACTTAAGCCAGAATGTCTGACAAACATGGAAACTTGTGCAGATAAATGTGGTGCATATATAAGAATGTCATAGAAGCATCACCATACTACCTGAATAAATATTATTTTTCTTTGCTTATGGAGTACAATTTTTGAAGATATTCTCTTTAATAAACTATTACAAGCATGCCATATGAAAAGGAAAATAGAACCGTAAATCTGATAACATCCAGTTTGATTTCTACCTTTCTAATCTTCATAATCTCTCTAGGGCAATACATTTCAACTTAGCTGTTTCTTTAATGCACTTATGTACTACTTACATGTATATAATTCTATTTATTTACCTACCATTCTTTTAGGAAAATAATAATAAATTATATATGTATATATATATGTGTATCACTAATCTAGCCTTTCTCATTCTTCAAAATAGGTATAATAAAATTTCTGACTGGGGGCTGGAGCAATAGCACAGTAGGTAGGGCATTTGTCTTTTATGCGGCTGACCCAGGTTTGATTCCCAGCATTCCATATGGTCCCCTGAGCACCGCCAAGGGTAATTCCTGAGTGCAGAGCCAGAAGTAACTCTTGAGCATCTCCAGATGTGACCCAAAAAGCAAAAAAAAAAAAAAATTTTTGACTAAGGTTATATTCCATTTTGAATTTTTATAAACATGTAAATATTTTCATGTTACCTAACTATTATTATATTTTTACAAAAAATATTTTTATAATCAACAATGCCCTCATATTTGCCTGTTTTTTCTATATATGAATTTTTATAAATTCTATTAATATACTATGAATTTCTGAAATATTTCTATGAATTTCTACAAATTCTGTGACCATAAAAAAGTCTTTTTAGTTTTATTCTATACAACATGTAATGATTATCATTTACTCATTCATAGTTTCAATTGATTCCCTATGAAATTTGTCTTAGAGTTTTTCAGTATTCAACTCCAAAATACTAGACATCTTTCTTTGACTCTTCGTCTCATGTTCAATAAATCCTAAATTTTTCCTATCACTGAATTCTTAAGAACACATTGACAGAGTGATATTTTTAAGATTATATGGCCTCAAAATTACATAGTCTCAAAATTCTACCCTCATGATTAAATAATAGTTTGACTTTTCAGAAAACAATAGAGTAAAAATGTCTTCTTGTAAAATTTGGAAGATGTTTTCTTTCTTTTCATGTAATATTGGACTGGTATTATGAAACTTAGTGCCAGTATTTCTTTTAAATTTCTGCACAAAAATGTATTTTTACTTTGAATGCTGTTAGATGCCTTTTTTTTGTTTGCTTGTTTCTCCAATAAGTACTTCAATTTAACCTTGAGTGAGACGGCATAAAACATTTCTTCATAATTTCAGGTTCTCAGTGGATACTTTCAACCCCAAATATGTGTACTATAAAATTTTTAAAAACTTAATTATTGCATATATTTCCTTTTGTTTTCACCTTTCTCTAAAAAAGTCTTATTTTTTCTCGCATATTAACTCACTTTTTCAATATTTTATTCATTTCCTCAGAAAACATTTCCTTCTTAAAATTTCATAATATTTATTCTCATGAACTTTTTTCAAGCCTTTTCTAACATCCCTTGTCTATTTGAAGGATAGAGTATTTTACCCTATCACAATGAAAATATTGTAGCTTTTTCAAGCATCATCTTATACACTAGCAGAGTCTTTTTTTTCTGATTATATTTAACTCTCATTTTAAATTTACTTCCTTCATTTTTGTAAGTTTTCTAAAATATTTTGGTTACATTTAGAACAAGCCATTAAAATTATAATTGGATTAACAATTTCCATGATATATTAGTCTATCAATGATATTTACTTGTTTGGATGGATGGATGAATTTTTTGGAATAGCTGTTAGTGTACTAGAGACATTTTTCCAGACATATTCAGATTGTTCAAAGGGTAATTCTCTTAATTCTTTTCATAGAAGAAAGATTAAAAGACAACCAAAGTTTGTGAGACTGTAATGGCCAATGGTTGTTTAGGGCAGAGAGACTCAGTATTTTTTCTATGATTCCCTAAATCAGAGATTATTAAATTAATTTTCTTCAAATAAATAATGTTATCCCAAGTTGTTCTTTTGATTTTGTCTTGTGTTCTGTTTTTTTTTGCATTTGTTTTGGGCCCATACTTAAGAATTCACAGGGCTGGGGCTGGAGAGATAGCACAGCGGGTGGGGCGTTTGCCTTGCACGCGGCCGACCCGGGTTCGAATCCCAGCATCCCATATGGTCCCCTGAGCACGGCCAGGGGTAATTCCTGAGTGCAGAGCCAGGAGTAGCACCTGTGCATTACCAGGTGTGACCCAAAAAAAGCAAAAAAAAAAAAAAAAAAAAAAAGAATTCACAGGGCTTACTCAAAGTGTCACTACTGGAGGGGCAAAGGGTACTATATAGGATACTGAGGATTGAACCTGGGTCATAAAGAGCATTTCAAGTACCTTATCCACAAAATTTTCTCCAGCTTCATAAGTGATTATTGATTCTCTGAATGAAAAAGTAAATTGAGGGGCTGGAGCGATAGTACAGCGGGTAGGGCGTTTGCCTTGCACTAGGCTGACCTGGGTTCGATTCCCAGCATTCCATAAGATCCCCTGAGCACCTTTAGGAGTAATTCCTGAGTGCAGAGCCAGGAGTAGCCTCTGTGCATTGCCAGGTGTGACCCCCCTCAAAAAAAAAAGCAAAAGAAAAAGTAAACTGATTTCTATCTGAATTATAATTGCAATTCACCCAGTCCTTAATATCTCTTCTGAAATTCTACATATTCCAAAATCTGAATTTCCACACCATGAATTAGCTTTTTCAAATTAGTATAACTCTGCAGGCATACAGTATTAAAATTTTTTGATTTCTCTTTTTTCCAATATCTTTCCTAATGTTGACATGTTTAAATAATTATTTTGTTTGTTAGTATGGTGTCTTTTAATTTTATATCTTTTCACATCTTTACAATGGATTGAGAAACTAACTTAAAAAAATGAATGTATTTGTGCCTCTATGTTTGGTTCATGGTAACAAAATTTACAATAAAACATGATCCTTAATGATGTTAAAGCACACCCCTAGTTCATCTCATTATAATACCATATGTGAAACATTGATTATGACCTAGCAGATACACATCTTTGTAAAAATAATAAAAAATAGTTCTAAATGATTTGAAGGTTAAACTGTATTAAGATAAATATAGGAGCCAGAGAGATAGTCTATGCCTTGCAAGTTCATTGCCCCACTTTTATCCCAGGACCCTCATACATTATTGTAAGAAGTCTGAAGACCCTTAAACACTACTGGGTGGGCCCAAGTAACCCCCTTAAGCACTGTTTGAACAAAGCATTACCTCAGGTCCTCATACTGCATCACTGATAGAGTTGACTGAAAATACCCAGGAGAGGCTCTCAGTTTTTCTGAGTACCACTTGGGAGGGCAAAAAAAGCTACATGAGTTAAAATAATGAGTTTAGGACTCCTCAACCCTAAAGCCCCATGGTCTGCCATATTGGTTGCAAGGAGTACCAACCAAGACCTTTTCCTATAACCATCCCCTAATATTACTTGCGTCTGATTTGGAACATTTTAAGAACACTTGAAGAACATACACAGGTCATCACACTGACAGCAAGGAATTGACAAAGGCTCATCACCATGCATCTCACTCAGGGAGGGAGATGAACCCCACTGACAGGTAAGAAAACCCCAAACTGTGAAGAGCCAGAACTCCATCCACAGATGCAGTAACAAGAAGAATGAAGAATTGAAGAAATTCAATTGTATTAACATATGATGATATGATGATAGAAGGTCTGGGAAAATCTTCATCTATATGTTTGAATGTTTGATAAGGCTTTTAGGATAGTAATAGTCTCAATGTTTAATGATCTAAAAAACATATTGAATAGAGAATCTATAATCTTCAACTGATCAACCAGGCAGAACATGACAAGGAAACAAGTCACTGTAATTGTCATCCCATTGCTCATCGATTTGCACGAGTGGGCACCAGTAATGTCTCCATTGTGAAACTTGTTTGTTTCTGTTTTGGGCATATTGAATACACCATGCGTACCTTGCCAGGCTCTGCCGTGCAGGCTAGATACTCTCAGTAGTTTTCCGGGCTCTCAGAGAGGGACAGAAGAATCTAACTCAGGTTGGCCGAGTGCAAGGCAAGCACCCTACCTGCTGTGCTATCGCTCCAGCCCAAGGAAACAAGAATCTTAAAAAAAAAGAACTTATAAAATTGAGTTGAACAAAAATGTGCAAGATCCACCATCATAATGCCCCAAATCTAAATGTCATGAATACCTGAATATACAGTAAAAGTAAGCCACGAAAAAATATAACATCTAGAAAATCAACAAAGTACTTAAAACAACCAATAGGTTAAAGTAAAATTAATGAATAAATAAAAATTGTTCCATAAAGCAAATGAAAACAAAGACACAAACCATCAGAGTGTGCTGCACAGTGAAATCAGTGCCAAATAGTGGAGTTGATAACATATATAAGATGCAGAAAAACTTCAGATAAAAAATTTAACTTCTGGACTGGAGTGATAGGACAGCAGGGAGGTTGCTTGCCTTGCACGCACCTAACCCACATTCAATCTCTGGTATCACACATGGCTCCCTGAATGTACCAGGAGTGATTCTTGAGTGTAGAGTCAGGAGTAACTCTTAAGCATCACTGGATGTGACACCACCAAAAAAATATAACTTGAAAGTAGGTGAAGGAATATACGTGGTAACTTTTCAGGATCTGTACTGCAAAACATAATGTCCAAAAGGAGAGCAAGCGATGGGGGGAGGAGGGGAAGAGAGAGAGAAAGAGGGAAAGAGAAAAGAGAAAAAAGGTGCTTAGCCTCTTTCTTCCATTTCTTTCTTCAACATCAGTGCTTTCTTGTTGGGCTTTAATATTTTTTACCTATCCAGAGGTGATAAGGTGATGTTGAAGTGTACAACTATTGTGTTGTTAGCAATGTCCTCCTTCAGGCCTCTTAGCAGTTGTTTTAAGTATTTTGCTGGTCCCTTATAGGGTGCATATATGTTTAGGAGTGTGATTTCTTCCGGTGTAAATATCTCTTGATTATTAAAAAAGTGATCTTCACTGTCCATTCTAATTTTTTTCAGCCTGAAATCTATGTTGTCAGATAATAGTATGGCCACCCTGGCTTTTTTAAGGGAGTTGTTTGCTTGGAGAATTGTTTTCCATCCTTTGACGTGGAGTCTGTGTTTGCTCTGACTGTTCACATGTATTTCTTGTAGGCAGCAGAATATTGGGTTCAGTTTTCTAATCCATTTTGCTACTCTGTGTCTCTTAACTGGTGCATTTAGACCAATGCCATTGAGAGAGATTATTGTCATGAGATTTTTGTGCCATCTTTCTGTAGAAGTTTGTTGTGCTTGTAGTAGGGTTTTCTTGTTTTACAGTAGCCCATTTAGTCCTTCTTTTAAGGTTGGTTTTGAGTTAAGTTCCAGAACTGTTGTTTATCCATGAAATAGTGTATCATTTTGGCGAGTTTGAGTGAGTTAACCAGACAAAATATTCTTGGTGAGGTGTTCATTTCATTGTTTTTTTTTTCTTCAATATATCCTATCATTGTCTTCAGGCTCAGACAATTTCCTCTGATAAGTTTGCTGTAAGTCTAAGGCTCCTTTGTATGTGATTTTCTTCTTTAACTTGCTGCTTGCAGTATTGTGTCTCTTGCAGTCTTGTGTCTATGGTATTCATTATTCTGATTATGATATGTCTTGGAGTATTTTTATTAGGATCTCTACCCTTTGGTCTCCTGGGATCTGGATGTTTGCATTCTCCAGGTCTGGGAATTTCTGAGCAATGATACTTTTAACTGCTGCTACTTCATTGGGGTTGCCTCCCTGTCCTTCTGGTATTCTGGTGACATTTATGCTGTTCCTCTTGAGTTCATCCCCTTGGTCTCTGATTAACCCTAGAGCTATTTTGAGGTCTTTTTCCATTATATTTTGTTCCCTGTATGCTTTCTGCAGCTTATTTTCATGACCAAGTAGGATTCATCTGGGGGATGCAAGGATGGTTTTTAACAAGTCAATTAACATGATCAATCATATCAATAAAAGAAAAGATAAAAAACATATAATTATATCAATAGATGCAGAGAAATCATTTGACAAGATCCAGCACCCGTTTATGAAGAAAACTCTCACCAAAATGGAAATTGAAGGAAATTACCTCAATATAGTCAAAGCTATTCTACCCTAAGTCCACGGAAAGAATTATCCTCAGTGGGGAAACACTGAGAGTCTTCTCTCTAAGATTAGTGAGAAGACAAAGATACCCACTCTTACAACTCCAATTCAACATAGTACTGGAAGTACTTGCTGTAGAAGTTAGACAAGAAAAAGATATTAAGGGAATCCAGAGAGGAAAGGAAGAAATCAAGGTTTCACTGTTTGCAGATAACATGATACTATATTTAGAGAACCCTAAAATCTCTACAAAGAAGCTCCTAGAAACAATAGATTTGCATAGTAAAGTCAAAGGCTATGAAATCAATACCCAAAAGTTCATGGTTTTCCTATATGCAAGCAATGAGAGAGAAGAAAGTGATATGAAAAAAGCAATCCCGTTCACAATCATGCCTAAGAAAATCAACTACCTCTGAATCAGCTTAGTTGAGGAGGTGAAGGACCTGTACGACGAAAACTATAAAATGCTACTTCGACAAGAAACACATCTGAACAGTCAGAACAAACACAGACTCGAAGTCAAAGGATGGAAAACAATCCTGCAAGCAAACAACTCCCTCAAAAAAAGCTGGGGTGGCTTTACTAATATCAGACAACATAGATTTCAGGTTGGAAAAGATTAGAAAGGACAGTGAAGGCCATTTTTTATTAATCGGAGTACATGTACAACAGGAAGAAATCACACTCTGAAACGTGTATCATTCCAATGAGGAACCAGCTAAATACCTACAACAACTGCTAACAGACCTTAAGAAGGACAATTCGAGCAATGCAATAGTATTTGGAGACATCAACACCACCCTATCACCTCTGGATAGATCAAGAAGTTTAAAACACAGCAAGGAAATATTGGTTTTGAACAAAGAAATAGAAGAGACAGGGCTAATAGATCTATACAGGACTTTATATCCCACCAAAAAAGAATATATATTCTTCTCCAGTGTACATGGAACATTTTCCAGAATAGACCATGCGCTGGGCCACACAACACACCTCAAGAGAATCAGGAAAGTAGTCATTGTACCAGCTATCTTTTCAGATCATGATGCACAGAAGATAGAAGGTAATCATGTGCAGAAGCAGAAAATCAAATCCAACGCCTGGAAATTAAACAACTCAATGTTAAACAATGAGTGAGTAAGGAAGGAAATCAAGGAAGAAATCAAAAGGTACCTGGAAACAAATGAGAATGAGGACACGAGCTACCAGAACCTGTGGGATGCAGCTAAATCCGTGTTAAGGGGAAAATTTATAGCCCTTCAAGCATTTTGCAGGAAGGAAGAAAGGGCCCACATAAGTAAATTGACTTCACAGCTCAAGAATTTAGAAAAGGACCAACAAAAGTAGCCCAAATCAGGCAGAAGAAAAGAGACAATAAAACTTAGAGCAGAAATCAACGACATGGAAACCCAAAAGACAATCTGAAAGATCAAAGAATACAAGAGCTCGTTCTTTGAGAAAATAAACAAGATTGATGAACAACTAGCAAGACTCACAAAGAAAGAGAGAGAGAGAGAACCCTAATAAACTGAATCAGAAATGAAAAGAGGGATATCACAACAGAAACCAAAGAAATTCAAAAGATCATCAGAGACTACTTTGAAAATCTGTATGCCACAAAACAAGAGAACCTAGAAGAAATGGATAAATTCCTGGATTCCTATAATCTCCCAAGGCTGAATCAAGAAGACCTGGAATACCTGAATAGGCCTACTAATATCAAGGAAATTGAAACTGTAATCAAAAGTCTTCCCAAAAACAAAAGCCCAGGTCCAGATGGATTCACTAGCGATTTATGCCAACATTTAAAGAGGACTTATTGCTAGTTTTTCTCAAGCTTTTCCAGGAAATTGAAGAAACAGAAACCCTCCCAAACAGTTTCTATGAGGCTCATATCTCCCTAATACTGAAAACAAACAAAGACACCACAAAAAGAGAAAACTACAGGCCAATATCCCTGATGAACCCAGATGCATTCTGGGTTCAGAAGATTCTCAACAAAATATTAGCAAATAGAATTCAACAACTCATTAAAAAGATCATACACCACGACCAAGTGGGATTCATCCTGGGGATGCAAGGATGGTCTATCATCCGGGAATCAATCAACATAATCCATCATATCAACAAAAGAAAAGATAAAATCATATAATCATATCAATAGATGCAGAAAAAGCATTTAATAAGATCCAGCACTTGTTTATGATAAAACTCTTGCCAAAATGGGAATAGAAGGGACATTTATCAATATAGTCAAAGCCATTTATGACAAGCCTACGGCAAGCATCATCGTCCTCAATGGGGAAAAACTAAGAACCTTCCCTCTAAGAATAGAAATGACACAAGGATGCCTACTCTCTCCACTTCTGTTCAATATAGTACTGGAAGTACTGGCAATAGAAATTAGGCCAGAAAAAGATATTAAGGGCATTCAGATAGGAAAGGAAGAAATCAAGCTCTCACTATTCGCAGATGATATAATACTATACTTAGAGAACCCTAAAGCCTCTTTCAAGAAACTCCTAGAAACAATAGAGTGATATAGCAAAGTTGCAGGTTATAAAATCAATACCCAAAAGTCCATGGTTTTCCTATATGCAAATAATGAGAGAGAAGAAGGCGATATGATAAAAGCAATCTTGTTCACAATTTTACCTCAAAATATCAAGTGTCTCAGAATCAGCTTAACTAAGGAGTGAAAGGACTTGTATAAAGAAAACTACAAAACACTACTCCAGGAAATAAAAGAGGACATGAGGAAATGGAAAGATATCCCCTGCTCATGGATTGGAAGAATCAATATTGTGAAAATAGCAATACTCCCCAAAGCATTGTACAAATTCAATGTGATCCCTATAAGGATACCCATGACATTCTTCAAATAAATGGAGCAAACACTCATAACATTCATATGGTAAACAAGCATCCACGAATAGCTAAAGCAGTTCTTGGGAAAAAGAAAATGGGAGGAATCAACCTCCCCAACTTCAAACTCTACTACAAAGCGGTAATAATTAAAACAGCATGGTACTGTAACAAAGGCAGAGCTGTAGACCAATGGAACAGGGTTGAATATTCTGACACACCACCCCAAATATATGAACATCAAATCTTTGATAAGGGAGCAAAAATTGTGAAGTGGAGCAAGGAAAGCATTTGTAACAAATTGTGCTGGCAAAACTAGACAGCTACATGCAAAAAAATTTGGCTCAGATCTCCACCTATCACCATGTACAAACGTCAGATCAAAATGGATTAAAGACCTCAACATCAGACCAGAATCCATAAGGTACATTGAATAAAAGGTCGACAAAACCCTCCACGACATTGAAGCCAACAATATCTTCAAAGATGACACACCACTGGCCTAGCAAGTGAAAACAGAGATAAATAAATGGGACTATCTTAAACCAAGAAGCTTTTGCACCTCAAAAGAAACAGTGACCAAAGCACAAAGACAGTCTACAGAATGGGAACAGGTATTTACCCAATACCCATCCGATAAGGGGTTGATATCAAGGATATACAAGGCACTGGTTGAACTCCACAAAAAGAAAACTGCCATTCTGATAAAAAATTAGGGTGATGAAATGAACAGAAACTTTCTCAAAGAAGAAATCTGAATGGCTCAGAGGCACATGAGAAAATTCTCTACACACTCATCATCAGGGAGACGCAGATCAAAACGACAATGAGATATCATCTCACACTACAGAGACTGGCTCACATCCAAAAGAACAAAAGCAACTGGTGTTGGTGCAACAATGAGATGTCATCTCACACCACAAAGACTGGCCCACATCCAAAAGAACAAAAGCAACTGGTGTTGGCATAGATGTGGGGAGAAAAGGGACTCTCCTTCACTGCTGGTGAGAATGCCTACTGGTTTAGCCCTTTTGGAAAACAATATGGAAAATTCTCAAAAAATTAGAAATTGAGCTCCCATTTGACCCAGCAATATGACTTCTGGGAATATACCTAGGAGAGGCAAAAAGGTATAGTAGAAATGACATTTGCATATCTATGTTCATTGCAGCACTGTTTACAATAGCCACAATCAGAGAAAAAACGTAGTGCCCCAAAACAGATGACTGGTTAAAGAAACTCTGATACATCTACACAATGGAATACTATGCAGCTGTTAGAAAAGAGGAAGTCATGTAATTTCCATATAAGTGGATCAAGATGGAAAGTATAATGTTTAGTGAAATGAGTCAGCAAGAAAAGGACAGACATAGAAAGATCACATCCATCTGTGGAATATAAAGTAGCAGAATGGGACAATAACACCCAAGAGTAGTAGAGATAAGAACCAGGAAGTCTGCCCCACAGCTTGAAAACTGGCCTCACATACTGGGGGGAAAAGGCAGCTGAGATAGAGAAGGGAACACCTAGTAGAGAATGTTGGGAGGACCCACTCAGATTGAAAGTTGCGTGCCAAAATAGACTATAGACTGAACATGATGGCCACTCAACACCTCTATTGCAAACTACAACATCCAGGAGGAGAAAGAACAAAAGGGAATGCCCTGCTGCAGAGACAAGGTGGGGTGGTGGGGATTGGGGTGGGGGTGGTGGGAGGGATACTGGGAACATTTGTGGAGGAGAATGTGTACTGGTGGAGGGATGTAAATTAAATGCAAACATGAAAATTCATAAGTTTGTAACTGTACCTCATGGTGATTCACTAATAAAAATTTTAACAAAAAGAGACTGGACAAAACCCATTTGGGGGAATCTTTGGCAAATAATATCTTAGGCGGGCTAAATCTTTCTAACTGTACGACATGAATGCTTAAAAAAATTAGCTTTCAAATAAACTGTAGGTTTAAGTTAAGGACAGTACAGAAGTACTTAACACTAAGAAAATCCTTCTGACCCTGGTTTGATGTATCAGAACTGTTATTCATATATTCAAGTTCTAGTAGAGATATGATGCTAATGAAAGTCTTATTTCTAAATAGCAACTTTCCTCCAACCCCTGAATGTTACAGAAAATAAAATTGACTCAGTTGTTATAAATTATATATTGCTCATCTTGATCTCAGTCAAAATGATCATGTTTGCTTCACTTGAAATAAAGACATCTTTTTCCATTTGGAAAAAAAATGCTACTTCAAGAAATAAAAGAGGAGAAACGGAAACGGAAACACATCTCTTGCTCATGGATTGGAAGAATTAATATTGTCAAAATAGCAATATTCCACAAAGCATTATACAGATTAAATGTGATTCCCTTTAAGGATATCTAAGACATTCTTTAAAGAAACTGATCAAACAGTCCTAAAATTTATATGGAACAACAAGCCCCATGAAAAGCTAAGACAATTCCATATATAGAATTTACACATATATATGTGTATTTATATACATATATGTATGTATTTATATACATATATATATAATGTTTGAAAGTTCATTGCCAGCAGAAAGCATATGTTTACATTTGCTGCTCAATACTGTTTTACAAAACATATATATACATATCTATACATATATAAGCTATATATGTATATATACTGTTATATATACATATATACTATTTTATAAAATATATACACATATATACACATATATAAGCATATATATACACATATATAAGCTATATATGTGTGTATACATCTATATATACATATATATATGCTGTTTGGGGGGTACTTCTCCAGGGACAGTTCAGTGACTGACTCAGGAATTACTCTTGGCGGTGATCAGGGGACCATATGGGATGCTGGGAATTGATCCCAGGTCAGCTGCGCGCAAGGCCCTACCCACTGTGCTATCACTCCAGCCCTGATTTTTCATTATTATTTTATCTTCTTTCCTTTCTTTTATTTTTCACTTGAAACAGAATCACTGCATTACTGTCATTCCACTGTTCATCAATTTACTTGAGCAGGCACCAGTAACATCTCTATTATACTCAGCCCTGACCTGAGATTTTAGCAGTCTCTCCTTACTCATCTTTCTCAACAATTGGAGACTCTTTCAGGGTCAGGGGAATTAGACCTATTGTCACTGTTTTTGGCATATTAAATACTCCACGGGTATCTTGGCAGGCTCTGCCGTGTGGGCAGGATACTCTTGACAGCTTGCCGGGATCTTTTACTGTATTTTGGATATGAAGACGCCATGGGGAGCTTTCAAGGCTCTTCTGTGTGGGCAACAGACTCTTGGTAGCTTGTCAGGTTCTCCAAGAGGGAAAACAAGGCTATCACATGTTATTACATGGCAGCAAAGCAGCTGCGTTCTCCTGGGAGCTTGGTCTTATAGTCTCTGGATGTTGGCCGTTGGTGGGATTGCAGGTGCCAGGAGTAGTTTGTGGGTGTGGCTGTCAGCTACTGGAAAATGGAGGGTCTAGGTGGAGAAGGCCCAGTCCCAATCTGAGCAGGCTTGGAGATCTCAGCCCCAGGTCCTGAAAACCTTGGTTCCTCTGCCAGTCCCTTCATGCATGAGGCTCGTCCAAACAGAATAAACACAATTATTTTTTATATCATGTCAGTCTTCCTACATTTCATACTACTCACTCCAGAAGCTACCAAATATAGCTTCACAAGTAGTCCACTTAATTCAAAGAAAAATAGTCCAGTTTTCCACATAGAAATATTTTGTTCCACATATTAAAAGAATGATACTTTTAGTCTTGAAAAAATAATTAGTTATAATATCTTCTTTATAATTCTAAAATACTTCCAAAATAAATGTTTAACTTATGACTATTATTAACAACTATGAACCAAAACTAATGATTCAAGAATTTTTCATCTGATATACTCCTGGGCTCTGAACTAAGTTACGACCCCGTGCAGGCCCAGGAGGGGAAGAGTTTCTGTCCCTTGGCCTTTTCCCCCCTGCAACAGTATGGCAACTATCACCGTTCAGAACCAAATGGACAGAGAGGTAGGAGTTTGCAGTGATGGGACGGGATGCATAGGGAATCTTGCGATGGGGGAGGCCCATAAACAGCTGCTCTGCTCCTGAACAGCCATGATCCCAGAGCCACAGAAACTAATCTCGGAATGCAGTGGCTGTTGGCAGAAATACCTCTGGACTTAATACCAGAATTCCCAAACTGGGCAGCTGCTTTTGTGACTGTGCAACATCACATGCTCATAGAAAACACACAATCTAATGATGCCATTCTGACAGGTCTGACTGTTGGAGGAAAATCTCCAAGTAATGATAGTGAGTTTTCTGTCAAAAATTGAATGTAATCAAAGTAAGGAAAGAGTAAAGTGAAAATCATCTGCCACACAGGCAGAGGGGGAGTGGGAGAGGGGGTATGTTGGGGTTTTGGTGGTGGAACATGTGCACTGGTAAAGGGATGGGTATTTAAGCATAGTATGACTGAGACTGATCATAAAAGCGATGTAACTTCTCATGGTGACTCAATTAAAAAATAAATTAAAAAAATTTCATCTGAGAGAATAGAGACATCTACTTCATGTCTGGCACTATAAGAACCACAAGGTTTATTACCAGAGGACACCAGCAGTGTCAGAATGGCTCTGGGAGATGGGGTGGGGGGGGGTCCGTAATGCAGGGCTCAAGTAACTCCACATCAAACAATAAATCTCCTATTCTGTTGGCAAAATATCATTGGAAGTGGTTACTATGGCCCAAGTTTCTCTCCACAAACTCTTCAAAGAATTTGCCTTATCTTCTGTCATGTGGAATTTAACATATGTGATATAGTATGTGTGAAATACATTGATGTGGTGAAAGCTATATATGTTTAAGGGCTCAATGATCTATCCTGACTTCTAAAAAGTCTGCTTCTGTAATTCAAGATAAATTTAAATTAAGACTTTTCTATCTCTGTTACAGAAAAATGTGGGTTGGAGAAAATGAGTCCAGGACAGTTATATTTGGATAGTAGATTGTGGAAATCCTATTCTTGTCTTTGGATTTGAGAAGAGCTGATGAAGTGGAGGGCGGTTTCTAAGGCAGGAAGTTTAGTTGCTGAGCAAAAAAAGAAAGAATCATTTTCTACAAGGAATGATGGCAGATGATGAATGAGAGTTATGGAGACATTAAATAAATGGTACCTAACTCTTTCTTGTTCTTGGGTCATATCAATGTGTATCATAAGAATTTACAAGTAAAATATCATCAATTTGTGTTGGCTGTGTGCAAGGCAAACACCGCTCCAGTCTGTATATATGTATTATGTATATATTTGATATTATTATTTATTTTGAAAAATCACATCATCAAACAGACATAAATATGTTAAAATGTTTCTTACTAACTGCAATGTTTTTATTTATTTATTTTTTTTTTAAATTTTATTTTATTGAATCACCATATGGAAAATTACAATGCTTTCAGGCTTAAGTCTTAGTCATAAAATGCTGAAACAACCATCCCTTCACCAGTGCCCATATCCCACCACCGAAGGAAAAAAAAACCACAGTACACCTCCCATCCCGCCCACCCCTGCACACACCCCCCCCGCCTTGTAACTGATAAATTTCACTTTACTTTCTATTTACTTTGGTTACATTCAATATTTCAACACAAACCTCACCATTATTATTAGGAGCACCTCACTAGAGTCAGACCTGTTGTGAAGAGAAATGAGGTCGCGCGGCCGCTACTGGTTTTGTATTTCTGTACTTTAACAACTAAGTCCATGGAGATTTCTTCCGGATCATTGCAAGATGGTAAACCGGCTTAGTTCTCTGGCTGGAGACAATCTGCAAGGAGCACTCCATGTTGAAGTTGGTTCAGCTGGGTCTGGATTCATGCTCGTGCAGCTGTGGAGGATCCACACGCGCGTGCGGCCTCCAGGGTCACATCTCGGCAGCGGTGGGAGGGGCCAGTGCCTCCCACCTTCCCAAGAGCACCCTTGCGCCCTTTTGCTGCAGTTTTTGTCGTAAAAACATCTACAAGTACATTAAATAGTATTCCAGAGGTTCATTATTAATTAATATTAAAAAAACAGTACAATGCTTTTAATCTTGGATTTGTTAAATATTAGAATCAATTTAATATTTAGTTGGGACCAATGTAGCTAATATTTGTGTTCTCATTAAAAGATTTTGATAATTAAGTACTAATAATATGTGAAATATCCTTAATGATTACAATTTATTTAACTTAATATGCAATACAAAATATCTAAATATGGGAAATGTAGTGACTCTTTCCTAAAGGTATAGAGAACAAAAAATAGTGGCAAAAGTTACTGTGACAAATTTCATAACAACATTTTCATCCTGAGAGTACCACACTTTGTTTGCTAAATTTAAAGGATCAATGAGTTTCTATGCCTGAGTGTAAAGTCCTGAATTTAGACATTTCCCACACATACAAAAAATGTCAATAGGCATCTTATCATGGTAGCACTAGAATTTGTACTATCATGTTCCTAGAGCCATAGTCAACTTTGTTCTACCATATGAAGTGGTAAATAATATTGGAACTAAGTGAGTCAGGATACTTAGGATTCACTGTAGCAAAGAGAATCGGAACAACAAAAGCACTCTCGCTGATGAAATTGGAATTTTTTTTTAATTAACACTTCTAATTAGAATTTAACATCTCACTAGCTTCATATGGGATTTTTCGCTCCCTTAACCTCACAGAAACCTATCTGTCGGTTCTAAATAGGCAGTCACTTACCATGCACCACTTGAGGGTTTCAATTAATCCCTAGTCCTCCAACTTTGGTTTGTGAACCTGTCTTTTGCTCTTGTATCACTTCTCTCTGTTTGAACACTCACTAAAAGTCCTCTCAAGAGGTTTTTGTGTGCCATCTCAACTTCTTCCTTATTTTCTTTTTCTCTTGTCATTGTTATGGGAATAATTTCATAAATGTGATTGTGGTGGTTGTGGGTGATAACTGGTCAGAGCTATTTAAATGAACTAGAGCCATTATGTGTGCTGGAAAGTTTGAAAGTGTCTCTGTCTCCTCTGCATGAGCAGTTTGAGTACCATTTGGGTCAGGGTCTCTATGCCATGCTTCAAAACTTGTTCTACCAACTTTACCTGGATGATGTAAGGGATGAAAACGTGTAACTCTGCCATTCTCAAACACCCTTTTCCACACACTCAGCCAAATCTATCAGTACTGCAAGGAAGTATGTGGGTTCTAAGAAACAGATACTCCTTGGTGTAACCTGGAATAAACATTGTCCATCAAACATATTTTGGAAAATCAATTTGGTATATACAAAGAAGTGAATTTTACTCTGAAGCATTTGATACCTTGATCAGAACTGCTTACTTAGCCTTTACCACAATCCTCAGGAAGTCTCTGAGGATTGTGAGAGAACATCAATGTACCTTAAACAGCCTATAAAAAAAGTCATTCAGTCTGTACGTTACTATGAACCAGGAGAATTTTACAAGAACCCAAACAAAAGTACAATTAACAAAAGAGAATATAATTTTCTTGGTGTTATTATCATCTGTGAACCCCTAAAATATCTGGCCACTGCCCTAAATTGAAAACCTTTCTTCAGGAAATTGTCTTTAATAATAAAAATCTCATTGTTGGACAACTATTAAATTAATTTTCATCAATTTCCCCTTAAAATTTCTTTAATCCCAGGTGAAGGTAAATTTTTAAAAATATTTACTTCTTATTTTTAAATTTATTTTATTTTATTTGCTTTTTGGGGTCACACCTGCAATGCTCAGGATTTTCTCCTGGCTCTGCACTCAAGAATCACTGCTGGCAGTGCTCAGGAGACCATATGGGATGCTGAGAATTGAACCTGGGTCAGCAGCGTGCAAGACAAATGCCTTACACACCGTGATATTGCTCCAGTCCCAGAAGGTAAATTTTGAGTCTCAGATTAAACATTGCATGGATGAACTTGCCAAAACTTTCAATTAGAAGTGGAAGAGCAAGAAAAGTTAAAAAGATTAAGAGTAATTAACAGGAGATCCAGAAAAGTTAAAGCAATGCAGGAGCTAAAACATTGGGGTAGATTTAGAAAGAGGGATACCTCAATGGCCTCCCAGAATGGCAAAAAGATAAGTAAAGAAAAAAAAAAAAAACCTCACGAATTCCTTCCTTTTGCTTGGATGTCTCTGTTTGGCCAAGATAGTCTTTATATTGCTGTGAAGGTGGTAAGTGCCTTAGCAATCGATGAGTTTTAATGGGGATGTCACAACCCTGCCACTGCCTAGCAGTTCTGAGAGTATGGGAGATTTCTAACATAATAATTATAGCATAATCACTTAAACATAATAATTATAACATCTTTTGTGTAAGGTCTTTCTTCCATGGAGACTTGCCAACATTCATCATCATCAAAAGTATTTATTTAGCATGCACATGTGTATAGTTCTGCTGAGTGCTAGTTTTTTCTTTGATAATTTTTATAACATCTGAAATGGGTAAAGAAAAGATGGAGGAGGAGGAAATTCAGAGATGAGGACGTTAAAGAAAAGCCTTGGCTATTTTAAAAAGCCTCTCATCAGCTTTCCAGAATAGAGGCATGGGAGAACCTGAGAACCTAAAAAACAATTCTGTGAAGTATGGAAGATACTGCAAAGATTCACTCCCTAGAAATTTTTCTATTTTCCCCTAGAAACTCATTATAAATTAACTTTTGGAAAACCCCTGTGTGCAGATCATTCCCTACCATCAAATATATTACAAGCTTAAGGATGAGTATCTTAACTAAACATCTGTACGTTTCAACTAAACTTCTAAGCATTTCAATGTAATCTGACAAAAGAGCTCTCTTGGGTGGTATTATTAAATGTTATCTTTGCTAATTTCCTTAGGTTGGCAAAGCCTTGCCCATTGCCAGAGATGCTTTGAGATCTAAAAGAGTTTTGTGTGAAACACTTAAATATTTTTGATGCATACTTTCATGAGAAACACATTCAGCCAATTCAAGGCAAGTAGGTTGTGAAATTATATAGATCTAGAATTATTTCCACGATTATTTTCACACTACAGCTTACACATATGTTGAAAAGTCTATTGTAGGATATACAGTATTTTGAAAATTCCATAAGGACTGGAAAATAAAGTGTAGATATTTTGTAAAATACTTAACCAAATGGTTCACACAAATATAGAAGCAAACTGTGCACTTGGAGATTCCCTTTTAGGCCCTCTTCACTTGAATTCAACATATGTGTCCTACTTTTTTAAAATACCGAAAATATTTGCAAGTATGTTTATTGAAATGTTTCTAAATTCTTTGCAGTACTCATCCCATTTGCATCCATACATAATTCCCACTCTTTTCTCTGGGCTTGGTGAGTGTGGGGTAGAAAAACTTGGATAATTATATCTTAAGAGTTTGTAACATTTTAAATTTCCTAAGGAAAATTAGACCCATAAATTTTTTTCAGATGTGCAGCTGAGAAATACTTTTTTAAATCACTAATTTCACTACAGATTAACACATTCAGTTCTGCCAAATATATGCCTCTTGCCATCCTTCCTCAACTGTGCCAACACTCTCTTCTTCTCCCCACACTGTTTCTTTGATTTTTTTCTAGATTCAAACAACCCTCCCCCCAAAAAAAAATTCAACTAAACAAAAACATTCCCCTGAGAAAAACAACTAGGAAAACTCAAGTATTTGCTCTTTCAAGAAGAATTTTCTTAAATTTTAGACACAATGGGGAATTAATTGTATAATCATTTCACTAAAAGAAAATTTATAATTATATAGTGCTTATTTATTTGTGCACCTTTAATAAATTCAGTTTGTAAAACTCAGAATCTCAAAAAATCATAATAAGTCAATTTATTTTTCAAATGAAAACATTTATTTAAAATTTAACCATCCATTTTCAAATGATCTGCAACTTTTAAGGTATAAAATTTTAACTTTGTTAGGTATACAAAATATGATGATAACAATGTAGCAACATTACCTTAATATAAAATAAGCTGTATTAATGGAAGTGATTTTTCCTAAAGAATATTGTTTTGCAGTGATTTTCTCTAGAAATAGAATATGTAAGTAATAAATAGATCTCATAGGGTATTGGAATCTATTGCAAATTGCAAATGGCATGCTAATAGATAATAAAACATAATAAAATAAATAACATTTGTATTACCATGCATTATATAGTATTCATATTGCACAAGAATTTATTTTATCAAATATATATGTGTGTGAGTGCGCACGTGCCTGAAAGGGCGTGCATTAGCTGGATGTAAGGGTGAAAAGCAGTGCTTGAAGGCAAAGTGGAAACAAAGCACTCACAATGAAAACATTGCCAATGATAAGCCCCATATGGACCATTGAGAGGTAATTGCATTTGATACACATTTTCTTCCAGAGTTTTAAATAATTCCCAGGTGACTTAAACCAATATTAAAACTTCCCTTCTATTGTAGATTTCTCTAAAATAATATCCTTTTTATCCTTGATGATAACATATTAGAGCTCAGCCATTTAAAGTAATAACATGACGGCAAAGTTTATCACTAAATTCTATTTTTAATTATAGTCCCAGCAAAATTAATCTTTAACATCCCCAGAGGGAGTATGGCCTAAAGCATTGATTATTTGACTTATAAAGCATAAAAGCCTTTCACTTGAGACTCAAAGTGGCTGTGAACACCTATCTCATAATTTCCTTTCATTGTAGATAAATTATAAGCTCATGCATGTAATAAAATAATATCAAACACACTGTTTACTTCAGTAAGCAAGCCGTATACAAGTTAAAAGCAGACAGAATTTAAGAACATTGTTTGATTCGTTTGTTTTGTTTTGTTCTGTGTTTTTTTCTCTTTTTCTCTACTTCTGGCCCATAGACCTATAAAGGAGGGCTAGAGAGATAATATGTGGATTAAGGTATTTTCCTGATATGCAGCCAAACCTAATTTAATTTCTGGCACTGCATAGAGTCTACCGAGTACCACCAGGAGATATCCTGAGCACTGAGTCAGGAGTAAAGTGTTGAGTACCTATAGGTATGGCCTCAAAGCAAAACAAAACAATAATTTTTTTTAAAATCCCTGAAATTCTACAAGTGTTGCATAGACCTACAGTATATTAACTTTAAATTCTTGAAGTTAAAAGTGTTTTTTGTTTGGTCAGGACAAAGAGTGACTTCATATGAGATGTCAACCTTTATCTTTCTAAAGAGCTAAGTATAAAATATGGGATGTGGAGAGATGAGACAGCAGCTAAGGTACTTACCTTGCATTTAGTCAGCTCTGGGTTGCTCCAAGTTATCTCATATGGCGTGAAACAGCAGCAAGGCCCAAGCACAGTTGGCCGTGTCTTTCAAACAACAACAAAAGTCATATACCAAGCTGGAAAGAGTACGAGGGATAAGACATTAGTTTCAGATGAGGCCAAATAATTATAAGATCCAGGTATAATCACTACAGGAATAGTTTCTAAACTACACTACTGAGTGTGGACTTAAATCACCACCACCACCCCCCAAAATCAAATTAAATATGATTATCAGTGTTTAAATCCCGAAGAGTTTGCCTTCAATTGCTTTCATACTGTCCTTTGGAAAGTAGAAGAATGAAGCACAGGCTTTTCCCGACATTTGTGATATGAGGTATGTGGGGGTGAGGGGTGAGGGGTGGAGTCTTTCTACAAGATGTGGTCATGCCAGGAAGAGTACTATCTGTTATCTGTTTCCAGTTAGGACACTCACTCCTTGCTCCACAATGCTTCATAAAAAATTGGAATGATTCTGACATAAAGAAATGTGAGGAATGAGTTCAAATACTTAAGTAAACTTTCCTCAATGTTCCATTCAGAATTATTTGTTATTATGTGTTTCTTAGAATACTGTTTCCATGGTATTTTATCAAACTTTGTTCCATGAAATATTGATTCCACTGGGAGCAAACATTCTGCAAAAGTAAAAATAAAGTATTAAAGGGCACCTGTTAATAAACAAATCTTATAAGATCCTTGAAGCACAATAAAAGACATTTATTTATATAAAAGTTCTCTGCCTCAAATCTGGAAACAACCTGAGTGCCTGAAAACAGATGATTGGTTAAAGTAACTATAGTACATCTGCACAATGGAATATTATACAGCCCTTAGAAAAAATAAAGTCACAAAATTTGATTATAAATGGTTGGACATGGAGAGTATCATGAAATAGGTCAGAAGGAGAAAGAAAGAGAAGAACTACTGCACTCATTTGTGGTTTATATATATTAAAAAAAGCACAAACAAAAACATAGTATGAGACTAACATCAAAGCACAGTAGAAAGAAGGGCCAGGAAAAAATGGTCCAGGGTTGGAAGCCTGCCTTAAAGTCTTAGAGAAAGAGCAGTTGGGACAGAGGAGGGACTGTTATGACAATGATGGTTGGAAGGGATCACTCTGGATCAGAGATGCATGCTGAAAGTGGGTAAAGGATCAAACATGATGGCCTCTCAGTATCTATATTATAAACCATAGTTCCCCCAAATAGAGAGACTTAGAGTCACACATTTTTAATGTGTTGCTTTGGGATTTGTAATATTTTAAAATGCAAGTAGGTATACTTATGTTCTTCAATAGAAGTTCATCTGAGCAGGAATTGTGTCTGAAGGCCAAACTTTGTGAATCTCTGTCTTGACATAGCTGAATTTGCTTTAAAATAATTTCATTTCAGAGGGGGCATGGTGCCGCGAGCAGGTAAACCTGTACCTGTGGGGTGAGTGCATCAGCAGCCCAATGGTGTCTTCAGACTTCCAAATGTCCCAATATTGCCGCTGTGTCTTTGTCCAGATCCCAAACAACTTGGGGCCAACTTTACCAAGAAATTAAATGACCAAAAGTTAGGTATGTGGGAGACATACTGACAAACCAACTCTAGTTCAGCTATATACGCTCATTTATATGTCTTATTTCAGAGACACATAAATCTCAAAAGAGATCAAAATATGAAGTTAGGGCCAGTAGCATAAAGGTAGGTGGGAACCCATGACTGAGAGCTCCAGGCTCGCTTGGATCAGGACTGGGCCTCCTCCCCCCAGGTTCCCAGTTTTCCAGTAGCTTGGCAGTCACACCCACAAATTGCCCCTGGCACCGTGTAATCTCATCAACGGCCAAGACCCAGAGACTATAAACTAAAGCTTCCAGAAGAGAGTGCCACAGAATGCAGGGTCAAAATAATGACCCTGCGCCAGGCTGTCTGCACTGGGGCACCTTGGAGGGGGGCAGGTTGAGTTTCCCTCCCCGCCCCAGCAGCTGATAACCTCCAGAAGCCAATAATTCCCATAGCTAAGGCCAATCTCCACGTGTTCAGATGAGCCTCATCCAAGTGAGGATGAACCTCACCTAAAAAGGGATGTACCTCACCATAGAGCGGACCTGCAGGAAAACCCAGATATGCAGAAACCTGTGACTAAGATCCAAGCAGGCTTAGATCGGGACTGGGCCTCCTCCCCCCAAGTCCCTGGTTTTCCAGAAGCTTGGCAGTCAAACCCACAAACTACCCCTGGTGCCATGTAATCTCATCAACAGCCAAGACCCAGAGACTATAAACTAAAGCTCCCAGAAGAGAAAGACAGAGAAGTTCCTGGACATTATATTCTATCCATAACAAGCAATACAAAACAAATCATCTAGGGGCTGGAGCAATAGCACAGTGAGTAGGGCATTTGCTTTGCATGCGGCCGAACTGGGTTCAATTCCCAGCATCCTATATGGTCCCCTGAGCACTTCCAGGGGTAATTCCTGAGTGCAGAGCCAGGAGTAATCCCAGTGCATCGCTAGGTGTGACCCAAAAAGAATAAAAAATTGTCTAGCATTGTTTTGTTAGGCAGGTTTGAGTGGTGGTGAGACTGGTATCGAAATATTGAATATAGCCAAAGTAGAGAGAGAATATGGGGAAAGTTGTCTGCCACACAGGCAGGGGAAGGGTTGGACCAGAGGTGTAGGAAATACTGGGGATTTTGGTGGTGGGAAATGTGCACTGGTGAAGGGATGGGTGTTTGATAATATATGACCTAAGCTCAAACAAGAAAACTTTGTAACTGTATCTCACAATGAATCAAAATAAAAAAGAGGGGGAAATAATAACAAAATAATAAAATAAAATTAACATTCAGAATAGAATTTAAAAAAGTAATGTGGAGTTCATGCCCAATTCAATCAGCTTAATCAATGGTTGAATAAATAGCAGTTACTCCTACATTATTAAGAAAAATAATAATCATTTTATTTCAATAAAAGGAAATTAGAGTTTTTCCTGCGATGATTGGAAAAAGAGATTAAAAGTTTCACATTCCTGGCCCAATGTCTATATATTAGAGACAAGGGAATCCCGGCTACACTCATGGATTGGGGCCTGCACTTTCAGATAAGGAACAAATTCAAAATTTGGAGAATTTGTTTTCACAGCCTTCTTGATTAATAATTAATGTAATGGAAGAGAGATTGCACTGAAACTAAGGTGCTTGCCTTACACACGGCCACTCTGGACCCAACCCCTGTCACTAAATATGGTTCTATGATCCCCACTAAGAGTGATCCCTGAGCACAGAGTCAGGAGTCAGATGTTAGCAACATAAGATGTGGCTCAAAACAACAAGAACAACAAAATAATGAAGGAGCATCTCTGCTTCGGTGTTAAAAAAAAGCAACACAGATAGGCAAAAAAAGATATCTCTGACTCTTTTCTTGCACAGTGGAGGGGCCTCAGCTCTGCTTAGGCCTCAGGCTAATTTCAGCACAGTGGAAAGGCCTGCAGTGAGTGTACATAGTTCTGAGATTTCACGTGAAGCTCTCTCCACGCAAACCAAACATAATGGGGTCAGCAGCTGTGAATATGGAAAACACCTTTTGCACAGATCTCCTGGCAACATAGTCCATAAAAAAGCTGGGACAAAAAAAATCTTGAAAGAAACAGCCAGTGTACAGGTATGATCCCCAACCCCCTTCCCAGGGGTGTGGTGGGGTACTACAAATATCTAGAGAACATGGATTGAGTCTTCTAAGATCTTTTTATAAGCAGTGGGGAGTAGAGAGTTCTCAATTGTGCATTTCTGCTGTTTGGTGTGTATTATTTTTCCTACAGGTTATAAGATCTCAAAAGTTTTGGCAGTACACCTTACAACATTTCCTATTACATAAAGATTCTGGGCAAATTCTACAGCATCTCCCTTTATGGTAATAAATGAAAAGTTGGCTAACAAAATATTCATAGAAAATGGTAAAAGAGAAGCCATTCATTACAGAAAGTATTGCTTATCTCACTATTATATACTGCTAAAAATGCTTTTATATGCTTTGATAGGGACTCTCTGAGAATTGACACATGAAAACTTTCTCTTTCATATGAGGGAAATATGGAAAGCTGCCAGCTGCTCCATAAGGGTCCTGGAACTGACTTGACCTGGCTTTAAATTATAGTGTTCTATGGTGCCTGTCAGTGCAAGACTACTTGGACCTAGTAGTTGTAGGAATTCAAAAGCCTGAGTGTTTAAATCATGCCACTGATATTTAGCCTTATGCATTAAAGAAGCAGTTGACAGAAAGATCATAAATTCAGCCTGGAGAGGAATATAAGCCTTGAAGAGCACGAAACGCAAAATCTGATGGAAACTCTTGCACTCCCCACCACGCATGCTCCACTCACAGCAACTGGCAGCGAGAAATTAGTCTTCTAGGTGGCCTCATAGGGTGATACTTTGCTCTGAACCAACTAACATCTTTGCGATGAAACTAAATCATGATGGTTCTGCAGGCTAGTCACTGCCTGGCTCACAAAATTTAACCACTTTCTTGCTTCCTGAGCAATGAAGTACTAAGTCACAAGGTATATCCCAGGTGACCTTCTATGTTCTGCTGGAGCATCAAAGTGGTCAAAGATTTTAGAGCTAGTGAAAGAGAGAGTGGGCAGCTTGAGATTTCTTATAGTATATCCTTTGTTAACTAGCAAAGCTATGCATTCCTTGAATATTAAATATCTTTGCTCAGTTCAAGTAAAAACTAAGAAGGCAAACTGAGGAATAGATTGGAGAAGTTGGATTTAAATCTGTAAAAGATCAAGAAAAGGGTGTTTTATTTTTCCTCCCAAATTTGTAGTGAATACTTATATAGAATTTAAGACCCAGGGAATACTTCTATTGTTATCTGCCCAAGAAGATTTTGCCCATTGGAAAGGGACACAGGGTAACAAGTAAAAGCACTTTTGCAGTCTTTTCTTGGCAGAGTAAATTTCTTTCCTAGATTTTCTACAATTGAAAAACGATGCATCTATGTTTTCATCTGGAGCAATAGCACAGCGGGTAGGATGTTTGCCTTGCATGCGGCCAACCCGGGTTCAATTTCTTCTTCCCTCTTTGAGAGCCTGACAAGCTACCGAGAGTATCCAGCCCCCACAGAAGAGCCTGGCAAGCTACCGTGGCGTATTCGATATGCCAAAAACAGTAACAACAAGTCTCACAATGGAGACGTTACTGGTGCTCGCTCAAGAAAATCAATAAGCAATGGGATGACAGTGACAGATATTTTCAGATTTCTAATTAAAAACTGCTTGAAATGATCTTGAATAAGCATATGCTGACAGTGATTTTTCCTCCTTGCTTTTTTCTTCCTTTTTAATTTATTTATAGAACACCAATGACAATGTACCATACTAATCCAAGCCCCAAGCTCACCTAGTATTTTCAATCTTTGAAACCCAATTTCAAATTCCAATAACTAACAGACTTTCTAGGTTCTCCTTCCTGGTTTTGTAGTTTCAGCTCCTTTGTGAGTCCCTAATCTCTTTCTTTAAAAGCATTTTGAAACGCTTGTCTAGTAGTTTGGCTATAAAACACAATATTCATTTACTTTGGGGCATGGGTGAGTTTATTCTCTTGTAGAAATATTAAGTTGCATTCCTTTAAGTTTATATAAACTTCAATTAAAAGCTCTGTGTTCAATAGTATCTAATATTGGATTATTTTAGTCAAATATATGCATATGATGCTTAAGTTAGGTGTTGCTGCCAAGTGCATGTGGTGCTCAAACACATGTTGTGCCCGCATCTACCATCTCGAGATGTGTTCTTTCTTATCTAATACTGAGATATGTACTGGGGCTCTCTTTTCTTGAAGAAGCTCCCATTCTCTCTTGAGCACATTATGCTCTCTTTCTCTCTCCTTCCCTTTCTCAAAACCTACAAATTAAATCCATTTTTTTTTTACTTAAAAATAGTCAAATAAGAAAAAAGAAAAAATTGTACATATAAAACTTTATATTGCACCTTCTGTTCACCACAGCTCACTCTCTCACAACTGTGGACTTATCCAAAACATGAATCCATTCTCTGTGTTTGTGTCTGTGGTTTGAGGGCCCTCTCAACTAGTGCTAGGAGGTCAGACCCAGCTGTGACTCTGGGAAAGTCAGGAAGATAGTTCAGTAGAACTATCACAGATCTAACTCTGTGGCATTGCAGCCTCTGTAGTACCCAGAACCATTCTCATGGTGCTCGGGGCTCCTAGGGTCCTACCTAGCCATGCTCAGGGGATCAGGTGGTGCCCAGGGTTGAACTCTAGGGTAGCACAAGCTAGACCTATGCTTTAACCTCTGTATTACCTCTTGGCCCTGAAGTTTTCTATTTTTTATCAAATAATTCTAATGTCCATTGTGCTTCTGGGTGTTTACACATCATTTTACCAGATTTCCATTCTTCTCCAGTCTTTTGTAACATCCAGTTATTGCAGGGAGCAGTGAGTGAAGGAATACCGAATGTCTTTCTTATGGAAGCAGGAAGTGTCTGTTAAAAATCAAAGGTCACAGTCAGCTAAAAAGACTTCATTTCTTCTAACCAGCTAACAGCTTCCTCTTGAACTTCAAGAACTGTGAACTGTGACAAAATGCTAAATGCTGTTAAGCAACCTCCTCTAAGGTCATTTTGTTATTACTGCCCTACTGGACTTTGATCTCTGATCTACAGTAAAAGTTTCTTTTAAGATGATTGACCAAAAGAAAAGCAAGCATTGGATGTAAGGAGTGGTCTCTGTTTAGGGAAAGTTTGACATAGGTTGTTACTTTATTTTTCTTCAGCCAAACCCAGCAGTGTTGAATGGCTCCTCCTGATTCTGTGATGAACTATCTAAACTATCACTTTAGATAGTTCTTTAGAATCATGTGATGGCAGAAATCAAACTTGGGCTTCCTTGATGCAAAGTAGGTGTTCTTGATCTTTGAGTCATCTCTCCTTCTGTATATTTTTTCCAAATAAAAATCCTTTATGCTTATTCTAGTAGTTTCCTACAGATGTCATAATAAATTGTGCCATATTTGGCATAAGAACAAAACCTTTTAGTGACCTCACAGTTTTGAAAATCTCAAGTCTATTATAGTTTGGTCTCACTAGACCTTTGATAGGGTCCTGTTAATCCAAATTAAGGTCTCTGTAGTATTTGGCAACAGTTGTTTCAGGGAGTTTCTCTATTTCCTTGATGATAAAGGTAGACATTTCTCTAGGCTGCTCATTCTATGTTTCTTGTCACATTGCTTACCTGTTTCTGTTTTCAAATGAGAAAAAGTACATCAAGCTTTTCTGAGGTTGCAAGTTTCTGCTTTTCAATTTCTGTCTTCTTAAAATTTACTGCTTTTAAGAGTTTCTGTATTCATATTTGATGCAAGTTGTTAAACCAAAATAAATCTCCTATTTTAAGCCCCATAACCCTAATTGTATCTGCAACATTTTTGTTCTTTTATGTGGCATGAATTCACAGATTCTAGGGATTAAGAGAAGAATCTCATTTGGTGGGGGCATTATATGCATATGAAATTAAGGAGAAAGCACTCTGGAAGATATATACAGATGCACATAGAAAGCAAATTAAAGAATATTTATAAAATATTGAGCAGATAAAGTATCCAGACTAAGACAAGTTGGTTGGCCTAATATAAATAACGAGTGATTTTCCAGTGGCAAGTACTGAGAGAATTCATTTCTGGTTGTTCTTGGATTGGGGTTTAGTACTGTAAAAAACAATATCATTGGAAAACCAGCAAGTTGATGAAAAACAAGGACATGTCTTAGAAAGTTAAGAAATAATAATTCAATCACTTCTCTATAATGCTTCTCTTTATTATCACTCTTCTGAGCTGGAGTGATAGTACAGCGGGTAGGACATTTGCCTTTCACGTGGCCGACCTGGAGGGTTCTTCGATTCCTCCCTCCCTCTCAGAGAGCCCAGCAAGCTACCGAGAGTATCTTTACTGCACTGCAGAACCTGGCAAACTACCTGTGGCATATTCGATATGCCAAAAACAGTAACAATGAGTCTCACAGTGGAGACATTACTGGTGTCCACTCAAGCAAACTGATGAGCAACGGGATGACACTGATACAGTGATACAGTAATCACTCTTCTGATCATGGCTTGCTTCTGTTTATTATATGCATTGAGATGTATATAGACACTGGGACATTTGGTCTGTAGGTCATATCGATGTACATAACCCTGGGATAGTTGGTCGTAAAATATTGCCAATTACACTCTTTGTTTTAGTCAGGAAATATATGGTGTTTGTTTACTTTGAAGGGCTCAAAGAGAGAGGTACAGTAATACAGAGATTAGTAGAAGCAGATCCTTAGGGATAGGTAACAATGTGAACCACTTGAAGTCACTAGATGCCTGAGGGAAAGATCCAACACAACTGAGGTCTTAGAGAAAACTTGAAAAACCTACATCATTTTTGCATCTTGAAAGAGAGGCACTGGGGGCTGGAGCAGTAGCATAGCAGGTAGGGCGTTTGCCTTGCACGCAGCCGACCCAGGTTCGATTCCCAGCATCCCATATGGTCCCCTGAGCACCGCCAGGGATAATTCCTGAGTGCAGAGCCAGGAGTAACCCCTGTGCATCGCCAGGTGTGACCCGAAAAGCAAAAAAAAAAAAAAAAAAAGAAAGAAAGGCCCTGAATTATAAACTTTTTAATAGCCAGTATGAGGTAGGAATGATGAAGGAGGGACCTGGAACTATGTAGCTCTGAACTTAGGAAGAGAGTCTCAAGCAACACTGGAGCCCAATCAATACTGGAACCGTGACATAGATAGAGGGAGGAGTCTTCACTGGAACCTACTAATATGTCTTACTGGCAGAACAGAAGTATAAGCATGAGCCAGAGTGATGGTACAGTGGGTAGGGTGTTTGCCTTGCACGAGGTCAACCGGGGTTCCATCCTCGGCATCCCATATGGTCCCCCAAGCACCACCAGGCATAATTCCTGAGTGCAGAGCCAGGATTAACCTCTGAGCATCTCTGGGTTTAATCAAAAATAGGAGAGGAGAGGAGAGGAGAGGAGAGGAGAGGAGAGGAGAGGAGAGGAGAGGAGAGGAGAGGAGAGGAGAGGAGAGGAGAGGAGAGGAGAGGAGAGGAGAGGAGAGGAGAGGAGAGGAGAGGAGAGGAGAGGAGAGGAGAGGAGAGGAGAGGAGAGGAGAGGAGAGGGGAGGGGAGAGGAGGGGAGGGGAGGGGAGGGGAGGGGAGGGGATGGGAGGGGAGGGGAGGGGAGGAGAGGAGAGGAACAAGTATAACTCAGCTTTATAGAAAACCTTGGAAGTTTTACCTAGCAGGGGAAAAAAAGGTTGTGATAAGGCTCAGGGACAAAAAAACTAAATCATTGCCATCACAGTTCTTTAAGATTCTTTTAACAGTTCCTTAGTTAGGAATATATCTAATCCAGAAAAAGAAATGCTTTAATAGTATTTATGTATAGAATATGGAGCTCTCCTTAATATGCTTGCTTAATTTAAAATATGGTCTTTTACTATTTCTGTGGGACTATTCAAGCTTTACTTAATATTAAATATGGTAATTAAGAAAATAATACAGGGGCTGGAGCAATAGCACAGTGGGTAGGGCATTTGCCTTGCACGCGGCCAACCGGGGTTCAGTTCCCAGCATCTCATATGGTTCCCCTAGCACTACCAGGATTAATTCATGAGTCCAAAGCTAGGAGTAACCCCTGTGTACTGCCAGGTGTGACCCCCCCCAAAAAAAAAGTAATACAATGCCTTTCTTGGTTAGAAATTCAATAAAACATATGATCCTTTTACTTTTCACATACCATGGATTTTTCATGCGCACTATTTTATCTTCAAATGATTATTAAACTTCAACAATAATTTCTGTTTGCTTTGGAACCATGCTTGGCAGTGTTCAGGACTTACTCAGGACTTCCAGGTAGGGCTTAGTCACAGTTGCCAGGTACTGGGAATTAAACACAGGTTGGCCACATGCAAGACATGTACCCTTCCAGATATACAATCTCTTCAGACCCATTAACCATCTTTGTTAATATTTAGATGAGATTCTCAGGAGTTGTAAAGCATTCTCCCTTAAATCAATCATGTGACTCAATTAAGAGATCATTTTTGTGTAATAATGCAAGAACAATTCATGCCTCCAGTCATGTTAGAAAGTTAGAACCTGCCTCTATATTGGTATTTTCAGTTATGTCTTAGACAGTAGATTATTAGTGGTGATAAAGGTCAATTTTATCATTTACATACTATTCAAAATTTTATGCGATACCTCTCAATAATATATACAATTACTTTATATGTTGTTAAAGCACTTTTATTATCATTAACTGCTAAATAGCATTAAATATTTTAGCTTTGCATGAATTGCCTTCCTCACAAAAAAAAACTATGAATCAATATTCTAGAATATTATTGCTTATAGCAGAAAATTTTATTGGATGCATGAAAGAATAATATTTGCAAAAAGTATAAAAGTTCATATGTGTTATAGATTTATTATAGTTATTTATGAAATCTGACAATATTTGAGGGAGAAAAGTTCTCTATTGAAATATTGAATGTATTCAAAGTATAGAGAGAATAAAGTGAAGATCATTAGCTACTTAGGTGGGGGTAGCTGGGAGGGAAGTACATTGGGGTTCTTGGCAGTGGAACATGTGCACTGTTGAAAGGATGGGGGTTTAACCATTATATGACTGAAACTTAAACCTGAAAGCTTTGTACTTTTTTCACGGTTATTCAATAAAATAAAAACTTTAAAAAAATAATATGATGAACACTAAATGTAAAAAAAATTAACAGCAGCTTGGTAATATGAAGCAACAATCATAATGATAGCAGTTGTCTTCCCAATGACCAGTGGATTAATAACTTTATTGTGTTGAGGAAAAATTGTTGCAACTTTGAAAAACATACTTAGAAAAAACATATTATTAAAACATGATAGAAAAAATAGAAACATTTTCAAATTAACTAAAAAAAAAGATTACTATGAACACATTAACACTAAAAATGATCTTTAGGAAGAGAGACTGTATAAAAGGAAAGAGTAAATTAAGGCATATCAATTTGTCTAAATGAAACTAATGCTAATGATAAAAATCACGAACATTACAAGTAATGATACTGTAATCAAAACACAAAATTTTTAAAATAATATTATAAGAAACTACTTATACTGCTAAAAAATAAAATGTATATAGAATCAAAAATAATTTACTAATTAAATAATGCATTAAATTAAAAATATGAAAATATGGCAATAGAAATAATATAGAAAACATCAATTTAATCTTAAATATACAAATAATAAATTAAATAAAGCTAAAATATTAAAAATATTGAATATGCCAATGGTAGCTTGCCAGGCTCTGCTGTGTGAGCGGGATACTCTTGATAGCATGCTGGGCTCTTCGAGAGATATGTGTATACTTTTTACTGTATTGGGGATATGTATATGCCATGGGGAGCTTGCAAAGCTCTCCCATGCAAACAATAAACTCTTGGTAGCTTGTCAGGTTCTCCAAGAGGGAGAGTATAGAATATAAAACCAATGAAATAAACCTTATATAGCTGTATGTTTATAAGTCCTCTCAGAGAGTCCAGCAAGCTACAGAAAGTATCTTGCCCGCATGGCAGAGCCTGGCAAGCTACACGTGGCATATTTGATATGCCAAAAACAGTAACAGCAAGTCTCACAATGGAGATGTTACTGGCGCCTACTTGAGTAAATCGATGAGCAATGGGATGACAGTTGACAGCGACAGTGGTATTTGTAAGTCAAAGAATGATATAGTTTTAGTATAAAATATAAGATGGTATTAATCATGACAAAATAGCTACTTTTCAGGAAAGTGTGAGCTAAAAATTTATATATACATGAACAGCCCAGCATCAAATATATTAAATGACATTTTATGTAAGTAAGTAAAACTGTAGCTAGAAGGAGGAATTTTTGATATTTTTTAAAGACTGTGGAAAATGTTAATGATAATATTCATTTGCAAAAAAATATTTGCAAAGCATTTCTGATTAACATAGAGTTAGCTTCAAATTGCAGGGATATTTATTTTTTTTAAAGTGGAACTCTAAAACTTCTTAACGATTAAATCATACAGTTTATTCTCTTTAAAGACTTACAATTTTATGAGAGATCTGCTAAAATATAACTAGAAATTTTCAAATATCTGGAAATTAAACAAAAGTTGTAAGATCATAACAAATTATAGAAAAGTAGTAATTTTACCAAATACTACATAAATTAGTGGTTAAACAATATTTGTATGCAAATATATTATAAAATAGAAAGGTTACAAAAATTTTGAGTGTTTAGAATACCAAAGACTTTAACCTGAAAATTTCTGATTGGGCCAGTACAGGAATTTGTAGTAAAACACATCCATGGATGGGAAACAGGCTAGCTGACAAACATTTTTGGTTATCCAAAGAAAACTTTACAGCTTTCCAGTACACAGGAAGTAAGGGTTCTCTTTTCTAGGGCTCTAATACAAGATGGTTCTCACTAGAAAATGTTACAGGACAACTGAAAGCCATATTAGTGCAGTGAGTGTTCTAATTTGCACTATATCCCAAAGGTGTGTTAGCAGAGCTATCTCTTAATTTTCACTTAGTACAGCCAACTTCTGTTCAGTTCTTGATTTTCATATGCTACTTATATTTATAATAAATGTCACTGTATTGCCTCCATTTTTTATCAGCTGGGGTCATTAAAATATTAACACACATAGCAACTGGATCTGCCAGATCATTACAATATTGCTGCCATAAAATAAAATAAAAGAATTATTAATAGCAAGTGCTTAGTGCTAGAGAAAGTAATTATGCCTTGTAGAGAATAAAGTGTCAAAAATTTGATAAGCAGCATATAAAAATGGAGAAATAAAACACATGAGCAATAAAATAATTGCTTAGATATTATTTTTCATACGATATTTTGTTCTTTATAGCACTGAAATTAAAAATATGTACAAAGAATCCATATCAACTTATTAAAAGTGCAATAAAAGCAAGAAAAATTTGAATAATTTTATGTCTGTGAAAGAATTTGAATCTATGATTTGAAATCTGCTACAAAGAAATAGCCATATACAGATGACTGCTAATTCTAAAAGGTATAAGGCCAAGTTTCATTTTCTAATGTGATTGTAAATGCAATTTATTATTATCAGTTCTCCGTATGTTTGGAAAGTTGATTTTTCTTCTGATACAACAAAAAAAATGGCCACACCATGTCCACTACCAAAATGTCAAACACTAAAAAATTTGTTATATTTAGTGAACATTTAGAATTCTTTTACTGTGTCCATTCACTTAATGGAGAACAAAGCTGATCGATCTCTTGATATCTGGAGTAAAAATATTGTGGAATTTAGTTAGAAAATTTGGAAAAATAGTTTCCAGAACTTCAATCTTTTGTTCTAGACAGTGGAGATAGTTTACAGAACTAACCAGAGATAGAGCTTTATATAGTCACAATAGAGAGACCTATGCTGTAACACCCACTTCCCAACAAAAATCTAAGTGGTTTAACAAAAGCATGTTTTTCATTCATACAAATAATCCAATGAAATTGTAGGTTCTTGTATTGTGTTGGAAATTTCTTTAAGATTTCATCTAAGACTGTACCACATTTGATTTTCAGAGTTATTACAACAAATGAAAGGAAGCATAAAAAAAAATGCTTTGCTTGGCTGTAGGCGTGGGTGGGAAGTGAGAGATGTCACGGAACTGATCACATAGATCTACCCAATGGTGGGCTCTAGGGAAGAGGGAGAAGGCACATCCATAATCCCTGCCAAGTTTCTTCACACCCATTACAGGTGCTACTGGTAGCCTAGAACACTTAGACTCGGCCCTGTGAGAACCAGCCGTCCTCTGGATATGTAGAAGGGAGTGGATTTTCTAGACAGAATTTAATAAAGAAAAAGGGAGAGAAAAGTCAGGTGAAAAATCTGATTTTTTTCACTCATATTCCACAGGCAGGGATGTGGACACAGGCACCTCTGTGCCAGAAGTTCATGTCTGGAATCTCTGTGTTTTGTAATATCTGAGCCCCTTCAGCCATGAACTGCACAGATATGTATATGATCTGTTAGGAAATAAAAATGAGGGTAACGAAAGGCCTGTAAGGAAATGAAATTAAAGGAAACCTTTTAGCATTAAAAAATGTACTTAAAGAGGTAAGAAATGCAACACATGTCAATCCCGTGATATTCACTAGATCGTTTTTACAGTTTGAGAAGCTATCTTAAAATAGAACAATTACCTTAAAATATATATGAATGAGAAAATCTATTGAGAATATGTACTTGAAATAAAGTTTGAATGACTAAATGTATAATTAGATCCAATTATTCACTGAGTTCTAGAGTAAAAAAAAAAACAACACCTGATATTACATCGAAACTATGGGCATTCCTGTTTCATGATGTTAATCTATAAAGAGACTTATAAACAAATTGAGGGTTTTTTTTTTGTGTGTGTGTGTGGAGATGTATTCTCAGAAAACAGGAATTATAGGGCTGGAGCAATAGCACAGTGAGCAGGGCGTTTGCTTGCACGTGGCCAACCCGAGTTTGATTCCCAGCATCCCATATGGTCCCCTGAGCACCACCAGGCATAATTCCTGAGTGCAGAGCCAGGAGTGACCCCTGTACATCGCCAGGTGTGACAGAAAAAGCAACAAAAACGAAAAAGAAAAGGGCAATTATAGTTATAATAAAGACCTATTATAATAAAGACCTACCTTGAGAGCAAGAAATGTAAAGTAAAACAAAGAAAGCCTTTTCAACAAGTGTTGCTGAGAAAACTGGGAAGATATCTGCAGAAAAATGAACTCAGACCTCTGTCAAATGCCAGGCACAAAAGTCAGATGAAAGTGGATTAAAGACCCGAATCCATATGATACATAGAGGAAAAGGTAGGCAGAACACTCTATGACATTGAAGCTAAAGGCATCTTTGAGGATGAAACACCACTGACCAAGCAAGTGAAAAACAAACATTAAAATATGGGGCTACATTAAACTAAGAAGCTTCTGCACCTCAAAAGAAACTGACTTTTTTTTTCAGAGAGAGAGAGAGCCCTTGGAATGGGAAAAAATATTTACCTAATACCCATCAGATAAGGGGTTAATATCCAGGATATACAAAACACTAGTAGAATTGTACAAGAAGTAAACCTCCAACCCCATCAAAAAATGGGGATAAGAAATGAACAGAAACTTCCTCAGAAAAGAAATAAAATGGTTAAAAGGCACATAAAAAATGCACTACATCACTAATCATTAGGGAGATGCAAATCTAAACAGCAGTGAGATGTCATCTCACACCACAGAGACTGGCATAACCTCAAAAAGAACAAGAACAAGCAATGCTGGCACAGATGTGGGAAAAAGGGACTCTTTTTCATTGTTGGTGGGCATGTTGACTGGTGCAGCCTTTTTGGAAAGCAATATGGGCATTCCTAAAAAAAAAAAAAACTAGAAATTGAACTTTCATATGACCCAGCAATGCCACTTCTGGCAATATTTCACAGGAGTACAAAAAAATCACAGTAGAAATGATACCTGCACCTGTATGTTCATTGCAACACTGTTCACAATAGTCAGAATGTGGGAAAAACACAAGTGCCCAAGAAGATACAAATGGCTAAAGAAACCTTGGTACATCTATACAATAGAATACTATGCAGCTGTTAGGAAATTATTACCAGATAATCCTAAACTCTTTGTAGCAAGGGAGAAAGGACAAACCAAAGTTAGGCCTAAAATATTTAGAGCTATATTCCAACACATTGGTAGTAGAAAATGTACACTGATGGAGGTATGGGTATTCAATCATTGTATGACTGAAACTCAAACATGAAAGCTTTGTAACTGTATCTCACGGTGATTCAATAAAACAAGAGTACCTTGATATTGCCAATATACTGTAGAAACAGAATACAAATCACTTTGGATTAGGGAAAATATGGGATCGTAAAAGAATTGCTAAACTGAATCTTATAATTCTATGTGAAATAGTGAAGAATAAAGTCTATGCATAATACCTTAATTCTGATCATTATAGTTTTATATGCAATGTCCAATTTGAAAATACTTTGGTTTGTTATTGGGACCACATCAACAGTGCTCAGGGCTTACTCCTTGCTCTAGAATCAGGTTTTACACATAACAGGCTTTGATGGATGATACGGGCTGCCAGGGATAGATCAACTGGCCATACAGGTGAGAACCTTACCACCGTACTCTATATCTTCCCATAACAACCTCCATTATTTAGCTGAAGGACAAGTAAAAACAAAATGACTTACATAGCATCCTTAAAAGATATATCTTGTAAAAATCTGTCTTTTAGAAATAATCCTTTTAAAACATTTATAAGTTAATAATTTATGTAAATTATCTTTTTTTTTATTGAATCACCAAGTGGAGGGTTACAAAGTTCTCAGGATTATGTCAGTTATACAATATTCAAACACCCCTCCCTTCACCAGTGCCCATCTTCCATCCCCAACACCCCCAGTCTATCTGCCGCCCCCTCCCACCTCCCTAGTCCCCACCCTTATACGTGATAAGTTTCACTTCATTTGCGCTTATCTCGATTACATTCCATGTTTCAACACACAACTCACTACCGTTGCTGGGGTTTCCCCCCAAAAAAGAAAAAGACAGTCCTATTGCCAATGAGGCATTTGATAATTCTCCATTACTAAGCATATAGAGATATTAAGTCCTGCTGTTTGTTACATAACTTTTCTTTTTCCCCCTTGCCCCGCGCCACCGAGTTCACGCCTGTTTAGTAATCGCCACGCTGTCTGACAAAGGGAAAAAAAAACGAAGAGGATGGTTATTTCCCGTCATCAGCCGGCGTGGGGCTCTGGCTTAGTTGATAGTCTAGTAGAGTGTCTGGAAGCAGTTTCTGGAACCAAAGCTCTTGCGCTGATATCGGCTCCGGCTCGAGATACCACCAGCGTCCCGCTGGTCCATGTACCTAATTTTTCCCCTTATTTCCCATTCCCACGCCACCAGGTCTGTTTGCTTAATGGACATCACACTATGTTTGACACCACGCCATGTTTCTTCCCGAGAAAGAAGGATATTTCTTCTCAGCCGGCGTGGGGATATAGCTTAGTTCAGTCTAGAGAGATGGCTACCACTTTGATTGCCTTCAATATTTCAACAAAATACTTACTATTCTTGTTAGGATCACCCACAAAAGTCCGACCCATTAAGAAGGAACCATTACATACTGCTGATACTAAGATGACATTAGGTTTTGGGTTTCTGTCTAAAGTCCAGGGAAAAAGTTGAAGGAGAGAGAGAGAGAGATTTCCGCACGGGGGACCTGGCGGAAACTCTCAAGTCACATACTGCAGGTTGCTGGTGGGCTGCCGGTGTCCCAAGCAGCTCCATCCTCTTCATCAGTCATTCTGGGGGTGCGGGCGCGGAGAAATGGGAAAGCCCACGAGGCTGCACTCTCTTTAAGTGTCCGATGTGGGCGGAGACCGGTACTTCTCCGCCCTCGATCCCCCGCCAGCCGCGCCGCGCACTTGGGTGCGTCTCTCCATTTTGTGCTCAGAAGTGGGGTAGATGCTGTGCTGTGCCCAGAGGTTGAGGGGAAGAGAGATAGATTAAAGAAATAAAAAAGGAGAAACGCCAGGCCCCCGCTCGGGGGACCTGGCGGAAACTCTCAAGTCACATACTGCAGGTTGCTGGTGGGCTGCCGGTGTCCCAAGCAGCTCCATCCTCTTCGTCAGTCATTCTGGGGGTGCGGGCGCAGAGAAAAAAATCTATGTAAATTATCTTTAAGAAAATTTAAAGTATGCTATAAATAGATGTTCACCAATTTATTAACCGACCCTCTTAAATTTGATCACTTTACATAAAGAAACTAATATATTCTAGCTCTTACTAGACTAGGTTATGTACTTCTGATACCTTGGGGAAAAATGATTGTCACTAGAGAGTTATTTAAACTCTGGATCTCAACCTTTGGCATCTTCCTTGATATTGATTCCAAAATGAATGAATCAGGAGTGCACATTCATCATTTTGTTATGGAACACTGAATTTCGTAGGTTGTCTAATTACCTGTAAAACAGAGACAAGTCAAAAGTAATATTGATAAGCATGAAGTGTTTTGTTTATATTTTTCAATTGCTAAGGGTAGTGAAAGGCAATACACTTAGGGAAGAAACTATTAAAACATGAGGGAATTTTGTACAGTTAAAAATTCACAGAATATAAATGAGTATATGATGGTCCCATTGTAACCAATAATAAAAAAAAGTAAATGTATCACTGGTGTTCTGCTATTTGTTGAACCCTCAAGCAAACATTTTTTAGCAATTTTGTTTTTGGTCCACTTAAATATAAATGTAATCTTTCAGAATAATGTTTTTAAAGGGTAGCAATCACAGTCAGATTATATATGTAACATAGCTATGTGTCACAAATTATTCCAAACAAGGCAACTCCTGCTAACTCATTTTAATTTCAAAATGCTGAGTAAGGTTACAGAGTTTGTACTAGATTTTATAGTGCTCCAGTGAACAAACAACACTTGTGTGCTTCTGGAAGTCTTTTTTTTGGCAATGATTATGAGTTTTTTCACCCTATTGATCCATTTTTTCACCAAGTCCTTTGTTTTTGCTTTGCAGTAAATTCTCAGGATTCTTTTTTCCTGAACTCAACAAAGGTTTTGGCCCCATATTCTGAAAATATACATTTGCCAACAGTGAGCAGTTGGAATTTCTGCAACCAGAATGTGTTTCTCACAAATTAGACCACTTAGTAGCTGATTCAACAAGATTTTCTTATAAAACTTTTGTTTTAATTTTAGGTGAAAAGCAGAAGTGAGAGTATATAGGTAATGTAATTTTTCTAGACACAACTCATACAGGTTTGATCCCCCAAACCATGTATGGTTTCCTGAGCACCACCATGAGTGATGCCTCAGCATAGCTTGAGGAATAAATCCTGAGCATCACTGGGTGTAGAGCAGCCCCTTAGACATCACAAATAGACAAAAAAAAATACTCTAGGGGAAGATCAACTAACAGCCACAAATAAAAATAGTATTACTTCTGTGACTGTAATAATCTCATTAGATCTGATTTGTAAACTCTATAGAATATATAATATTCATGGATTGATATTTTTTGTTCTTTTTTAACTCATTTTTAATTAAATTACCATGAGACATGGTTACAAACTTGTTCATGATTGGGTTTCAGTCATAAAAGGTTATAACACATATCTCTTTACCAGTGTACATTTTCTACTACCAACATCCTCAGTTACCCTCCCACCCCCTGCTGCCTCTATGGCAGGCAATTCCTCTCTCTCTTTATCTCTCTATCTCTCTCTTAAAAAATCACTATAACCAAATGAGCATTTTCACATTTATTACCTAGTTTATCATCAAATTAAATTAAAATGTAAAAGAGTATAAAGAGATAAAATAATTCTCTTTTGCAAACAAATGAAGAGAGGCTTGGAGAAAAAAATAGCATCAACCAAGGTTATTATATACAAATATGGTATTTTATTTGTGGTCTTTCCTCCATGGGAAATAGTTGTTTTCAGTCAGAAAATAATGAATGTTGATTTCAATATTTTGATAGTTGTTAAATCTTTGTAGTTGTAGTTATAGTGCACTGTAGCACTGTCATTCCATTGTTCATAAATTTGCTTAAGCAGGCACCAGTAACCAGTAATGTCTCCATTAGCCCTAGATTCTAGAACCAAAATTGTCAGGGAAAGAAAGACATGGACGTGTGTGGGGGGAGGGGAAATAAGAGAAGCAAAAAGGGGAAAATATGGATACAATGTAGGGGCAATACCTGGGATGTAGGACACATCGGTGGTATAGAAAATAGGATTCTGTGTATTTCCAAATCACAAAGCCAATAGTGCAAGCATAGGACCCCAATCACAATAATCACTGTCACTGTCATCCCATTGCTCATCGATTTGTTCGAGCGGGCACCAGTAACATCTCTTATTGTGAGACTCATTGTTACTGTTTTTGACATATCCAATATGCCATGGGTAGCTTGCCAGGCTCTGCCATGCGGGCTCAATACTCTCGGTAGCTTGCCGGGCTCTCCAAGAGGGGCGGAAGAATCAAACCTGGGTCAGTCATGTGAAAGGCAAATGCCATTCTGCTGTGCTATCGCTCCAGCCCCACAATAATCAAACTTTAAAATATATCTCTTAAGGATACAGGGTATGGGTAAAGAGGGAACCTGGGGGTGTTAGTGTAGAAAGTGATACTAGTGGTGGAATGGTGTTGAGACATTGTATACCTGAAACTCTATTATGTCTATTTTGTAAATCATGATGCCCAAATTAAAAAATATATAGTTTTTTTTTCTTTTTTTTTTTTTTTTTGCTTTTTGGGTCACACCCAGCAATGCACAGAGGTTACTCCTGGCTCTGCACTCAGGAATCACCCCGGCAGTGCTCAGAGGACCATATGGGATGCTGGGAATCGAACCCAGGTCGGCCGCATGCAAGGCAAACGCCCTACCCGCTGTGCTATTGCTCCAACCCCCAGTTGTTTTTTTTTTAATCTTCAACAAATCGTGCTGGAAAAACTGGAGAGCTACATGCAAAAAAATGAGCTCAGATCTCTACCTAACATCATGTACAAAAGTCAGGTCAAAGTGGATTAAAGACCACAACATCAGACCAGAATCCATAAAGTACATGGAAGACAAGGTTGGCAAAACCTTCCACAACATTGAAGCTAATGGTATCTTCAAAGATGACATGCAAGTGAAAACAGAGATAAACAAATGGAACTATCTTAAACTAAGAAGCTTCTGCACCTCAAAAGAAACAGTGACCAAATACATACAAGTCAAAAGAATGGGAATGGATATTCACCCAATACCCATCTGATAAGGGATTGCTATCAAGGATACACAAGACACTGGTTGAACTCTCCAAGAAGAAAACATCCAACCCCATCAGCAAATGGGGGGAGGAAATGAACAGAAATTTTCTCAGAGAAGAAATCCAAATGGCTAAAAGGCATATGAGAAAATACGCTATATCACTAATCATCAGGGAGATGCAGATCAAAACAACATCATTTCACACCACAGAGACTGGCCCACATCCAAAAGAACAAAAGCAACCAGTGTTGGCATGGATGTGGGAAGAAAGGGACTCTCCTTCACTGTTTTGATTGTGCGTAAGTTTGTAATTGTACCTCATGGTGAATGCGGACTAGTTCAGCCCTTTTAGAAAACAATATGGACGATTCTCGAAAAACCAGAAATTGAGCTTTTATTTGGCCCAACAATACTATCCTGGGAATATATCCCGGAAAGGCAAAAAGGTATAGTAGAAATGGCATCTGCATGTGTATGTTCATTGCAGGACTGTTCACAATAGCCAATATCTGGGGGAAAAATGGAGTGCCCCAAAACAGATAACTGGTTAAAGAAGACTTTGTACATCTACACAATGGAATACCAAGCAGCTGTTAGAAAAGATGAAGTCATGACATTTGCATATAAGTGGATCAACATAGAAAGTATCATGTCAAATGAAATGAGTCAGAAAGAGAGAGACAGACATAGAAAGATTGCATTCATCTGTGGAATATAAAGTAACTTAATGGGAGACTAACACCCAAGAGTAGTAGAGATAAGGACCAGGAGGTCTGCTCCATGGCTTGGAAACTGGCCTCACATGATGAGGGAAAAGGCAGCTCAGATAGAGAAGGGACCACCAAGTAAACTATGTTGGGAGGACCCATTTGGGTTGAAAGATACGTGACGAAAGTAGACTGTAGACCGAACACGATAGCCACTCAATACCTCTACTGCAAACTACAACACCCAAAAGGAGAGAGAACAAAAGGGAATGCCCTGCCAAAGAATCGGGGTGGGGTGGTCGGGGATGGGCTGTGGATGGTGGGAGGGATATTGGGAACATTGGTGGAGGAGAATGAGAACTGGTGGAGGGATGGGTAAACCATCATTGTATAACTGAAATGCAAACATAAAGTTCGTAAGTTTGTAATTGTACCTCATGGTGATTCACTAATAAAAAAATTTTAAAAAATGATGACAAAAGGAAGCAGACAAAATTGGGCAATTTTAAGAAAGTGGCTGATTGTGATGATGACCTATCAGTACCACGCTCTAATCCATTGAGCTAACAGGCCAGGATACTATGATGATGACTGAAAATGAAAAATGTACTGTTGACCTTTCTGCTTTTTTTAAATTTCTGATACTTTGATATTTGGAGCATTGATTGTCTTGGAAAGAATACCCATTGCTGGGCTAGCAAATTTCAAGAGATAGGAATAGATTCTTTTTTTGATTGTGCTTTCAAATTCAAAACCCCACCTCTAAAAAAAAGTCCTTTCTTGGCTCATATTCTAAGTCATCAATTTCATGTACTATCTCCCCTGGATCAGGTACCAGACAACTAACAAAACCTATCACCTCGTATCCCAGAAAAATCAGTCAAATTAGACAACCTTAAACCTTAAACTTAAACTTAAACCTTAGACTTGCCTTACTAGTTATTCCCATTGATGTTCAGAGATTAATCCTGGTTCTGTATTCTGGGGTTACTGCTGGCAGTACTGTACATTGAACTAGGGCAGTGGAAGAAGTGTCTGAACACAAGGTAAGTGTTTTACCTCCTGTGCTATCTCTGAACAACTTTTCTTCATTTTTAGCCCTCTCTCCCTCTACCTGCTAACTTGTCTGGTGTTTCCCTGTGCCTCTGCACAATACAGTAGTTGTTAATTCTTCATACTGCCTCCGCTAGGGAAGAAGTGATGTTTTGCATAGTACCAGTTCCTGACCTGTTGGTTCTCCCCTAGGACAACAAAATTAAAAATAAAACAGTAAACTTCCCTAAAAATATATTAAAATTAGAGTTAAATGTCTATCTTTCAAGGAAGTAGAAAAGAGTTAACATTGAGTTAAAAACTATTTGGTTTTTATACATGGTTATTTTAAATGATTTACCTTTATAAAAATGAATTATATAAATTATACACCACAAGTACATTATTTATGTTTTTATTTTTCAGATATCATTAGGTCTTATAAAAGTAGAAATTCTTAAAAAACAAAAATACTCTGAGGTAAGTTGCCATTTTATCTGGGGCGCTCAGGCTACTTACTATTTGTTTTTCATTAGTAATTTTTTAATTTTATTTTAATCAAACTGTAATATTGTTCAACATGTAGCCACTTACAATTTTGCATATGAGATTATTTTATAGGTGTTTTAAAATCAGTAATATTTACAAGATGGAATAAAATTTTTATATATCCTAACTTTTACCATAAAATTTTAACACTCCTGATGAAGACAAAAACTAATGCATTTTCTAATGCTACCTGAAAATTTATTTCTATCTATCAGGTAATAGTAATTCTATTAAATTCTACAAATTGGAAGTTACACATTAATGTGAATGCATTTACCTTTAACAATACTGAAAAATGTCTTTAATTTCTAATTTGTTACATTTATAGGTTTTTATTTCAAATATATCTTCGTTTGTTGTTATTTTTGAGTTATACCCAGGAGTCTTCAGGGCTACTTCCAGCTCATGGTTCTTCTGTCAGTGCTCCAGGAACCCTTTTGTACCAGTATCTAATCAGCGTCTCCAGATGTGAGGTCTCCAGACCCAGCCCTTGACTTTCCTGTCCCTGAAAACACCTTCTCCTAAAAACTTTACTCTGTTAAGACATTGGGATAGAATACCGGCCTTAGAGAAATTAAAACAAATTTTGGATATATTCTAAGCTTGAATCACGATGGAATTTCAGAGTGGAATTTATCAACACAGTATTATCATAATAAAATAATTACATTGGAATTCATCAAGAGAAATATTAAAAACAAACAAAAGCTGAAGAATTTAAGAAAAAAGTAAGACAGCAAAGCTATGCTTGTTTACTGGCTACGAACGTTTTTTTCTCTCCTGACATATTATATTAGAAAATCCAAAATGCCCATTTAATGATCCTCTTTTGGCTGCCATCCAAAGGAAAATTGCTTCACTTCTAAATATCCATGACATAACTGTATGTCTAATAGGAAGACCTGCAAAGTACCATTTGTTGTTACATCCGGCAAGTCTGCGTTCTGTGGATCCCAGACTGAAATTTGTAATTCTTTTGGCTGGATCTTTGGAACGGATGCCCAAAAAAGGTGTACTACTTTTACCAGAGATTCTTGCAAATATGCTATTCTCCTTGGAATACAAACCCTCTTTCTGTCTTGGGCCAGACTGTTTGTGAGAGAGGACCTTGTCACTTGTCCTGGGAGTTAAAATGTAGAAGCAATCTCTCCTTGGACAGATTCTTTGCATTTTGAAAAATTGCCACAACAAACTCCCGAGCCTGCCAAGCTGGCGGATTCTAAACCCAATGTTGGAGCTTAGCCAGGCATCAGTGACGCATTCCAAACCTCTGAGTCAGCATCCAACTCCATGTCACTCTGTCTTATATGAGGAAAGCATCCTAAGCCACAGGATTATTGTTAAACCAATAAAAAAAAACTTGCTTTGGAGAGTATGACCACTTATACATCGTAATTTTATAACATCCCTCTATGAAAAAAACTGCAAATTGTGAAAGCCTCTGAGATTGAGAAAGATATTCCCTAGAGTGTAAACCTCCTTCACTTTTCAATTTTCTTCCCTTCTTCTCTTTTCTTTTCCTTCTTCATCGTTTTTTTTCCCCCTTCCTGTGACTGTGAGAGCATTCTGAATAATTTTTTGGCTTGAGTTGTAAAGCACAGGTCCTGACCCCTTGGCGTCATTAAAGATCCCTTGGGTTCTTTTGAAAGGACTAAGAGGGATTAACCTTTCTGTTCTGGCTAAATTCCTAATTGGATAATTGCATTCTGCCTCCCTAAATTATCCTTGTAGTTCCAATTGGATATGGAATTTTCACTTCCTGTCATAAAGAGTTGTAGGGTGTTACAACATTTCACCCTAGGGGTGATAGCAATTAAGTCATTAGTGAGGTGAAATCTGTATGTGGGTTGTCTTTTGTCTTTCCCCCCTTCCCACCCTCTTATCTGGAGTTTAAATTGTTTGGAAGTCTTTCAATCATTTGGAATGGAAAGGATGTCATAAGCTAATAATGCTGCTTATTATTACATTATTTGTAAGAATTTTAAATATGGAGTTCGTGATTAATAAACGTTTCCAGAGAGCATTTTTATTCGAAAGAGAACAAAAGCGCAGTATTTGAAACGCCCTGGTCCAACCCCATTGCTATGATGATGCAAGGAAGGCAAGAGAATGTCCTTTAAAAGCAAGTCACAGATTGTGCTTTTTACTGGGCAAGTCTCGGGCAGCACCCTGAGCATGCTTGCCTCTCAGCTTTTGCAGAATCAGCTCAGTATTCAAAGAAACACTTAGGTCCAGAGACAGAGCCAAGGGGAGTCAATGTCCCTGTTGAATATGGATGCAGGCATTAACCATGGACAGATTATGCATTCTCTGGATCTGGAAAGTAAAGGTCATACATAGGTCTCTTCAGCTGTATTTATCCACCTTGAAAATCATTGCCCATAAAATCACTTTTGAACCTGTAAAACAACACCACCATCATCACCCCTACCACCAGCTGACTGTTTTATCTAGAGTTGAGAAGGAAAAAAAAAGTTAAAAATCAGTTGGTTTGAATTATTTGCTCTTTAAAAAATTTAAAATCAATCACAGAGTGTTCTTGAACAACTTTTATTTATTTCATTATTTTCATAGACAGTCTCATCAGTAGATTTCATTATTAGGATAAAGTCATGGGCAGAGTTTTAAAATAGAATTACAGAATTGATTCTTTAAAAATAGAGATGCAAAGAGACCTTTGATGAGTAACAACTTCATAGTTAATCCTATGATGATCTAGCGTCATTGCTCTGTGAACCAGATGAATTGTGGGATCACATTCAAGAAAATTAAATACAAACCTGGTAAGTAAAACCCCCACAATCAAACTTAAATATATCATAAAAAACATGGATTTTTCTGATATTACTGCAATTCATTCTGCAGGTCTGGCCACACTGCCCATCTCAAATAGAAGTTGGAAAGGAAACTGACAAGGGCAAATAGTGCTCATACAAGACGGCCAGTTTCTAGGCCTGGTCACAGAAGGAGACATTGAGGAGAAAAACTGCTAGTTTCTTGAATGCATCCCCAGTAGGAGTCATGCCCTGACATGGATCACATGTTTCTTTGGCAGATTACCTTTCCATCACTAGGCATGATTTATCAAAATTAAGTTGAGGAAAGAAAGTCAGTTGGTGTCAAACTGATGTCTAGGTTGGCACCAGCTGATTTAGTCCTGTTTCTTCTGTGGAGCTCCTCTCATTCCCATAAGTGCCTTTTCCTCCCTCTATTTATTCTAGTTATTCCTCTCAGACAGAGCAGGATAGCAGGCAGGATATCCTGCTAACCCCAATCTCTGGCAACCCAGGAATCACACCCACAAGCCACACCATGCCACACCCTGCTGGCACCAGATAATCTCCTAATCCGCCTCCCTCCAGATCTCAACGGCTGCTCCTCCCAGACAGGAGTATAAAATGAGGGCCCCATGCCACTGGACTCCACTTCAGGCTGTTTTCACTCAGGGTGCCCCAGAGGGGGGCGTGTGAGAACATTCCCTTCTTCAAGGGACTCAGCTTCAGCAGCCAACCTCCACTACTCAACTGCTGCCATGCTCCAGGCTATTATAAGACACTTCCTACCTATTTTCCATAATTACCACACAATATTTGATGGATTTCAGATAGTAGGCAACAAATCATAGAGAGTAATATATATGATATATTACTTGATATATATCAAGAGAGTCTCTTGCCCGCACGCCTGGCTGTCTTCCTCGGGGCCCCTCGGAGGGGATGGGCTCCAGCTTCCCTCCCCACCCCGAGCAGAGCTCCCGGCGGCCGAAGACCACTGGAACCTAGCTACAGCCATGCTGGAGGCTCCTATCTACACGTTCGGACAGGCCTCATGCATGAAGGTACCGGCAGAGGATCCCAGGTGTGTGTGATCCCATCAATGGCCAACATCCAGAGAGAGACTTAAAAGCAAGCTCTCAAAAATAGCAAAGCCGCTAAAGATATCTTTAGCCTACTTCTCCCTCTGGGAGAAACTGGCAATCTTCTGAGAGTTTCCTGCCCACATGGGACAGCCTTGCAAGCTTCCCATGGTGTATTCATATGCAAAATCCAGTAACAAGCTGGATCTCATTCCCCTGACCCTGAAGAGCCCCCAGTGCAACATCATTAGGAGGGCCAAGTCGAGATGGACTTCCAAGATCTCAGGGAAAGGACAAAATGAGATGTTACTGAGCCCACCCGAGAAATTGGTGATTAACCGGATATTGTGATTGTGTGTGTGATCAAGTAATATACATATTACTCTGTATGTGATATATATAGTTTGTGACATATATACTCTATGTGATATATATATATATATATATATATATATATATATATATATATATCTCGGAGAGCCTGGCAAGATTCCAAGAGTATCCCCCCACACACGGGCAGAGCCTAGCAAGCTATCTGTGGCTATAGCCTCCATGGATAAATTGTCTCTGGTAATAACTTAGTTTGAACCAACTTCTCTAAATAAAGGAAACAAGGGGTGGGATAAGTTTAAGACAAATTATAAATGCAAATCTTTTGATATGCCAAAAACAGTAACTATAAGTCTCATTCCCCTGACCCTGAAAGAACCTCCAAACATCGGGAAAGGCAAGTAAAGAGAGGCTGCTAAAATCTCAGGGCTGGGAGGAATAGAGACGTTACTTGTGTCTGCTCAAGTAAATCGACGAACAACAGGATGACAGTGATATGGTGATACAGTGATACCTCTCAGAGGATGCATAGATTTGGTCTTTTCTTTTTAGGTGGTACATACAAAATAATAGGAAGGGAGGGGGTCTCAAACACCATTTCTAGTCCAGTTAATATGCTGAGTTTACTTCAAACTTTCAGGCTTTGAGTCAAAGCTACTCCAAATGCCCAGTAAACTATAATATTAGAAAAATGAAGCACTATCTCTGCATTTTAATTTGATCTACATCACAAGTCAACTCCCACTTTATGGCATTACAATGAAAAATAAATAATGGTCATAATAAGAGTGCTTAATTAAATTCACAATGTTTTAAAAGTGAATTAAAAGTAAAGATTGTAAATAATGTTTTTCTCCTATAAGATTCAAAATTATTTTTACTTCTTTTTATCAAACAGAAATAAGCTATAAAATATTAAATTAAAATTAATAAACACTAAAGTCATACATTGATCTTTCTAAATGGATGTCATCTTATATGAGAACATTATTGTTATTATTGTTATTATTATTATTAGTAGTAGTAGTAGTATTAATATTGGGCTGGAGTGATAACACAGCGGGTAGGGCGTTTGCCTTGTATGTGGCCAACCCAGGTTCGATTCCTTCACCCCTTTCGGAGAACCCGGCAAGCTACTGAGAGTATCTCACCCACACGGTAGAGCCTGGCAAGCTACCCGTGGCGTATTCTGTATGCCAAAAGCAGTTAAAATAAGTTGCACAATGGAGACATTACTGGTGCCCGCTCGAGCAAATCGATGAGCAATGGAATGACCATGATACAGCGATAATTATTATTAATTGCAGTAAGGGCAGCACCCAGTAGTTCTCGGGCCCAGATTCATTCTAGTTAGTGCGAGAAACCATCAGAACTATACCTTTGGTGGTTGGGTTGGAGGATGGACATGTGATTCCAGGGTTTAAACCCAGAATTCACCATGGTAGGCCTGTGTTCTCTCACTTTAGTCAAAGTCTTGTTCATCATAACATATTTGTTTAACTTGACTTTCCCTCTTTGTGGGAAATCACTGCCTAAATTAAAAAAATGCAAAGTTGAGAATACAGGTAAACAAGTTAGTTTGCACAATGAATGATGCAAACTTGTATCCAGGCAGGAACCCTCCTGTTAGAAAGAGAATTGGGGAAGTCTAAGACTTCAGTGATTTACATTAAAGGGACTTGATGATTGTTTATGCCACAGCTATATAAATATTCTGTTCTTTGCTCTTACCTGTTAATTTGTGGTGTACTTGCTAACTGTTCTTAATGTACCTGTTAATGTAAACAATGGTTCATGTGTAATGAGTCAGTGGTGGGGGTGGGGGGCGGGGGGCAGTTCTCTTATAGAACCCAAATGTCTTCTGTTAGGTATATCCTAAGTATAGTGAAAAGTTAATTAAAAGACAGCTTCTGGAGAATGAAAAAATTTTATAAGTCAATATCAGGCAAATCATATACAATCTACTCCGACTTATATTTTCTCCTATATTAGGCTCTATATTTTTTACCACTTAAAACCAAGCTCCCAGACATCTGATAGCCTAGTTCTCCCTCTTGGAGAACCTGGCAAGCTACTGAGAGTTTTCTGTCCGCACAGGAGAGCGTGGCAAGACCCCCGTGGCGTATTCATATGCCAAATACAATAACAATGATGGGTCTTATTCCCCTGACCACGACGAGCCTCTAATGCAGCACCATTGGGAAGGACAAGTAAAGAGAGGCTGCTAAAATCTCAGGATTAGGATGAAAGGAGACATTACTAGGCCAGCTCCAGCAAATCGATGATCAACGGTGATATAGTGATACCACTTAAAAAACGTGATGGATCTTTGTGCAGTTTTTTCAAAGATTCTTTACTAAAGTTGTTCTATTTCCTAGCTGAAATATATAGTTTGATACTGTTTTAATGCAGACATTTAATGATAAGTGTTAATTCATAATAAGAAGTGTTTTATTCATATTCTATCCTAATATTCTCCTGAAGATTATGTCATCTATTTAGCTGAGAACTGGACTATTTTTCCAAAGAAGTCTTATATTTATAAATCTTAGTGTTTGGTTACATTTACACATATAATATAGCCTACCCATTTATTCTGAGACAAGATTTGCATTTCTCATTTGTCTTGAATTTCTCCTTCCCCTTGTTCCCTTTATTTAGAGAAACTGGTTTAAACTAAGCTATTACCAGAGACAATTTATCCATAGAGTCTATAGCCAGAAACGAGAATTCTGAATTCGACACAGGTCTTAATATCCCCTTCCCATTTTGCTCTGAGATAAAATAAATAGACATTTTACTCATGAATTTTAATTTGTACAATTCATCAAATACCTAATTTAAGAAATATTAGATACAATTTTAATTAAAATATATGAATATTATGGTGAAAGACAACACTCTTTTTAGCTAGATTTGCTAATACTTATATCTGTCCCCACATTCCTACTGGCCTTTCAACATTTTTTAAATTAAAAATTGTATTTTGATTATAAAAATATATGTATAAACCTTTACTTATTTAATAGTGATGAAGTAACTAGTTATCTAAAATATAGTTTATGAATTTATCTTAGGTTAGATTTTTTTTTTTTACAAAATGTTGGAAAGCATTTTGAGGACATTAAGAGAACAAATAAGAGTTTGTTTGTTTGTTTGTTTTTTTGCTTTTTGGGTCACACCTGGTGATGCACAGGGGTCACTCCTGACTCTGCACTCAGGAATTACCCCTGGCGGTGCTCAGGGGACCATATGGGATGCTGGGAATCGAACCCGGGTCGGCCATGTGCAAGGCAAACGCCCTACCCCGCTGTGCTATTGCTCCAGCCCCCAAATAAGAGTTTTGTCCACTTGATTTCCCCTATCCCTTGTCGGTTGTGGTTCCAATATTTGCTAATTAAAAGTACTCTGGTGAACTAATTGACAGATATAGCTGTGAAATTACTATGTCAACAACTAAGTAAAAAACCTATTTGTCAGTAAAACAGTTAAGTTACCTAAGTAGTAAATGTTTAATCTTTCCTACCTCTTTTAAATTGCTTCTCAGAGTGTCTCAATTTATCATCAGATCCTTGAATTAGAATATTCATTCATGAGCTGGTTTAAACACCGTCCTCTATTTTTTATCAATATTATATGTGTTCTACAAACACACATGAACATTCATACATATTAACTTGGATGTATGGATGCATTAAGAAAAAGTTTTTGAAAAAGTAGTTTTCTAAAGTAATGTACCCGATATTATACTAGCATCATCAAGTGGTCACACAAATCATATTACCCAACTATAATAATAATTATAGAATGAAATCTGGTTTTGATCAAACCAGACTAAAAACCAAAGAGGCAAGTATGTAGGATCACCATAACCCTTCACTTTTCCATCCTTGTGTTGCTGGTAATTAAATAAACACAAAAACACAGATTGTATTGCTGGTAATTAATTAAATATAGAAACTTGGCTATCAAGGCTTTTGTATTTGATTGACCTATCTGTGCCCAGAGGGGGAGAAAACAGCAGGAGAGACTAAGCAGCTAGACTATCAGTTGCATTGGCTCTTGGACACAATCACCCGAAAGCATTCTTGGAAATTCATGGCTGAAAATAAATTCATGACATTAATGTCTTCCTAGCTCAACTGAAATTAGAGAAAAGTGACTGCCTTTAATTGTAAGGCATTTTGAAAGATAAAGAATGAATATTGTAAAAAACACCAAATGGCCATCTGGTGAAATTTATTTTACCAACTTAATGCTACATAATTTACATAGTTCCTTGATTTAAAATGCTCAGCAGGGGTTTCAGAGGGGTGTTATTGATAATTCTATGCTGAAAATTATGAAAGTTTTTATAATTTTTATAAAAATTATTAAAAATTTTAAATAAAATTTAAAATAAAATAAAATTTTATAGGGTGAGAGTTCATAGGGGTGGAGCATATAAGACTCCAAATTAGATTCCTGAGTACCACCAGATATAGCCCTGATGTTTCTGATTACCATCAGGACAAGACCTTCAGGTCTTGTGTGATTAGGCAAAGTATCACTGAAGTTTTTTTTTTTTTTTTTGCTTTTTTTTTTTTGGGGGGTCACACCTGGCGATGCACAGGGGTTACTCCTGGCTCTGCACTCAGGAATTACCCCTGGCAGTACTCAGGGGACCATATGGGATGCTGGGATTTGAACCCGGGTCGGCCGCGTGCAAGGCAAACGCCCTACCCGCTGTGCTATCTCTCCAGCCCCGTATCACTGAAGTTTATTCCTGGATTCCTACCACAATTTGGAAAGCCCCACCTCCAATATCTATTTGTACATCTATATTTGTTTGTGTGTTCATTTCTTAAAATCAGACATCTAGATTGAGTAATTATATTGCTATTAAAGTACTAGACATGAAGTGTCATTTCATAAAAATGCTTGTAATTATATTCTCTAAGATCATAAAAAAGCTAGCATATATTAATCAATGAACAACTGAGATAAACACACTGCCTACACATGCATTTATCTGTTAACAGTAGTACAATAAAAGGTGTTGGCAAATGTCTTCCATTCTTCCTAAAGATCTTTTTTCTCTGTTTTTGCCTTTATCTTTTGTTTCACTTCAAGTTAATGGGAGTAAGCATGCTTACCTTTAGAGAAAAAAAACTCTTTAAATATTTAGTATAAGCCTTACCTGTTAAATTGATTTATGTATAAAAGACTTTTAACTTCTTACCTAGACTTTTATAAATCTTACATGGAAAAATTACTAATGTGAAAAAAAAGACTATGTAAGGTCCACGTAAACATTCTAAATCCTTTACCGAAGGAAATCTAAATGTAAGCAGTTTATTTTTACTATAAGAAGATATAATAGGACAAACATGTGAATGAAAATTACAGTGTTTATTTTAATGCAAAGATTAAAAATTGTGCAGAGATATGTATTGTGTTTTCTATACTAAGGCAACAAAATAGTTATGGCGCAGTAAAGGGTGAAGGAAGAGAAATTAGAAGAAAATAAGTACAGGGAAGTGCTGAAGCAAATCCAGTTGAGAGCCGCTAGAGTGCCTAGTAAGAAAAGATCAAACAATAATTAATAAATAACTGAGATGATTGATATGATAGGCATCTTTGCAAACCTCCAGCCAGTCCACTCCCCACCTTCCTGCCAAGAACCAAGCACACCAATCTGGCAATAGATGTACAAACTCTTCCATTATTTTGTGCTTTATTTCTTTAATATTCTGTGTTGTGGAAAACTTTAGTTACTCACATTCCTGCTTTTTTTTTTTTGCTAAATCTCTTCTATTTTGAACATAACAAAGCATCAGAATCAACATTCTTTTCTAGCTTGTATATACATCAATTCAGCTACAATAAAAAGTTACTTATACGATGCTTATTGGCTGCATAAATAATCTGCACAAGATGATAGGGAAATAGCACAATCTGGCCACAGAGAGATTTTCATCTTCTAAAAACACAAGCGGTAAACAAGGCGAATTTTTCTAAACAAAATGAATAATGTTTCCTGTTTTAATTCCAATATGTTTCTTCTGTTCACAAGTAACTAGTGTCAGTAGCAAATCAGATAAAAGCAAAATACGTGCTCTTCTCTTCAGAAGGAAGCAATCAAAAAGTGAATAGTAGATAACTGGGTAACGGTATACCAACTGACCTTTAAAACAGTTTCTATTTACCCACAAGGATCACTATTGTATATTTATCTGTAATTGATAAAAATGTTTTTACCTGAAGTTGACTATATTCAAAGAGAGAACCAAAAGCAACCTTGGACAAGAGATAGAGAGTGTCATAAAATATAATGTAATTGGTAGTGGATGCAGTGAGATATGTACACATACAGAGGCTTTCTGCTCTACTTCTGAAGTTCATCTAATATTGCACATCAAAGATATATCAATATAATTTTAATTTTAAAATCATGAGAAAATATTTTGTTATAAATGAATAGGATATAAATAGTAAATGTTTAGATGGTGTCTCATGATGGTCTGTGATGCTGGAAAATCGAAAAGTATCTATTGCAATGTATCCCACAAAAAGCCTAAACTTGATTTTGGTTGGTTTACTAGATAAAGAGGGATACATTCTAGAAACCAGAGAGAATAAGAACAGATTTTTCATAAATGTGTTATAACCAATCTTATAAATATTATTTTTTAAAAAAATATTTGTGTGTGTACTTTGTATCTGTGTACATGTTTGAGTCTTTTGACCCACAGTTTCCTCACTCTGAAACTCTTTCCTTTTCACTAGCTCTGTCCCAGTTCACTGTATCTTTCACAAAAGAATGGCCACAAGAACCGACTAGAGTCTTAAGTAACTTATGTACATCCTTGACTTTCTGTCCCTCTTTGTGGAACATAGTCTTAGATGCCAGGTTTGATTCCTCCGCCCCCCTCAAAGAGCCCGGCAAGCTACCGAGAGTATCTCACCCGCACGGCAGAGCCTGGCAAGCTACCCGTGCCATATTCAATATGAGAAAAACAGTAACAACAAGTGGAGATGTTACTGGTGCCTGCTCGAACAAATCCATGAGCAATGGGATGACAGTGACAATGATTCTTAGATGCATCAGTGTACTCATCCTCAATCTCACCTCCTTGGGTTTATTGCATCAAGTTCCAACAAGAAGTTCAGTTACCCTTACTACCATGAATATATTCCTCTCATCCTCAGAACTGTGCTAGGGTATCCATTTTATGAATGAGTCAAAGGACATCTATAAAAGGTAATTTTTGAAGATCTCCAGTTTGATGCTCATTTGCTAATTTTAAAATTATAGTTTCTGGGCCTAATAGATGTTAAAAACATATGCTAGATGAATGGTTGATCCCAGTAAAAGCAATGCTTTGCCTCAGAAAGACTTACTAAAATTAGCCTGTTTATTGAAATAGAGTGGGATTGTTCCATCTAGATTAGATTTAGGGAATCGGAGAATAATGATCATGATCTACCTTTTAAAACTTCCTAAGAGGGTCCTAGAGATAGTCCACTGTGTTAACGCACTTGCTTTGCATGTAGCAGACCTAGGTTTTATTTCTGATTGCATATGTAGTCCCGTGAATCCCACCAGGAGTAAACCCTGAGTGCAGAGCCAGGAGTAAGCGCTGACAGATGTAGGTCAAAAAAGAAAAAAAAATAGACAAATAAATGATTTTTTCATAAAAACTTCATAATAAAATGTATTATGTGCTGCTATACTTATTTTAGATAAATACATATCTATGGTGGCAACATCAATATTCAGAACCAAAATAAAAATTAGGTTAGGAAGCTAGGAAGTCTTTTGCATGATATATCAAAAACTACAAAACCCTTAATATATCAAAGTCTCCAATTGTATTTCCTTGTGCTGAGGAATTGAAAAAGTGATCTAGCAGAAGTCATTCAGATGAGGGGTCCAAAGAAAGAACTCAGAGTGAACGCTGATGTTTTTCTGTTGTTTAGTTTCCAAATAATCCCTGTTTGTGATTTCACCAAAAGGTTGCTTCAAAAGATATGAGTTCATTGAAAATTTGGATTTACCTGTAGCCATACATTTACTGTAACTAAAATAAACTTTGATTTGCATATGACCTACCTTTTCAGCTTATTTTACATCACTTATTTACCAAGATATCTTCTTAACTTCAAGTTACCTCTCTTCTGGAGTTATTTTCCTTTCCTCATTCATGCCCATATACATCCTAATCCAATAGGCACTGTGCTAATAATCTCTAATTCAGATCCCTCGTCTCTTTCTTTTCCATCCCAAATAAGGTCCAGTCAGATGTCAAAGTGAGCCTTCTTAATGGGCTCAGGGACTTGCGGGAAGGTGACACGCTGTGGAGCAGAAGACAATGCAGTGAATCCATAAGGCCAGAGACAGAGTTAAACCAAGAACGAAAGCCTGAGAAAAGACACAAATGAATAGAAACCCCATCCATCAAAGCGAGAGTGATACCCTAGGGTCTGCCCGGAGAAGTTGAAGCGTAAACAGAGCTGCACTGGCCCATGATGGATCTTGTTAAAATTGTCCTTCTCTTCTGGAGGTTCATCTTCCTAAAGCAAGACCAGGATCCCTTAGGGTAAGGACCTGCCTAACATTTTGTAGTTATATATTTACTGCTTCCTCTCCCTTATTCACTGGGAGACTTACCTAGGGTACCATATGATTTATCATTTTTGATGAATAAATTCAATGCCTGTCTTTTAGCATGTTTGTATATATATGTGTGTGTATATATATACACCCCTACATCTAAGACAATGTTTATTAACTTGTTCTTATGAAAAATATTGATCTTTAAATGAAAACTAAAATTGATTCCCATAATGTCAGATTGGAGAATATCTGTTCTTTTGCTTGTATAATCTCATAAAATAATAAGAAGAAGCAATCAAGTATTTTGACATTGGATGTGACTTTTACTTTAAACAAATGTGTGCATCTGATATTAGGGTATTATGTCTCAGGATTATCTGTGACTGTCCATATTTACACAAAGCCAATGACTTTAACATAGAACTTAGCTTCCATGGTCAATTTTTGCCTCATATATTCCAAAAAAAGCAATGATACTTATGTGACTGAGGAACATTGTATGTCGCATGGAGATTTATTGGTTGCTATTTATCATTTAGGAGCTAATGGCAGAATTTGTTCTTTTTAATTTCAGAAATGAAGTAATTTTGAGACCAACCCCCCATAACAGGGTTTCAAAAGGCAGCTGAGGGACCTTGGATGTTGCATTTATTAAGATGAGCGTGAATTTAGGTACTGGAACAGGCTCAGCTCTGCAACACAGTTGTTTGGTTTGATCAATAGAATAGAGTGAGGTCCTTGGCAAAGCATGGGATGAGGTCATAGTGCTCCTCATTATCTCATCCCAATTTTGTAAATGATGCCTGGAGTGTTTGCCAGTTTCTTAGTAATGACATCGTCATTATTGCGTATTGAATGGTATTGAAAAAAAAAGGTTTGTGCCCAACTCTAATTATTATGATCCCTTTGGCTTTGTTTCTAAATATATGGCCTATACAACCCACAGATGTTTGTATGGGACTGTGTGGCAAAGACTGATGAAATGGATTCAAATCTGGGATCTGCTTTTTTACTGGCTCAGTGAAGTAGTCAGGTTACTTCTCATTAAGCCAAATCACTCTACTTCTAAAAGGAACTGGTCCATTCCTTCTAACCCTGTAAATCAAAGCTCTACAAAGATATTTTGGCCTACTAGCCACATTGTGGGGTGGGGGTCAAAACCAAAAACCAAACAAGCGTAAGTTCATTACTCAGTGCTCCATTCTCTAAGTGAGCAAAGAGGGTGCACCCCTCCCCCTCTTCATTTGACAAGAGGCTACTACAACCTCCCTCACCTGGATCATTCCAGAACTCCCTTGGGTGCAACTTTGCCCACTTTGGGGAGCTCTGCTCTAAATAAAGTCAAGTATAAAATCAAATATATATCATTTCCTGAGTTTTTTTTAAATCTCCAAGAAATTAGGTGTCTGTTGTTCTCTATTTACCCATTACCTTCTCAGTAATTTATTTAACAGTCAACTATTCATTTGTCTGGTGGTTTTTGCACATCTATTTTTCCTTTATTATAAACGTTTAGCATTTTTTACCATTAATCAAATGAATGTAACACAATACAAAATATATTATCCCGGTTGTACGTTGGGACAGGGATTGGAGTGGTGGGAAGGTGTAATGGTTGTGGGATTAATGTTTGAATATTAACTGTAATCAAATATTGTGAACCACCACTTCCTCCACCCCGGGGAGGTTGATGGCGATGATGTGGCAGGCGAAGGAAGGACCGGAGCCAAGATGGTTGGTCTCACTTGCAGTTTATTCCAATCTTCCCTCTATACACTCTCCGCCCCCTCACCTTCTCTCTGAACCCCTTTTATTGATCATGGCCCTTCCAAAGGGCACAATACATTGACCTCACCAAAGGCACCAAAAGATCTTATAGGAAGAACATTGAGGCAACATAATTCTCTTGTGTCTGCAGGCCGTTAATCTAGGCCCCAGAAAGAAGATACAAAACCAAAACGGAAGCCTTCCTTGGGCTGAAAGCACTCAGATTTACATCCCAAAGACCGGGCTGGGCTGCCCCAAGAAATCTACATGTCAATTACAAACTAGACAGCACCTGAAATTTACATCCCAAAAACTAGGCTGGGCCAGAGCCTGGAATCTACAATGTCAAGTCAAGCCTGGCTAGCACCTAAGATCTGTGTGTCAAAGATCAGCTAGGCTTCTGTGACAAAAGGGAAACTGCCTCTGAAATTATCTCCAGAAGGCAGCTGAAAAAGGGGAAATATTCCAACAGTCAGACTTCTGCATCAAAACCCTGAATGAACAGTTTGAGGCTCTTCTTGTTCCTGGAGCTAGCAGATATCATTGGGCTACAGTAGCATGCGACAGGGACAAAATTAGACATTACCGGTGCCTGCTCGAGCAAATCAAAGATCAAGGGATGACAAGTGACAAGTGAAAAACTTGCCACAGTTTGCCTACATCTATTTCTTTATTTTATTTTAGGGCCACACCTGGTAATGCTAAAGGCTTACTCATGGCTTTGAGCTCAGGGCTCACTCCTCGCGGTAATCCTGGAGCCATATGTGATATGTGGGATCAAACCCATGTACACGGTGAGAAGCCTACCCACTGTGGTATCAGTCTGTCCAGTCTTTCTTTTTAGGTAACATATAAGGAAAGGTTGACAAAAGCTTTTCTTGTTTAATAGAAATCATTTATTTTATGCAAGACTTTGGGCTGGAGCTATAGCACGGAGGGTAGGGCGTTTGCCTTGCACACAGCCAACCTGAGTTTGAATCCTCCGCCCCTCTCGGAGAGCCTGGCAAGCTACTGAGAGTATCTCATACACATGGCAGAGCCTGGCAAGCTACCCATGGCGTATTCGGTATTCCAAAAACAGTAACAGCAAGTTTCACAATGGAGATGTAACTGGAGCCCACTAGAGCAATGGGATAACAGTGATACAGTGATGCAAGACTTTATCATACTTTTGACCACATAAAAGAAAGAAAACAATAGTTTTGATAGCAGTTTTATGTTGTTGTGAATTTCATAAATGCCAAGGTTAAGAGTGTTACCTCTTCATCTGTCTTTTTTTTTTCTAAATTCTGTAATTTTCCTTTGAAAATTTTCTAAAGTAATTACTTCTTGGATAAATCATTATTCTCTTTGGCTTCTGCTCCATGTTTTGGTACTGTATTCATAGACAATTATTTTTCATAAATTTTCTGTTGGTTATCAACTTAGTGCATCCTTAGATATCTACAAATTTGGTGATTTTATTCTTACACTAACTAAGAGTTCATCTGAGTACAGTATTCAAAAAGCAAATTGGTCTTAACATTGCTCTAGTGTCTTCATAATCATTAGAAATATACTGTCAATTAAATTGTCTCAATTTTCATTTTTGTTTCATTTTGGTTCTCTTTAAAGAAAATTAAGTTCTTAAGTAAAATTAAGAAATTTCTTTTTTTTTCAAATTTTAAAAAATATTGGACAACAGTGCTAGAGAGATAACATAGTTGACTAAGGGCAAGCTTTGCTTGTAGGAGGTCAGGGATCGATTCCTGATACCATATGACCCACTGAGTATCACTGAGGGTGACCTTCTAGCACTGTTTGCCCTGATTGCCAGCAGGTCTGTCCCACACTTTCAAAAGATCAAAATAAAAATAAGGATGACTGCCAAGTATCTTACAATGTTTTTCTTTTGCTTAGGTTGGGCGTTATAACGTTTTGGAAAGAATAGCTCATAAAGGAAGTGCTCTTTTTGTCAATATCTATCCACATGAGATCATTGATTATGTAAATTTCATCAGTTTGTTTAGGTAATGGTTATCAAGTTTTTTCACTGCAGCATTTCAATTTCAACTTTCCCTGTTTTGTTAGTTGGTGGAAAGTCAATAAATTTAGTTTACAACCAAATAAGGTAGGAGTGAAGCTTACTCCCTGTAGTGAGAAGTATCAAAAAACTATTTGGACCTCTCTAAGAAGATTTTGGCAATTTTCAGTTTTCAAAAGCATCCCTGTCTTCTTTTACATTTCCAGTTTTAAATATTTGTAAGAATAGTTTTCTTTACCAGTTTCTTTCTATTCCCCTAATCATTATTAATATTTCCTCTGCGTTTCACTTTTTATATTACAAAGAATTTGGTCAGTTATTAAGTTGTCATTTTTTGTAGTTGTTTATGTCTTCCTCTCAAGTAAGAATGCGTGTGAAGAGTGGATTCTAATTAGGCAGCTCATAGTGATGTCGGTGGGCCCCACGGGTGACTTTCGTGAAGCGGGGAGGAGAAAGACGGTCACTTTCTCTCCAGCCGCCTCTACCACCCGGGACCCAGGGTTACTGGGTTCTTGTCTCGCTCGCGGAAAAGAATTTCAGGAGTAGACAAGCAGTGAAGTAAATAGATTTTATTCAGAGGTTTCTGAGGGAGGGAGGAAGGGATAAGTGGGACAGAGAATAGTAAGAATAACGCGCTCAAGAGAGAACGCGGGCTTCTCCAAGGGTGGAGAGAGCTCTACACACATCCTAGCACTGGACACGAAAGCATGAAAGTACACATCTCAAGGGGGAGATGCGGGCGACACATGTGCTCAGCCACATGGCACAAGCAGCACATGGGCTCAGGCAGCATATGCGCGCCCTTCCTTTGTTCAAGGTGGCCTTTATAGGGTTTCTTCAACCTGCCCCCACGTGGGGGCTTCTTCCCAGGTAAAAGTCCGTTGCTAAGGAGGTTACCAGGGAGGTTGGGAGTGGTGATGGCCTTCTTTGGGGAACCCCCTGGGGAGGGGTCTGTTGTCCTCAGGGTCTGCTGATGGTTTCTTCCGGGTCTTTTGTTTTCTTGAATCTGCACATCTTAAGAGTCCCCTTCCCAGAGACTCTGTTAAATCTCAATTTTCATTGCCAAGGGCCTTTCCCTATCTACCTGCCTACATCATATTCCCCCCTAGAGATTTCACCACCTTAAATCTTTAAGGGGAAAACGGTCCGTGATCCATCTTCTGAAGCTGCTTCATGCTGACAGATGGGCGCAGACTCTGCCTATGTAAGGGGTGAAACCTCATGCTACCTTATGTGCCCCAGGCAATGACTTTGTTGGGTTTCTGAAGTTATCTGAAAGAAAAGATCAGATCAATTAGACTGAGGGATGGCACTTTGAAATGATTAGACCCTGGAGATGTGGAAGGTCCTTTCTGACCTAGTAAGGACAAAATAGTTTGCTATCTTAGAAAACATAAGAGTTAAAGCAACAGAAACCAAAGCAACATAATGCCATACCCATTTCTATTATAAATACAATGAAAAAGGAATAACTGCTTCACCCATGGTTGATAGAAAATGACTTCTTATGTCCAGATTTTTCTAGTGGCATAGAAACACCAAGCAACTTCTCAGACTTGAAAAGCTATCCATCCACTAAAGCTATCAATTGGAACCAGTAGATATTTGTATCTTGAATATGAGCGTTTGATCATTTGCATGTCAATCTGCCAATCCTTTCCTCAGCAAGTTCCTTGAAGTTAGAAGTGTTAGGAAAGGAGGCCCACAATTCATTAATGAAACAGAAAGTACAGTTCTGAGTTCTTTCCCGTGAAAGATGGCTTTCACTTGTGTTGGAAGCTTAGTGTAACCCTTCATCAATTTCCTTTCGAAAACCTTGTTCCTCTTTTGCAGAGTATCTTAGGTGAGTATTCTCTGGATGGGGTATTAATCCCATGATGGAACAAGAATTAAGAGCTGTTAAAATTCTAGTTCTCTCCAAATGACTGTGTTCATAGAACTAAGGGTGAATACTTAGAACCAGTTGAGATGTCCACTTTTGGCACTGTAGCCTATTGACAGGTTGGGGGAAAGCAATTAATTCTGCACTTTGAGCTGAGGTTCCCCCCACTAAAGCTCTGGCTTCCAATACCCTGGTCAGACTAGTGACAGCATGTTCAACATTGAGTCCCAAAGACTAGGCTGCTTACTTTACAGTCAGCAAAACACATTATACCTGAATTACCCAAAGGGGATACCTTTTAGATCCAGATTAAAATACATTTACTAGATTACTCTGTAGAATTTGAATCTGATTCTTTAAAAAGCAAGTTACAGAAACATGGTTTTCTCTCCACCTTCATTTTAAAATTTGCCTGATGGCTTAACAAATCTGACTTGTTCTTTTGCATAAATACAGCAAGATTGGAGAACTCTCCATTTGGGGTACCCCATTATTTACTGAGAAGTCCTGGGGGTTGGCTAAAGACAGAAGGCACACCAATAATGGCATTAATTCTATGTGGCATGTCAGAGTTACCCAGGCCTGGCCATAAATGTCCCACGATGAACTGGATGGTTTCGAGCCTTCAGGTTGAACTGGAGGTGGCCTTGGGCCTCATTTTCTGTAGAGGCATCCTGGTTTCCAGGGTTTTTCTTGATGCTGAGTAGGCCCAGATTGTGTCGGTCACACAGATTGCCGGATTTCTCATTTTCCATAGCAGTGATGATTTCCATTCTTTCCTTAAGCCAACTGGCCTCTAGGGTCTCCCTGAGGTTTGTAGGGTACTTGAAACAGTACCTGTTAAATACCTGCTCCTGTCATTTAGACCAATCCCTTGACTCTTTCCCTGAAAGAGGGCTTTGGGGTCCCATAACTGATTTTCCTGTCTGCATAAGGGGTAGACCCTATTACAGAGAGGAAAGACTTTTGTCTGGATTTATGCAAACCAACACAGTGCCATGAAGCATCAAAAACATACTGAAGGTACAAAAGAAGAGAAAAGCAAACATTTCACTTTACTCACAGTGAGATGCAACACACCCATTTGTTGTGGGTCCTAGTCAAAGAAGCTAAAATCTGTAGAGAAAAAGTGTACAATTTAACATCATATTTAACCCATTCAATTCCATGTTGAAAACCTTGACTTCCCATTAATAAGAGCACTGTACTGGGAGTCCAGTGTACAGTTAAACATGTCTAATTCATTTAATCCCATTTGAAAAAAACACTTGATTTTCCACAACTTTTGAAGAATTCAATAATCTAAGAGCACTGTAACAGGAGTTCCAGACAATCCATCCAATATCTTTTCCATAGATCCTACCAAAAACATACTAGAACAATTCTGCATGTGATTTAAAGAGTTTCTTAAAACAGTGATCAGTTTCTTTCCTTCAAACACAACCTCAAACCTTCTACACATTCTTTTACATTCATTCTGTCCTGTAACTTCCCTTCAACCCATCTCAAAATCAACTTCACTTTAACAGGATTCCTTTCCATTTTCCAACTGATATCTGCATCCATTATCTTTCTGAGTTAAGACATACATCTATATTCCTTATAGTCCCACAAGTTTAAACTCTTATTTTTACTGAACTTAGTACAACATGATCTTCAAAGTTTGGACACAAATTTCCAATCATTTCATTTAACATGACAAAACTACTTTCAGTGTTATTTCAAAAGCATTAGGTCAGTTCTATAGATATTCAACAACTTTAAAGATGCTCACAACTAAAGTTCTTACAACATATTCATTGGGCAAAGGTTCACTCCACATTAGAAATTAACCAGGAGACATCTTAGAATTCTGATTTCTAGGAAAACACAAATATAAAGATTAAAACACTCATAGATTACCATAAAACATTAAGGATCTCACACTTGCATACAAACTTCTCTGTGATGGTCAGAGCTAGATATGATACCTGGTGACAAAGCTTTGCAATGAATAAAGTTATCAGAATAATAACATGCATTTTCATGTACTGGACAGACTGATTTAACAATAGTCAGTAAAATTTCCCACATTTTCCATGAAATACTCCATTCTTATCTCAAACTTTAACCAAGGCCCAATGCTATGGCTTCAGACTATCAGGCTAACACCTGAGATTAATCTGTTATAATTCTTTGCTAAGTACCTCTAGAAATTTTAGTTACCAAAAGTCTCAGAGATCAAATAAAATACCAGTAGGATAAGATTTGCAACCAAATTCATAACTCTAGAAACTCATGTTTTAACTAAACTATTACTCTTTGAACCTGTTTTTAACCACAACTATTTTAGCTCACATTCTAATAATCCAATATAGATGCATATGTACATTGACACAACGGCATAAGACCTTTAAACCATCAATTTTTATGAAACATGAGTAAACCTTCTTTGGCTTAAATCCAATAGTTTTTGTATCTTAGTTATTTCAAATCATGAGCTCTCTAACAATTCCACAATACAAACATGCTTTCAGACACAAAAAGAGTTCTTTTTTTTTCTTTTTTTTTTTTTTTTAACTAACCTTTGATAATAACATAGAAAAGACACTTGGACTGTCAATGTTTATGGAAACATAAGAAAACTATTTTGATGGCTTCTGTACTTCTGTTTGTAAACTGGCTAGATTCCTCATTAAGATTGGCTGAGTCTTGTAAGATAAAACCTTGGATCCTCTGAACTCTTTATTTCACTTTAGTTTTAGGCGTTACTTCTGCAGCTCTTCCTAGATAGTACAGATTCTGAAGTTCAGAAGAATTACAACTGTTAATAGCCATTAATGTTCTTACAATAAGAAATCTAGATTGAGAATTTTGCATTCTCTGTAGGCTCAACATTCTGATAAGAAATCTTTGTTTAAACCTGGTCTAACAAGTTCCAAAAACCACCTCAACACTTTAAATTGCTTGACTACATACCACTTTGATCTCTCATGATCCTGCTTTCCCTGGTCTAATTTTTACTGCTGATTTTCACTCTGACTCCAACACTCAAGTTCAAGTGTTCCACATAGAGACAGACAGACAGACAGACAGACAGACAGACAATGAACTTACTAACAAAAAACACCACTACATGTGCACATGTATACATTTGATCGATCAATCTGACCCTTCAAAAAATGGCAGGGAGAGAACTGACAGACTGAGAAAGGAAGGAGCAGTTCCCAGGGCAAAGTTAAGCCCTGTCGGCCGATTGGGAACATTGCTCCCTGTTTCTCTGCCTGACCAGCCAGTTTCCTGCTTGTTAAAAATGGGTCAAGAAAGCGCTTTTGTTGATACAAGCCGGCAAAACTATGACCAAGTTGTTGAAACTTAAGGTTGCCAGATGTTACCATTTTAAGATCAAGATTACTTCTGAGGCAGGGAGCTAGTATCTTCTTATCAAATGTGGGGATAAACCACCTTAGTGACACACTTCTTCATTCTTGATATTAAATCTTCTGCTTTGATAATCCTACTTCTTTCGTTACCTGCAAAAGATCTGACTGCAAAATGGTCTGGTAATGCAAACTGCCATTCACTGGCCATCTTTCCCCATGCTCTAGATTATATTCAAGCCATATGGTGTTACAGAGGTCAACAAGATATTCCTTATTTAAACTATCTAGCTGGAGGCTCTTCCAAATGTTTTAATTTAACAAGCAACACAGAGGGGAATTTTTAGGTATTGAAGTTGAGTTGCCCATGTTCTTTTGAGTACCAGAAACAACCTAGGGAAGAGAAAAAACCTAAGACAGGATGGTTCTTGAGCAAAACTACTCTCCAGGGCTTCGCTTCAGCCTCTCCTGAGGGGACTCTAACCCCCCATACATTGGCTTTCCTTTGGCCTCTGCCAAGGGGACTCTAACCCCCTACATTGGCCTTCTTTTGGCCTCTCCCGAGGGGACTCTAACCCCCCATACACTGGCCCCTACTTTGGCCTCTCCTGAGGGGACTCTAACCCCTCCTATATAGGCCTTTTCTCAGAGGGTTCTTGGATCTGGACGTCTCCACCAATAGCCTCTGCTTCCACCGCAGGCGTCCCTGGGTGTCCCTGGCACCGGGCAGACCCACAGCTGTGTGCCCGAGCCGAACGTAATGCTGTGGTCTTAAAGAAGCCCTGCTCCTTGAAAGAAGTTCTGCCTTTCTTAGCTTGCTACATCTTCCCTGCTTTTACCTTTTTTTTTCTTCAGTCTCACTTTACCTAGAGCTAAACATGCTGGCTGCCTTCATTAGCATTACAATCGACCTCTAGCTAATCCTTTAATCGGACAGCAACTGGGTGGGGAAAGGATGTTCTACCTGGATGTTGATTCACTTTAGTTTCCCGGATTATTCTCACTAGTGGGCTTCCCTCCCATTCCTCCCATAGTGAACAGTGACTCGAGACAGACAAAAGAGGGGTGCCTCTTTGCAGAGACCACTCAGATGCTTGCCTGGCCGGTGGAGAACTTAGCCTTAGTGGTTCAGCATTGTGACTTGCGACCGGCAGCTATGCCAGTGCCACCCTTGACCGTACGTTCTCCGTGGAATCGCAGGCAGCCCACTCGAGCTCCGTGACTTAGAGGGACTTTAAGAGTGCCAGGTCGTGGAGCCACAAAATCACGCCTGATAGGAGGACCTATCAGGGTGCTCATGCACACACACATTCACACAGAGGTTATCACATTCCTCCCTTATCCCCCCTAGAGATTTCCAAGGGAGCATACCTCCACAGAAGATTTTCCACAGATTACCTCCTTCTTCGTGGATTTCTTCACTGCTACTCCTGGCTGGCTCGCCAAAATGATGTCGGTGGGCCCCACGGGTGACTTTCGTGAAGCGGGGAGGAGAAAGACGGTCACTTTCTCTCCAGCCGCCTCTACCACCCGGGACCCAGGGTTACTGGGTTCTTGTCTCGCTCGCGGAAAAGAATTTCAGGAGTAGACAAGCAGTGAAGTAAATAGATTTTATTCAGAGGTTTCTGAGGGAGGGAGGAAGGGATAAGTGGGACAGAGAATAGTAAGAATAACGCGCTCAAGAGAGAACGCGGGCTTCTCCAAGGGTGGAGAGAGCTCTACACACATCCTAGCACTGGACACGAAAGCATGAAAGTACACATCTCAAGGGGGAGATGCGGGCGACACATGTGCTCGGCCACATGGCACAAGCAGCACATGGGCTCAGGCAGCATATGCGCGCCCTTCCTTTGTTCAAGGTGGCCTTTATAGGGTTTCTTCAACCTGCCCCCACGTGGGGGCTTCTTCCCAGGTAAAAGTCCGTTGCTAAGGAGGTTACCAGGGAGGTTGGGAGTGGTGATGGCCTTCTTTGGGGAACCCCCTGGGGAGGGGTCTGTTGTCCTCAGGGTCTGCTGATGGTTTCTTCCGGGTCTTTTGTTTTCTTGAATCTGCACATCTTAAGAGTCCCCTTCCCAGAGACTCTGTTAAATCTCAATTTTCATTGCCAAGGGCCTTTCCCTATCTACCTGCCTACATCAATAGCAGGGCTTTATGTTGATAAGTCAGAAATTCTTCCTAATGTTGTGAAAATAAGGAACACATTTTGGGAATGTATGTTCTGCAATATTTTACTGATATATCGATTTACTTTTGCTTCCTTCCTTTCTATGTACATTTATATAAATAATCAAGTTGTCTCTTTTACTTTTAAGACAATATTAATATGATTAGTTGATAACACTGATAACATTCATTTTAGGAATGCAGCTTCATACTTCTTCAATAATATTCCATTGAATCCACAAGATCTCCATGTTTTGAAGACATCTAATAGCCTTGTTCTCCCTCTTGGAGAACCTGGCAAGCTACCAAAAGTTTATTGCCCCCACAGGAGAGCCTTGAAAGCTCCCCATGGTGTAGTCATATCTCAAATACAGTGAAAGATACATGCATACCTCTCGGAGAGCCCAGCAAGCTACCAAGAGTATCCCGCCCACATGGCAGAGCCTGGTAAGCTACCCATCACATATTTCATATGCTAAAAACAGTAATGATAGGTCTCATTCCCCTGACCCTGAAAGAGTCTCCAATCATTGGAAAAGACGAGTAAGGAGAGGCTGCTAAAATCTCAGGGCTAATTGTAATAGAGACATTACTGGTGCCCACTCGAGTAAATCGATGAACAACGGGATGACAGTGATACAGTGGTACAGTGACAATAATGTTCCATAGCACCTCTTCCTACTCACCCTGTTTCCTGCCTTTGTAACTTCAGTTCTAAGTCAGAACTGAAGATTTATTTTGGTTCCACTTTGTTCCTTTATATCTTTATATTTCTTTTTCTCCTTCAAACAGTTTTCACTGTTTATCTACCTCAACTTTTTATTAACTTACCTGTCATTGAGCTCCAGTCCGCTTTTTATGTTAGTATTATAAATAGTGCCGCAGTGAAGATTAAAGCATGCTTATCTCTTGAAATGAGTGTTTTTTATATTATTCAACATAGATACTTAAGAGTGGAATTGCTGGATAATATGGTAAAACTATTTGTTAAATAATTTGACAAAACTCCATAGTGTTTTGAGGCTGGACGATTCAGACCAAAGGAATGTGTCCAAATTACGTAATAAACCCACTAAACTCCACAACAAAAATTACAAATTATGCCTTCAAGAATAAATGCGCTGAAGACCTAAATAGATACTTCTCCATAGAGAAAAGACATAGAGATGGCGTACAAGCCAACGAAAATAATATTACTCTTTATTTCTTGTTATCAGAAGAAATGCAAATCAAAATGACAAGGAGATATCAAATCACACCTGTGCAAATGACTATTTGTTTTTTATCTATTACCAGTAATTCTTATAGGTTTACCACGGTGGCTTTAAATAATCTCCTTTACTCTTTATACTGATACCAAATTGGCTACAGGAAGCTGGAATACAGTAAGACAGGATTGATAGAGGTGGAAGAATGTTGACAATCTGGTAGTGAATGTGGTACATCACATAGTATGCCTGAAATACTCACTATTAACAGTGTTGTAAATTGCTGTGCCTAAGTTCTTTTAATTTTTTTAAAAATGGATTACAATTTTATGGACAAGGTATTGCCTTAGTTCCTAGCATCCAATATGGTAATCTGAGCACTACCAAGTGTGATTCTTAGGCACAGAACCAAGAGTATGAACTGAGCACCACTGGTTATGCTGAACACCCCTGAAATTAAAAAAGAAAAATTAAAATCAGTTTATAGGTAGGAAGGAAAGGGATGATCTTGATAACTTCCCTACTGCTTTTCCTAAGGCTGATATTGCTTTTTTTACTTGGGGGCTGTGATATTTTGGGGCTGTAATAGTGGTTCTTCTCTGGGCTACCATTGGGAAGAAATTATTCTACTACTAATGCTTAGGCGATAGATTTTACTATGATATATTTTTGACCAGTATTCCCTTTTGGTAATTCCCCAGACTTCTCATTATATTCAAGTGTCCCATGTTTTTGAATTGTAATATGCTATAGTAAATAGCAGAATCTAGATTATAGCACAAACATGTATTAATGTTATATTATATATGCATACATACACATATTTGTGTTTAAATATTATTCTTTCAATAGAATTTTTAGAAAGAGATTTGTTTGAATGCATTGTATACTGATTTGATGTAGGTATTAAAACAGAGGTATTTAGTAGGTATTAAAATAAAACTGAGTCATGGGAAAAAAATCCAGATGTTATATCTGAGCACAGAGTCTCTTGCCCCCATGCCTGGCTGTCTTCACCAGGGCCCCTCGAAGGGGTGGGTTGAGTTTTCCTCCCGACCCCAAGCAAAGACCCCGCAGCCAAAGACCTCCGGAACCCAGTTACAGCCATGCTCAAGGCCCCTCTCCACACATTCGGAAGAGCCTCACACATGAAGGAACCGTCAGAAGAACCCAGGTGTGTGGGACCCAGGACTGAGATCTCCAAGCCTGCTTGGATTAGGACCGGGCCTCTTCCACCCAGATCCCCCATTTTCCAGTAGCTAGGCGGTCACACTCAGAGACTGCCCCCGGCGCCATGTAGTCCCACCAGCAGCCAACATCCAGAGACTATAAAACCAAGCTCCCGGAAGTTCATGACATCTTATAGCCTAGTTCTCCTTCTAGGAGAAACTGGCAAGCTACCCAGAGTTTCTTACCTGCTTCGAGAGCCTGGCAAGATCCTCATGGCGTATTCATATGCCAAAACTAGTAACAATGATGGATCTCATTCCCCTGACCCTGAAAGAGCCTCCAATGTGGCACGATTGGGAAGGACGAGTAAAGAGAGCCTTCTAAGATCTCAGGACTAGGACAAATGGAGACATTAGTGAGACCATTCGAGAAAATCAACGATCAATGGGATGATGATGATGATGATGATGATGATGATGATGATGATGATGATGATGGTGATGATGATGATGTGATGATGATGATATCTGAGCAGTTTAATGTTGTTTAAAGCCTAGGACAATAAGTATTTACACGGAAAAGCACTTCACATGGCATGAATCACTCAAAAGTTGGTGTTTAGTTTAGCACACATTTATTTATAGAATCTTAAAAAAGATTCTAATATTCATGTTGATTCTTTCTACTATGTTTTCTTTCTAAATACATAGCTCTGTCCTTCCTCATCTTTTTCCAAAACCTTAGTGCATCAATAGGAAAACTGAGGAATCTATGAACAGCATTATAAATGAACTTCTGAAGTTAAGTTCAAAACAAAGTTAAATTTAAAGTACCAAGGGAAGAGGGATGCAGAGTAAAGGGAAATACAAGTCTCTATCTTTATTAGCACAGAAAGAAGGAGTTGTTCAGTGAGAATGCATTATGTCAAGAATTCTATGTTTATTAATTTTAAGTGGACTAATTTTATTTTTGGAAATTTCACTGTCACTGTCACTGTCATCCCCTTGCTCATCAATTTGCCTGAGCGGGCACCAGTAATGTCTCCATCGTGAGACTTGTTGTTACTGTTCTTGGCATATCGAATACACCACGGGGAGCTTTCCAGGCTCTGCCATGGGGGCAAGATACGCTTGGTAGCTTACCGGACTCTCCAAGAGGGGCGGAGGAATCAAACTCAGGTCGGCCTCATCTAAGGCAAATGCCCTACCCGCTGCACTAATGAATCTAATACTTGTGCTTTGTCTATTTGTGTTCATCTTATTCATAATGATTTCTCAGAAATATGCATGAGTAGATTGTATTAACTCCAATAAGAGCATTTGTTTTACCTTAATAATAAATACAAGTCCCCAAACTGTAAGTTGCTTATATTTAAAAATATCATGTGGAAAAACCCATGATTGTTATTACCCATAAAGATAAGTGAAAAATGGTAAAACAGGAGTAGTACTTACTATCTCTTATAAGCTAAAGTATTGTGGATTAGCTTAAAAAGCTCAAGTAGAGCAACTTAATACAAAATACAGTAAGTAGATTCCTAATGTACTAAGAATTCTTTAAATTACTTATTTCTTAATTTTAGGAGAAAAATCACTTCAATACTGCATTTTTATAATTATTGATATTATGGTATTTTGAAAATAGTGAAAACTTTTGTATCACCAAAATTTTATTTACAAACATTGATAGTTGGATTCTTTTGTGATTAATTTTATTTTTTTTCTGATGAAAAGATTTTAGGGGACCATTTGAGTAGCTTTAAAGCTATTATAAGACAGAGAACAGAGTAAAGTTACCTAGTATTAAAAGATATGCCTATTCTTTAAGTTTTTTTTTTTTAATTTTATTGAATCACCATGAGATAGTTACAAGCTTTCACGTTTGGGTTGCAATCACATAATGATCAAACACCCTTCCTTCCTCCAGTGCACATTCCTCATGATCCTTTAAGTTTAAGAGAAAATTTTTATTGCCTTTGATGGTGAAATTTTGAACATCTCTGAAAATACTGAGCATTTTCTGATGCACACTAAAATATGATAGTTGCTGCTTTAGTTTCTGAACCATAAAAAAGTTTTAAATAGACTTTTATAGGTAGAATTCTTTGTTTTTTATTTTTATTATAAATCTTCCCTGATTTTCTGCAACATTTAGCGCATCTGAATTTTTTTCAGTGTTTTTCCCATGATTTACACATCATGTAAGTTGCTGCCCCAGGACAAAAAAGCTGCTGACAGAATTTGGAAATTAGTGAAATAAATTAAGTGTGAAATAAATTAAGTGAGATTTATATTTTCCTATTACCTCCCATTCATCTTATACTTCCTTGTCTTTAGAGAAGAGACAAGAATCAATGGCAAAGACACCTTTTAAAGGCATGGAGTATCTTACATGTACCAGCCATGTCAAATGTCCTCTTGTCTGAGCGATACTAATTCTGATGTCAAATAGACCTCTTCCTGTTTCATAATATTAAGCCTAAATTTGTGCAGTGATATGTGATATTTCCCATGATTTCTGGCTCTGAAGATTATTACTGTAAACTATCTTTTTTGGGAGCAGATTTAATGCAGCATAATGCAAGGAAAGGATTGTGTGGCAACCAAGAGTTTATTATATTGTTGTTAAAGCATTCCTTTGAGAGACATGGTACTAAAACTTACAAAATCATAGCAAGATCTCAAACATCTCTTCTATCCCATAGCACATAATCCCTGACCACTGGGAATGACAATAAATCCATACAGATGTAATCCATAACACTTCTTGGTCATGTGCTGGCCTATTTGATACACTGTTTTTCCATACTCCAGCATGGAAAACCTAGATCTTGATTGCCAAGTAAATTAATGCTATTTAATATTTTTTAACAGAAAAATTAAAGCTTTTCACTCAAGCTTTCTTGCCAATTAAGTTGAAACCTCATTCCAAGGCTAGCTTCTCCTAGCCTACTTAAGATGATTTAAATGAGCATTTTTACAAATGCACATTTTCATAAACTTTTCTTCTTTATGTTTCATCTTTCCTGATTGCCCAGTATTATCTTTCATTTCCTGTGAAAAAATATAAGGACTCTAAGAATTTAGATCATATGCCTGGGGTTATATCTGCTGGTGTTTCTATCCCTAAAATTTCAACTGACCTCTGACTTAGGCATCATTAAAGAAAGATGTCAATGAGAATGAGACTCTAAAGAAAGTCTAAGACTTGGTTTTTTGTAATTCTGATAAAAATATATATGAGCTGTGTAGAAATAAATTACACTTCCGATATTTTATAAGAATCTGAGTAAGAAGCTTCTGCTACAATGAATAAATCACCACACAACTATTCTATTGAAGAATACTATAAGAACTAAAATTTAAAACTGCATAGAAGGGTAATTAAAAATGTCACCATGGACTGAATTTCAGTTAGAGTTATAGCTTTTACATTTTTAAATAGTCTTAGAAATAGACAACTGTAAGGACAGTGGAATAACGTTAGCCAGCTGACATCGAGATGCTTAGCTTTCTTCTGAATCGCTGGAATTTGGAAAATGAACAATTATTGCTGTAATCATCTTGTTGTAATGAGGTTGGAAATTTTGAAAGACATATTTTTCATCTACATTTTAGATATTCAGTCTTAGACAGCATCATGAGTCATCTCAAATATATAATTAAATGCATCAATTTATTTGGTATAGGCTTTAGCTTCTATATACTATAAGGCATAATAACCAGGTAGCTTTAATGATCTTGGATAGTATGTTATAAGCACATGTATGCTGTTTTCCATGCATCATCTAAACTAATCTTATAGCGGCATGAAAAAAGAAATTACTGGGGCTGGAGCAATAGCACAGTGGGTAGGGCGTTTGCTTTGCATGTGGCCAACCTGGGTTCGATTCCCAGCATCCCATATGGTCCCCTGAGCACTGCCAGGAGTAATCCTGAGTACATGAGTCAGGACTAACCCCTGTGCATGGCCAGGTGTGACCCAAAAAGCAAAAAAAAAAAAAAGAAAAGAAAGAAAAAGAAAATTACTTTTAATTAGAAGACCAACTTAAGAGAAAATAGCCAATGTAATTCCATGTTAATTCAGGGGGGAAAAAATTACAGTGTTATAATCTGTTTTACATTCTGTTTCATCATCTCAACTTCTAGGCAAGTAAAAGAAAAAGGAAACAATTAAATTTAGAACTGAACATATTTAAAAAATTTACATGTCTGCGCATGCACTGAGAAAAAAATCAACTTATGCTAATGTATTACAACAAATAATATATATTCTTATTAGCACTGTCATACCATTATTTATCTATTTGCTTGAGTGGGCACAGGTAACGTCTCCATTGTGAGACTTGTTGTTACTGTTTTGGCATATTAAACATGCCAGGAGTAGCTTGCCAGGCTCTGTTGTGTGGGTGGGACACTCTCGATAGCTTGCTGGACTCTCTGAGAGGGACGGATGAATCAAACCTGAGTCGGCTGCATGCAAGGCAAGTGCCCTACCCGCTGTGCTATCGCTCCGGATATTCTTATTATATTCTCATTAAAACGTCACATGTAAGAGGAGAAAAAAGTGATAACTTACAAGAAAATAAAGATAATGCTTTGATAATTGTTAAATCCAGTTTCATAGCTGCTGAAAACTCAATCAAGGAACTTGGGAATGAGTTGAGAAAGAACCTTATTGGCAACAAACTCCAGGAGCTCAGAAGATGGCAGACTCCATGTCATCAATGTGGCAATTTTGTTGGCATGGTCACAAGATGAGGTTTATATAAGGAAAAGGAACAGAAATGTCTTAGAAAGGTGAGTTGCTGAACAGAGGACATTGAATGAACAATAAATTCAACCATGGACTAATGTTCTTAAGAATGGTTCATATGCAGCTGCAAATAAAAATTTATGATTAAGGTTTATGATTCAGTCTTCTTAGAATAAAGAAAGAGATACTTTCTTGACAGTGTCAACTACCCAGAACCAGACAGGTGTTTTGTCTTCCAAGATTGAGCTCAACTCTTAATTTCTTGTACCAGCTTCACACACACTCACACATTATAACAACTCAGTCATATTTTACTTGTCTCCAATCTGCCTTTTCAAACTCAAAAACTGAGTTTTACACTTAATAATTTACCTCGTTATTATTATGAATTCTGCATAATATTTCATGCTCCTGATGCATGATAAATAATTCTACTGTATAATAGATAACCAGGTAGATTTAACTTTGAGAACTCAAGAAACTTTATTTCTATCTATAGAGACTGCAAACTCTGAAGTTTGCTTTTTCATTAATAGGCATCATGCCTCTACCCTAGCAGCTTCTAGTAATTGGCTTGTTAAAACAAAGAAAAAATAAAAAGACAAACCAAGGTCTGGAGCCATAACACAGCAGTTAGGGTGTTTGCTTGCATGAGGCCAACCCGCGTTCGATTCCCAGTATCCCATTGGTCCCTTGAGCACTGCCAGGAGTAATTCCTGAGTGCCTGAGCCAGGAGTAACCCCTGTGCAAGGCCCGGTGTGACCCAAAAAGAAAAAAAAAAGAAAAACCAAAAGCAGGCCTAAAATGGAGAATCCCCTGGACAATGCCATGAATTAATATCTAATGAGATTGGGGCTGGAGCAATAGCACAGTGGGTAGTGTGTTTGCCTTCCATGCAGTCAACCCGGGTTCGATTCCCAGCATCCCATATGGTCCCCTGAGCACTGCCAGGAGTAATTCCTGAGTGCAGAGCCAGAAATAACCCCTGTGCATTTCCAGGTGTGACCAAAAAGCAAATAGATAGATAGATGATAGATAGATATATAGATGATAGATATCTAGATAGATAGAGAGATAGAGAGATAGATAGATCTTTTAGCCTCTCTCCAAAGTGAAATTTTAAACCAATCGATCTGGAGATTCCAGACTAGTGCTAGTTAGGGGATCTGCATAATAATACTCTCCCTAGTTCCCCATCCCCTTAGATGGCATTACCTAAAACAATTTATTTTTTTAAATCCTCTAACTTTGAAAATGTTCCTTTTATTCAAGTTTTAAATAGCCCTTGTACTTAATAGAGAGGAAGCTGTGTGATTCCATTTTATTGCTCGTACATTTTGTTTTGTTTGTTTTGCATCAGATCTTATATCAACTCCTACCATTGTATATTGGTCTGTAACTTGTGTTTGGTAACATGTGAGCTATATTGCTATAGAATAAAATTGGCACTAAGGTGCAAATGTCTGATAGATTTTTACATGGGCTACTGGGAGATTTGTGGAGAGACAATAACTATAGCAGAGACATGTGTAAGGGAAAGAGTAACTATGCAATGAGAATAAAAATATAAAAGATAGTTCTATAAAATATGCCAGTAAAATAAAAGCATGTGTGAGTGTTTTCTATTTGCATTCTTATGTGAATTAAATCCCCAGGAAATGCCCTGTTTATACATTAACAGTAGAAAAACTATTTTTTCATTACATAAGTGCTTTGGGTAAGCATACGTTTAGTCATTCATTTATGAATGATTAATGAGTACAGTACTGGATTTTATATTTTGCCCTTTTCTTCTCTCTAATGTTTCTCAGTTTTACTGATTTTCAAAATTCCCTGAGCCACGGCTATTTTCCATCTCTGCCAACTTTGCATTCTGATAGGTTTCTACTATGGTATTTGTTGTCAAGTTTTTCATTTGTCTTGTGGTTTTGACATATCTTATTATAAAGATACATCTTATCTTAGTGTATCTACAATACAGACATTTTATAAAACCTTGGTAACTTTTTACATAAATTCATAAAATTGTCATTTAAAAGTTCATTAATGCATCCAATACACACATATTCTAAACCTATCTTATGCAAAACTTTGTGGAAGTTTTAGCTGTATTATAGAGATTACACATGGAGTTTGTGGGGTAAATAAGAAAATGAAAATGTTCGGTTTAGTTCATTGGATCTGTCAGACACAAACAATTGCAATAATGAATTACTGTGTTTTATTGCTCAGCGGGTAGGGCATTTGCCTTACACGTGGCCAACCCAGGTTCAATTCCTCAATCCCTCTCAGAGAACCTGACAAGATACCGAGAGTATCTCCCCCGAATGGCAGAGCCTGGCAAGCTACCCATAACATATTCGATATGCCAAAAACAGTAACAACAAGTCTCACAATGGAGATGTTACTGGTGCCCACTCAAGCAAATCGATGAGCAATGGGATGACAGTGACAGTGACAGATTTTTCATTTTATACTAGGCAGACCCAAAATGTTGACCATTGCGGTTTTAGCAATTTTACAGAAGCTTATCTTGCAAGCAACCGATCCAAATTCTATCCCTGACACATCCTATGATCCTCTGAGTTCAGCCAGGAGTTTGCCCTGAACACCCCAGAGTGTGGCCAGAAACAAAACAAAAGTGTTTCTATATATATACTTATGCCCACCTCCAAGCAATTGTTAGGTTACTACATGGGGAAAATAGATAAGTATTTTCCACCTTGATGAAAAAATATATAATTATATTTGATGTAATATTTTAAGTATTTTATAAAATGATAATGTTATATGTGTATACATAGTTTTTATGATAGTCTAAGAGACTTATACCTATTCTCCAAATTATTATTATATGTCTTTAAAATGAAGTGAATTAAAATGAATGTATGAGGTATTTGATCTGTGTGATAGAAATACTGCAAGACAAGCTTTGACAAACCTCACTAAAATAAAAATTCAAGGAACCAAAAAATAGTTTTAATTATCCATTTGTATTTCCCTATATTGTGTTTGATAATATTAGAAAATTTTATTTGTCTGTGGAATAACAGTTGTTTTGAATTATACACTATTCTGAATCAAGACACTGATTTAATGAGGTGTTTATTCATGAAGGATTGTTAGAAGTTTATAGACTGTAGAGGATTACCTTTAGGTAATGTGCAGTGAAAACTGTAATTTAACAGAAACAAAAATGAAGAATCATTTTGAAAATGTCTTTCAGAGATGATTCTCTAACAGTGAATACATATAAGTTTTCCATAAACTACAGCTACTTTCAACTAACCATGGAAAATCTGGTGAATTCGGAATGCAGAAGATGACCATCTCATGTAGAAGTAATTTCACAAAGCAGTGGTTTGTAAATGAACTTAAAACATTTCTAACAATTTTTTTTCTCTTTTCTTGACTCAAGAATATGTATGAAGCCCATGGGTTTGATCCAGTAGTAGAGCATTTGCCTTGCATTATGAGGCCCTGGATTCTGTCACCAGCAAAGGGAGTGGGGTGGGGAATCTGTATAAATTACTTTTGCTATTTATAATTTAAAATATTTGGTGGGGGGAGCAGGATTGTCCTACTACTCAAACTCTGTTAATTTTGCTTTGCATGGATCTCATTCATATAGTCAGGTGTTTTTGTTTGTTAATGAATACATGTGTAATAAACCCCAAACAAATTCAAAATCAGGTTAAACTCATATCCAGTATTCTTTACTTAGGTTTGCAGATAAGATGGCATTTGCCTCAGAGAAGCAATGCAGGAGGGGATGTATTGATCATTCTGACACCTGCTGTTCTGTAAACCATCCCTCCTGAAAACATGCTTTCCTCTTCCTTCCTTCCTATACAATATCACTTCTCAGGACCATATCAGAACACTTGTTGTTGTTTTGTATTATTTCCAATAAAGCTTTTCTTCTGCCAGGTAACATACATGTCTCTTGAGCTATGCTGTAACCGGATCTTTGCCTTTAACCTGTGTATTTTGTGAATAAAACAGATTCTTTTATATATGCCTAAATGAAAAAGGAAGCAAGGTAAGTTTTGCATAATTATTCATCCCCTTCAAAGAGGAAATCTATAATGGTGCGGGGGGGTGGGGGTGGGGGGTAGGAGGTAGCTTTAGTCTCATGACTCTAGATTAGAACCTACAAGAACTCTTTTCCACACATAGGTAGATAAACTCTATAAAATTCCTTTTTCTCTAAATTACATAGTTATTTATCTGATTTCCTTCTCCTTCTAACTTTATTTACTCCTTTCCAAAAACCATAGAACCTGAGTGCTAGGGGATTACTATTGCATAGACTCCAGGAAATTTATGTAATAATAAAAATGTGTCTTTCCATTTGTTCATATCACTGATTTGAATTCAATTACTCTCCAGTCTATTGATATGAGAGATAAGAGAAAAAAATCTTGTCTCAAGTGATGGTAAATAAGTTTTTATAAATATTATACAGTGACTTTTATATGTCACAATTTATCCTAATACCCAGGCATATTTTATCCTGGTAGCAGCATCTGAGTTGGTGCTTAATTTCCAGTAGAAGAGGGAATTAAAGTAGCAAGATATTCCTATGATCGAGAATTTCTGGGCATTTGTCCAAAGAACACAAACACTAATTTGAAAAGATATTCACCCCTAAGTTCATCTCAGCTTTATTCATCATAACCAAAAGATGGACATAACTTAAGTGTACAATGATGGATCAATGGAATGGATTTTATACATATACATACATATATACATATGTGTGGAGTGGAGCTATAGCACAGTGGGTAGGGTGTTTGCCTTACACGTGGCTGACCCAGGTTTGATTCCTCTCTCCCTCTTGGAGAGTCCAGCAAGCTACCGAGAGTATCTCACCTGCATGGCAGAGTCTGGCAAGCTACCCCTGGCATATTTGATATGCCAAAAACAGTAACAACAAGTCTCACAATGGAGTTGTTACTGGTGCCCGCTCGAACAAATAGATGAGCAACAGGATGACATTGACAGTGACATCTGTCAAATTAAATTAATTGGGATTCTGTTTTTAGTTTTAATACCACCTTACTATCATTCCCTTCACAGAAAAATGCTTTTAAAATGTTTTGTTGCAGTTAAGAGGGTTCTAGTAGTGTTCAAGTTTCTGGTATTGATACTCAAAGTTAGTTCTCACACTCACACCATTGACGTACCAATGATTTTCCTCACACGTCCATTGTTATATCCTGTCCTTCAATCCTCTCCCTATAACCATGTCCCATTAGTGGAGTTACTTATTTCTACATGGTAAATATAAAGATAGGCAGCTGTATTGTTACAATTTCTTTTTTATTTTTTGTTTGATTTTTTTTGCTTTTTGGATGACACCCAACTTTGCTCAGGGGTTACTCCTGGCTCTTCACTCAGGAATTACTCCTGGCAGTGCCTGGGGGACCATATGGGGTGCTGGGGATGGAACATGGGTCAGCCGCGTGAAAGGCAAACACCCTACTCGCTGTGCTATGGCTCCGGGCCCCCAAATTTGTTTGTTTTATGTAAGTGAATAAGCTACATTTCTGCTCTATGAAATCGTTTTGTTCAGAAACATAATAGCTTGATGCTAGCAATAGTTCCCAATGCCTCTAGTTTTGCAAGACTAGTATAAATGACATTCCTTAATGAAATTTTGTGGAGTGCCCATCAAATGTACATTGCTGTACTATAGATTCTTAAGATAATTCCACCCATTACCAGAGTTGAGACTTCCTATGAGAATTTTAGTTCCTTCAGACAAGAGTACGTTGAATTCCATTTCAACTAAGCATTGTTTTGGTCTTTAGTAGCAATCACTTCAGGATCCATACAAATTCCTTTAAAAAATAGTAATGGCTAGAGATCAGAGAGTTAATGCAGTGTGTGAGGTGTTAGCTCTTCACTTGACCAGGATTAGACCTACAACACCTGACATGTTCCCTTGAGAAGCTAGGAGTATTCTCTGGAAATAGTCAGGAGCAAGCCCTAAGAATAGCCAGTTGTGTCTCTAAAAACAAACAAGAAATTACTAATTTTTAAACATGTTGAGATAAAAATTCAAAGACTATTGAATATGCATTGGCTTCTGAGTTAAGACTATCTGATTATCCTACTCGTGCTCTTCATTGAATCCTTCTGGAATCATTGTTAGGAAGGATTATACATCTTTCTTTTCCTGCTGGCCAGATCAGACATTTTTGTATCAATGGATTCTGTTTAAAAGGCACCATGCCAAAATGATAATTCACCACAAACAAAATAAACAAGACAGAAGATGGGATATCAAATATTGGCAGAAAATGGAGAGCTTGCAGAGGATGAGTGAGTGAGTTCTCTCCAGACACCATTGGTATGGCCTCTGCCAAAGAAAACCATGCTCCCAAAAACCTCAGAAGAGCTTTTAATCAGAATTGTTTTAAATAATAGATTATATTATAAAATATTACTTAGTTAATTATAGTTGCACAGACAAATGAACATAAACATAACATTTGTATGTTAATGATCACTGTATCACTGTCATCCTGTTGTTGCTCATCGATTTGCACGAGCGGGCACCAGTAAGGTCTCCCATTGTAAGACTTGTTGTTACTGTTTTTGGCATATTAAGTATGACACGGGTAGCTTGCCAGGCTCTGTCGTGCAGGTGAGATACTCTCACTAGCATGTCGGGCTCTCCGAGAGGGGTGGAGGAATCGAAATTGGGTCGGACGTGTGCAAGGCAAATGTGTGCTATCGCTCCAGCCCTGTGTTAATGATAGAAAAATTAAATTACCACTAGGATCATAGTTTCTTAAATATGTTACTTTTCTTTTACTTTAGATCTTTATCTCTTTTGTACCTAAACTTTTTCAGGAAAATTAAGGTACTAAACTTTTTTCACATAACTCAACAGTAGCTATATCAGCTGTCTCTAAGAAGGAACAAAATAAAAACTACACAGTCTGTTTTTAAAAAAAATGTCCTGGTGGTTACCTCAAGTGTTACAGGGTGACTTTTATACACAAGAACCTACATTTGATCCTTAGCATTGCATAACCCTTGAGCATCTCTAAGTATGGCTCTGGTGGCTTCTAGGCACCAAAGGTCTCAGAGCTACACCACTAGGCTGTAGCACAGTAACCTCCAGCCTGCACCGGGAGCCCACAATTTGCTCGAAGAGATTTCTTGGCTTCTTGAATACTACTAAAGAGGGCATCTTTGAATTTTGTTTTTTTTTTTTTTGTAAATTTGAACCACTGTATCACTGTCATCCCGTTGCTCATACATTTGCTTGAGAAGTACCAGTACCAGTCTCCATTGTGAGACTTATTGTTAACTTATTGTTACTGTTTTTGCCATATCAAATATGCCACCGGTAGCTTGCTAGGCTCTGCCTTGTGGGCAGGATACTCTCAGTAGCTTGCCAGGCTCTCTGAGAGGGAACAGAGGAATTGAACCCAGGTTGGCCGCTTGCAAGGCAAAAGCCTTACCCGCTGTGCTATCATTCTAGACCTTTAATTTGAAAGAAAATATAAATGTAAAATTTCTAGAAATAAAAATTATTTGGTCAATTCCAAATGCAGTAAAAATTTCACTTTTCATGGGTCAGCAAGATAAGGATATAGTGGAGAGAAAGAATTGCTAAAATATCCACAGGCAGAATAGAGGAAGTTGTCGGCAATTATACAGAGTGGTATGAATAAAAAATAAATAGGATATATATGCATATATATATATATATTTGTTGGGGGGAGGGTGGTTATACCACACTGTGCTTATTTCTTACTTTTGGCTGAGTGCTCAGATATCTCTGTTGACTCCAGGAACATATATGATTCCAGGAATTGAACTGGAGTGGGTCACAGAAACATTAGATCTTTATAGAAATAAAGAAAGAATACAGAATAATCTTATGTAAACCATTATAAACAGGGTATTTTAGTTTATAGGAATAATGGGGTTAGCAAAATTAGAAGGTGAGGATGAAAGATTCTGTAGTGAAGAGAAAGCAAGCAAAGTCACAAGTAAGCTAGAATTTAATACTCAGCATTGAAGGATTTTTTTAATGAGAGAGAAGATAAAATTATATATGAAGGATAGATCCCAGGACAGGGGACTTGGGGGAAATAAGAGCAGCGGGGACAGGGTAACTGAAAGCATGAAAAGCCAAAACCAGGGAGAAACTAGCTGGAGTGTAAATCCTCACTTAGAGTTGCCAAGAAATTTAATCAGAGAAAGAGCTTAGAAAAGGAGCAGAGAGACACTTAGAGAATGAAAACCTAGGAGTCCTGTGGCTCTCAGTGGATCTCACTGGGAGCAGATCTAGGAAGGTAATGAGGTGTGGGCAGTGTAATTGAGAAGGGAACAGGAGGAAACTAAGATACATGAATAACCAACGTAGGGTTAAGAGACCATTTGACAATTATTTTGTAGTAACTGGCTGGCGATAATTGGAGCTGGGAAGAAATGAGAAGCTGTGTGTATGACTAAACTCATAGCAAAGCAAACACCAAAAGGGTGGGAGCTATCAAAGTAGAACTGACATATTACAGCATTTGATTTTGTTTTTATTGATTTTGTCATACTTCTAAAAATTGTTAAACTTGATCCCTGGGGCAGAAACCTGAGTTTGATTTTAAATGTATAACTATTCTTATTTGTGCCCTCACCCCCCTCCACAAACACACACACACACACACACACATGCATGTACACGCACTCACACACACACTCCACACACATGCACTCACAAACACACACACAAACACACATGCACTCACAAACACACACGCACTCACAAACACACATGCACTCACAAACACACATGCACTCACACACACACTCACACACACAGCGTTAATTTTGATATCGAAATCAGTGTGGCACTTATTTGGTATTTGGTTCAGTTTAGTTCTGCTAATGAAATGACCCTCTATTGAACAGACACATAGTCTAGAAGTAAGGATGGATACTTTTAAAACAGCCTATCAACATGCAATTGCTCTCTTTGTAATGTAAACACAGTAATGAGGGAACATATAGAAGAGAAGCAATTAGTTTACATGGCAGGAAATACCATGCTGTTCCAGTTAATTAAATAATTTGTTTTCAAGATTTTTTTTTCTATGTCTTACCTAGATGATCTTGTAATGGAAGTTTTGTAGGTCCTGCCATTGTGAATTTCAGAGAATCCCATCTCTGATCTCTGCCACGTGTGTCCCCCATTTTGGAATCTTCTCAGTGCCTCCTTTTGAATATTCTAGCCATTTCTTACATATTATCCATGTTTCACTATCTCCTTTAGAAGTTTCCAGAAAATGTGCTTCTCCTTTCTTTGTAGTTTAAAATAAGGTATGAACGAATGAATAGTGATGTATAATTTTCTTTGGCTTCTGTTCCTAAAATACCCATACCTTGTAGGTTAATTATGGGGCACCTCCACTTCTGTAACCACACTAAACTTCAGTGATTATAAATCTTATCCAATCATATTTTTATTTATTCTATTCCTCAAGAAGCATTTACATTGGAGAACATTGAAAACGGAGTACTTGAAATGAAGTAGCCTTGCTTCCAAGCGTTTCTGCTCTAGTATATAAAACTCTTAATTTTGTATTCCAAGAAAATAGATTGGTGTTGCAGATGCTTTTCCCATTATTCTGATTATTTAGATGACATTCCATGAATACTATGGCTTTTGAACTGCTCTCTGGATACGTCACGACAGAGCTCTATGTAATCAGTGACATCCAAGTTGAAAGTGGCAGTTTTGATAAATTACTGCTTATAATTACATTTCCTTCAGTGTGAATGTCCACAGAGCCATGAACACTGTCTAAGGTGGCATGTTTGAAGAAAAAAAATTACAAAAATAGGCAGTGGGCAGTTTTTCCTTGGGCAATGTAAAGCTATCTTGAAGAAAATATATTTAGTATTGTTTTGTTAAATTATGTGCTAATATTGTTGGGGAAATTATAATCATAAACTTCTTCCCATTTTATTTTATTTTATTATTTTTTTTCCTTTTGGGTCACACCTAGCATTGCTCAGGGGTTATTCTTGGCTTTGCACTCAGGAATTACTCCTGGCGGTGCTTGGGGGACCATATGGGATGCCGGGGATTGAACCCAGGTCGGCCATGTGCAAGGCAAACGCCCTACCCGCTATGCTATCGCTCAGGCCCCACTTCTTCCCATTTTAAAAGCTACCCCATAACTCTTTAATGGCCAACAATCAATGACTTAAGCTATGTTCCACAAATTTGTAAGAAGAGCTATAATTTGAAGACCCATCTCAAATTTGAAAACAGGGAAGCTTTAAGATTGCTTTAAGAAATTAAGCTTTAAGAAATTATTTTACATGTGACGGAAAATTATATTTCTTATTTATTTCTGTGTATTTTTTTAACATTGCATACACTTAAGTTTAAAAAATAGAACAGAGGCTGGAATGAAAATACAGCAGTTAGGTCACTTGCCTAGCACACAAACTCCAGCGCCCCAAATGGTTTCCTGGGCACCTCCAGAGATAATTCCTGAGCACAAAGTCAGGAGTTAACCCTCAGCAGCACCAGCTATGGCCTAAAAACAAAAAATTAAAATGGAATGGTAACTTTCCTATACATATAATAGAAGGTTGTGTGTTTATTTGGAAGGGGGGAGCAAAAAATGCTTAAATATTTTGATCTGTATTATCAGATGTCGTGTAATTATATTTCTTCCTCTCATTTTTTACCAAGCAAAAGTGAACTGGAACAGATATGCTCTGAGGAGAAGAATTGACTGAGTAGCTGCCTGGTTTGAGTCTATCTCTCAGGCGTCCTGGCACTAAAAGGACAATGGTGGAAGGTATGCACAGGCCTTCAACTTTGACTAAGTTTGTCACTTTTGCCTACTTCTTTTGGGAGTATCACTTGATTCTTTTATGAAATTATGCTCTCCCTTTTGAAAAATAAAAGATGATGATAATTCAATTTACGTTGGGGACTTATTAAGACAATTGAATGAGAATGTTTTCATGAACAACGCTTTGTAACCTCCAAAAATGCTACTATGTTTTAAGTGCAAAATTTAGTGGGTAATTTTGGACTTGTACTCTCATTCCTCTGTTCTAACTTCTTTAACTGACAAACAGTGATCGTAAAGTTATTAACTGAATAGCTATATTATGAAGAGCATGTAACGTGTGAAACATTTATTGAAATCTCTAACTTACTGTCAAATCCCAACAATTGATTCTGATTGAGTTTTGTTGTTGCTGCTGTTTTACTCTGAATTTCTGTGTAATTATTGTAAAAATTACTGAGCAGGTAGTTTATACGTAGTATAACCATTTTTGTTTTACTGAAATGCATATGTTATTTTGAAATGTTTATTTCATATATGGAAATCATTTTATGGTTCTTATTTTCAGTTAAGCATATTCTAACAAAGATGATTTTTATTTATTCAAGGATTACTTGGATACTATTTTTCATAATTGGAGGATATCTGATACATTCATTTGATTAACCTCACAAATATTATGCCATGTTATAAAATATAATCATTCAGAAACAATAACACATAATACTTGCCTACTCCTTTTGCTGCTGGCCTTTGTTAATCTCTGATTCCCTCACTGCTTTTGGTATATCTTAGGGCAGTGTCTTATCAATGCTAAGGCTAAGACCATGGTGAAGAAGTGAAACAAACCTTTTCAAAAAGTTTTAACCAGATTTCCTTCATTTAAAAATGATGATTTATGGTTACGAGTACTCAGCCTAATATGCAATCAGAATTTAAATGCTGTTGCGATAATTTTTTAGTAAAAACTCCTTTTCAGAACTACCTTTGCACATTTTCTTCACAAGCAATAATTCTTCATCTATGGAGTAATTTATTTCTTCTGGTTTTAATATGTTACAGATGAATGGTTGTATGTCTTTCCTGTTAGAGCATTACAAGACAGGCCACTTTTGCATTAGCCTGGTACTACAACAGATACCTGTGGTGCTCTTCATGGTCCATGTGGTACTAATTTAAATGGGAAGTTGCACATATTTCATTGAAACACTTGGTAAAGCCAGCTTTCACAGAAGGGTGCAAATGATGGACTGTTCTCTGTGTGCAGCTGAACTGCTCTAAATGTGTCAGAAAGGGTTATGGATCATTTCATTCACCCATCAACTCTGGTCCGCTGTGTGTACAAATCACGGCATAGTGTCATCCAACAGAACATTCCTGACAATACTAGAACATTTATAGTACTACCATTTTTAATAGAAGTTCTGTAACCTCGTTTAAATAGTATTACTTCTTTAACACTTTCCCTCCTGACCTGATCACAAACTGGCTTGACGGCAATTTCAGGATGACCTGTGATCTAAGAGAGCTCTCAGCTTACACTGCACCTGGAGGCTCATTTGAGTGGCATGTAATCCCATCAAGTGCTGTGTGTGTACCTCTTTTCTTTGACAAAAGAAATGTCACTGATATCTCCATGGTCTGTTCTGGGGCAAAGTTAGTTATAAAATTTCAAACAGGATAGTTTGATTTTCTATAAATTTTAATAAGTTGACGAATAATGTTTTTTGATTGCTAGATTTCTTTTCTGCCTTTGACTGAAATTTAGAAATGAAGAAATTTAGGCGTTAGGTTTATAATTCCGAGATTCTATCATTTTTTGGTTTCCATTTGATTTATTTTAGTAAGATCAAGCAATATGGAAACTATTGAACATAACTGTTTTAAGGGCTGATTCCCAACTTCTATTACAGCCTTCTAAGAAGTTGGAGACAACTCTACTCAAAACCAAATTACAAAGATTCCATATAACATTGTCAACTGTGGGCTAATGAAATAAAGATCACATGCATTCGGGGACCTCATGACTTGTCATTTATGGCTGGATGTTTACTTCGACTTTCTAATGATACTAAAGCTGTTCACACTGCAGATGCCATACAAAGGAAGAAAGACACTGTCTCAACACTTACATTCAGGCCCTGGTGAGCAGAAAGTCCCTCCACATATCTGAACCTGTTCCTCCCTTTTCTTGGCAGTGAGCAAAAGCAGTTTAAGGAAATCAGCCTGAAAGCAGAGTAGTTAAGTGATCCCCACAGCAAAGAAAGAGGGCTCAAAAAATAAACAAAAAACAAATGACATTGGAAAGCTACTTCTTTTCTAATAAATGAGCCAAGTAATCAAACTCAATACATTTACCTTTAATTGTTTTTTCTTCTTATTCACTGCCTTTCTTCTTACTCACTTATCACTAAAATTGAATCAAAGAGGGTCATTTGGGCACTTAGCACAACACAGTCCTTTCTAAACTAAGATTTCGTGTCCAAATCATAAAACTCTGAAAATAAATCGAAGTTATTTTACCATAGTTCCCTGAGGTACTTCATTGTAGCAGCTGAAAGAATATAATACAAATTTGTTTAAGATGAATCATAATGTATGATGGGTAATTAGTATATGATGGATGCTGCAGGTAGTGTTCGTAGGAAGAAATGTAAGAAACCCATGTTCTGGGTCGTCTTGGTAGCAGCCCAAATGTGAAGATAGTGTCTGAGACAGATCCAGTATGTCACACATGGTATCTTTCACTGATGTAATATGCCTTGAATTTGCTATATCCTGTGAGAGCAAATTTTTTCCACCTGAAATCTTTATTCTGTTGTGTTTGATACAGATAGGAGACAACCCATATTTGTTAGAAGAGTAGATGAATGACTGAATGAATGAATGAAGTGTAAGAAAGTTCTCGACTTCATAGTGTAAATAATTTGAATGAAACTGTGCTCATCTAACTTAGAACACAATTGATTTTGGTGACAGAATACTGAATTATTGATAGGTATCTCAATAATTCTTTTTTGTTTGTTTGGGAGTCACACCTAGTGATACTCAGGAGTTAGTCATAACTCTGCATTCAGGAATTACGTCTGGTGGTGCTAGAGGAATAATATAAAATGCCAGGGATCGAACCTGGGTCTTCCACCTACAAGGAAAACACCCTACCCACTGTGCTATCACTATGGCCCTTTCAATAATTCTATGAATGAAGCTAGATATCTATCTTCAGTGCAGCCATTTTTCTCTTGTGTTTTTTATAATGTTTTTCTTCTTTTTGTTTTATTAATTTATTAGTAGTAGTTGTGTGCTCACAAAAGAAATAAGTATGGCATGGTCTTTTGCCCGCCACCTGCATTCAGTAGCCATGAACTGCTTTCCTCACTTCTGCCTGCAACCACTGCCAACAGATGTATGATTGAGGGAACAGGGTCACCAGGCTGGTTGGTGATAGGATCAATTGAAGTTTATTCCAATCTTGTCTCCCTCTGCCTCCTTCCAGTATCACTCACAACCATATTCCTGTTCCCCATGCTAGTCTCTCCCTGCGCTCTGTCTCACAGCCTTCATCTAGAGTTCAACCTCCCCAAAGTGGGGGGAGCTATACCCACTGAGGGTAGCACAATCAACATATCTAAAGCCCTTCCTTGGGTGTGTGTGTGGGAGGGGGGATGCTCTTCTAAGACAAAGAGCTCCTGCTAGGAGATCTGCTCTAGGGTGAATTTTTATCTAAGGACATACTTCTCCTTTCCTTAGTCCATAAACAATCATCTTCCTTACTTCTTAATAATATTAGTCATTTCATATGGACACAGTAAGAGATATATTAAGCTTGTAGGGTGGCTCTCCTGGGAATATCTTGCTAGAGAATCCAGACTACAGTGCTCAGGCCAGATAGCCCTTCCTAACAGTATTAGGGTCCTTGTCCAGTTGTTTCTCTTTGGATCATGACAGAATTTGTCCATGACTGTGCTCTTACCCTAAAATTAAGTTTATGGTGCTTGATCTGTCCCATTTTGATGCCGGGTAGCTCAAAGCTTGCCTTGGATCCATCCAATCCCTTTGTCGGGACCTTGCTTTGGGGTACTAAGAACTAAGGGAAATTGAGGCTTAAGTTGGATAAACAGATGCCCAGGAGTGAGTATCAACTCCTAAGTTACAAAAGCATAGCATCAACTGTATTCCTGTGTCTATATAAAAAGGACACTGCTCTGAAGTAAACTATGCAAAGAACTTAAGGGAAAGAGCAAAGCAATATTTCACTTACAAATACAAATCCAGAGATTTCTGAGGAATTTTACTTTACAAGTCACAGGTATTGCTTAGGGGAAATGAATGAGTAACAGGTAGAGAAAAGCAGGGCACAGAGAAGTTAAAGATGAATGCCGAGGAAATGGGAGTGCTTCGGGAGCATTGTGTTGGGTATTACTCAGTAAACCTAAGAGCCTTGTGGCAAAAGGAGAAAACACAAACCAATGTTATCCTACTTTTTTTTCCTTTTTTTGCATTCCTGTGTCTTGAGTAGGTTAACCTCCTTAACTGGCCAATTTTCCAACTTTGAGTGTCATTTGAATCCATGTATTGGCTACTATCCTAATTCTTCTAAGCATAAGTGCTCAAATTTAATAAAATGCATGGCTTCCCATCTGTGTTTTAATATCAAACTTCTAGGGAAATCAACATGTAAAGTATGTTAAAGGCTGTCAGAAAACATGGTCATATTAGGGTGAAAAATTGAAAGGAATACGGGATATTTGAGAGAGCACCAAAGCAAAAAAAAAAAGGCGTTTTTTTCCCTTTTTTTGGAACTCACTCATTTTTCTGCATCTGTGTGGAGGTGCTAAAAGGCAGCTATGAGACCTCCATTGAATTGGGAAGGGCATAAATTCAAGCCCTGAATGTGTGAACTGCATTGTACCCTCTTTGTGAACATCTCTGAATGCTATTCTGCTGTAAGCATTTAATTTCATTCTATAATAATTCAGTTGCCAAAGCTGTTTGTCCTTGCTTCCTAACATATGCCCCAAACGCTTGTTTCATGCAAGCAGATGCCATTAAATATGTTTATTATATTTAAAGGTAGAAAATACTACTTATACCTGCATATATGTTACAACTTCAAATTTTAATGTAATATTCCCTCAAGAAAGTATTGCACTGATTTCTGTGTGACATCAACTCATAGAATTACATAATTTAAGAACTAATTAAGCAAACAGAAATTAAAGCCTTTGGCTTAATCCTGTGATAAATCTCCCGAAGCCCCAGACACTGAGGCATCTCTCACATTTGCATTGGATCCACAAAATAAACTAAATTCTGGAAGAAACACTTTTTTTTTTAATAATTATAGTCTAAATATATGCAGTTGAATAATTATTCCTGTAAACAGAAACTCCATATATTTCATGGAACTATTCAAGAAAAGAGAGCTGTGAAAAACTGTAAATGTTATTACTTAGAAAAAAATTATGTGCAAAAAAACCAGGTTAGAATTGGCTAAATTCCTAAGCAGTGAGAAAATCTTTCACTCATTTCCCATTGATATGTCACAAAAGAACCAAACTTGGAAACCAATGTCGTTTTGGGGGAGGAACTGAATAGAGCCCTCAGGGGCATGCCGTGTTCAGGAGTTGGCATGTTGTTCAGTTTTGTCCAATTATCAATAAGTGAGAGGGATTAGCTCTTGATAATAGTGCAATGGAAAAAAGCTCAGGTCATAAGCAGTGAATTTAGAAAAAAATGAAGGATACTGGTGTGGGAGGAAGCTTTTCTAAAGTAGCAATAAAATGAGCTGATTAGGTTAACTGTTTAGTTTCTAAAATTGATAAATCCTGGTGAAATGAATTATACCCCGGCAGATATGTCAAGGTTCATCTAACTTTCATTTCCTTACTGAAAAATAATCATCTCTTTCTTTCATCTAACAGGCAACAGAAGACCCTCCATAAAATTTAAAATGCCTCTGAAAATGGCAGAAAATGACCTTGAGAAGAGAGAACCGAAAAAGACAAACAGAGGAAAGTAAAACTCTGAATGGTTAATATGAAGTTTAGATTCAGATTAATGATTTTCTTTGTTTAAATGCCAGTGCTTTGTATTCACATGAAAATCTGTCCTTAAAAGTACAGTTAGAAAGCATCAATCCTTAAATGCTGCATACCAGAGATAAATGAAAATTCATTGTGCCAAAAAATGTTGATTTATAGCTGGCAGGAACTGACTGCAAGCTTTTCTATCATCATTTTGGAGTATCAGTGTAACAAAAAAATTGTGGAAGGGTAATTAAGAAAAGCATAAAATTATAAATTTGTTATGTATGTTGAGATCTTTCTATATGCAGTATTTTTATTACATTAACTAAACAAAAAGGTAAAATTTCTTTTATTCTATTCTGTGGTCATTTAGAATTAACCATCAAGTACAATGTTTCAATGAGTCCTTTGCCTCTCAGAGGTGATCCAAACAATTTGGACAATCACCATCTAACTACAGAGATGTCCCAAATCATATTCAAAATATTTGCCTCCCAGACAAGCATGGTCTGAATGTGTAAGACTATTAGACATATATGACTCTCTTCTGAGAGTCCTAAGTATACATAGAAATCCCACAGTTATTATTTGCAAAAATCTAGCAATAGAAATCCCAGCCAATAAAACATTGTGAAATCTGACATCATATGTTGTGTAATTAACCGATAAAGTCTCTTTTGTAGTGTGTAAGACATAACAGTAGTTGCAAATCCAATTCACAAGCTGTCTGAATGAATAATTTGTGGGAGGAGTGAGTAAAAAGATGCTAGGGTTGTAATATATTTTCATTTTAAAGTGCCAAATTTTTTGCAAGCTGGGCCTCTGGACAGAGTTTCACTTCAGTACATGGAAATTGGTATTTCAAGTTAGGTTAAATCTCTAAATAACAGCACAGTCATGAAATGTCCAATATATATTGTGTTGTTAAAAATAGCTGATTTTGCCACGTGCCTTTTAGCTCATCTTTTTGTCACCTAGGTAGAGAGCAAAAGAAGATACTTTGATCTGCTTCATCTGTAATAATTGGTCTATAATATAAAAAAGAATAAAATAATGCAGATGGGGATTTTACAGAGAGTTTCTGGGTGCAATATAATTCCAGTATATTAAAAATAAAATATGACCTATACATACTATACATATAAATTAACCCTATTTTCAAGTATATTCCCATGCCTCCCCCACACCCTTATATAAGCTAGTGCAAGAATCTCTGACTTTCTTTTCTCTCCGCTTCCTGTCTTTTCTTTACTTTTCTTTTATTTCCCTTTTTTGAGTTGATAAACTCCTTTTGCAGACCCATGAAATAACTAAATTTTGTTTTAAAAGAATACAGGTGATATATATATATATGCATATATAAAACAAAATTTTTCATTGTATGTTGATACTTTGGTAATCTGTATGAATATGGACTTTTCAATTAAGTACGTAAATCACAGAAAGGGAAAGGGAAATATCACATGAAGTCATTTGCATGTGAGATATAAAAAAACAATTGGTCGGAAGAGAAAAAAAAATCTTATCCATTCGCTAAGATTGCAAAACTCAGGTTTTGGAAGAATAAAGAGGGGGTAGGAAGGGATGAGATAGTCTGAGGGATTATGTGGAGTTAAATTGGTACGTTAGTGGTGATTGTAACTCATACTTTGAAGAAGTTTAAAAATGTACCTGTAAAACATGCACAGTAGTATGAACTGTTATCCCACTTTAAAAATAAGTAAAATTACACAAAGTGGACACTTAGATTCACAAATCTTGAGTTTGGTAACCAGGTATAAAATGATAAACTGTATTTTTTAACATTTTTATTTTTTAAAAAATTTTTTTAGTGAGTAACAATGAGGTTACAGTTACATGTAGATTCACACCTTTTCATGCTTGTTTTTCCCTCATGCAATGTTCAAGAGCCCATCCCTCCACCAGTGTCCTTTCGCCAACACCAATGAACCCAGTATCCCTCCCACCCCCCCGGTCCTACCCCCCCACCCCACCCCGCCTCTGTGGCAGGGCATTCCAATTTGTTCTCTCTCTCTCTCCTTTTCGGTATTGTGGTTTGCAACAGGGGTATTGAGTGACCATCGTGTTCAGTCTCTAGTCTACTTTCAGCACGCGATGAACTTCTATAATATGAAAAAACACCTATTCCAAAATCCACTGTCACTGTCACTGTCATCCCGTTGCTCATCAATTTGTTCGAGCGGGCACCAGTAACGTCTCTCATTGAGAGACTTATTGTTACTGTTTTTGGCATATCCAATACGCACAGGTAGCTTGCCAGGCTCTGCTGCTGGCTCAATACTCTCGGTAGCTTGCCAGGCTCTCTGAGAGGGGCAGAGAAATCGAACTCGGGTCGGCCTCGTGAAAGGTGAACCCCCAACCGCTGTGCTATCGCTCCAGCCCCATTCCAAAATAATATCAAAATTAACTAGTAGGAAAAATGCAATTTAAGTAATCAAGAAATTACCTTGAATTTCTGGAAAGAGTTTTGCATGTAGTTAACTATTCTTAATAGACATAACATGGAATTAAGATATATTTTACAAAGTGTATAAAAGAAATAAACTTTCCTTTAAAATAACTTAAAGTATAGAAAGTGGATATAAAAAATTATGTGGGCATTAATTACAAGAATCCTCCTCTGAAGTGATTTAATTTTCTTTCAAATTGAAGACTATTATCTGCAATTTACCAAAGAAATAAATGCCAGTAAAAGCTATTTAACATTATAGATTATTATTTGAAATGATTTTTCAAACTTACTTTTAGATAAAGTATTAGGACTCCATAGTTAAGGAAACTCATTTATCTTTATATGTGAAGTGGTACGGTAGCTTCTGGTTATTATTGTTTTTAATCTTATCTCATATTTGTGAAGTTTGACTTTACTAATTTTTTATACTATCTCAGAGATGGGTTTTATTTTATTTGCGGCCATGCCCAGTGATGCTCAGGGTTTGCTACTGGCTCCGTGTTTAGTTGTCATTCCTGTCAGGGTCAGTGCCAATCAAAGTGAGGTTGATGACATACAAGGCAAGTAAGTGCCTTTAACTCAGAAATATCCTAAAATGCCTCTGTGCAATGGTTACATAGAACAATATGTTCAGAAAGTAGAAATGACAATTTTGTTTCACCCTGAGATTTATTTTGGCTAGTGATGAAATTGGACTGGAGCGATAGCACAGGAGGTAGGGTGTTTGCCTTGCACAAAGCCCCTGGTTCATTTCCTCCGTCCCTCTTGAAGAGCCCGGCAAGCTCCCCGTGGCTTATTCGATATGCCAAAAAACAGTAACAAGTCTCACAATGGAGACATTACTGGTGCCTGCTCAGGCAAATGTATGAATAAAGTGATGGCAGTGCTACAATGATGAAGTTACATTTTAAATGCACTGTGAGGGTCCCCAGCCCACCAGCAGTGATCCCTGAGCTCAATCAGGATTAAGCCCTGAACACTGCTGAGTGTGGCCTCCAAAGATAATTTAATAAAATGTCCTATGTATTTTTCAGGACTATTGTAAATTCATGTTGGACTTGAGAAAAGTAACAATCTACTAGAACATTTTCATTTCTTATTTATAAGCTTATTAGTTAATAATGAAATATACTATAGTTCATGTTTTAGAATGTACTGAATTATTAGAAATGAAATGTGTTCACTGCAATTGTTATTAGTAATATGAACTCAAAGAGCCAATATAAAATATTTTATATAGCCATTTTCATTTGTTAAAAATTTTGTTATGCTTGCATAAATTTATATACGCCATTGAATAATTTTGCAGCACAAAGAAGCTAATAGTATGATTGTGTTTTTCAGTTGAGTTTTATTTTTTATTAATTCTTCCTACTGTCTCGTTCTTCCTCTCGGAGAACCCGGCAAGCTACCGAGAGTATCCTGCTTGGACAGCAGAGCTTTGCAAGCTCCCTGTGGTGTATCTTATATGCCAAAAACAGTAATAATGATGGGTATCATTCCCCTGACCCTGAAAGAGCCTCCAATGCAACACTATTGGGAAGGACAAGTAAAGAGAGGCTGCTAAAATCTCAGGGCTAGGATGAATGGAGACATTACTGGCACCCACTCGGGCAAATCGATGAACAAAGGGATGACAGTAATACAGTGATGAAGTGAATACCTCCTGAATATAAATATGTATATGTATATATAGTATATTATATACATATACATTTAAGTGTAGAAACAATAACCCCCATAGGCAGAGTTGTGTGAGAAGCCAGGTGCAACAGCTGATTTGATGCACTATTATCAATAACTTTTTGAACAAATAAAACAAATCTGCTTGATCTGGAAATTGCAGTTATATCTAGCTTAATAATTAGCTTGGTTTCCCAAAATTTTACATGAGTCAATTTTCTACCATGCCCTCATTTGTGATAACTATCTTTATTTTTATTCATCACATCTTCAGAATGGTTCAACTAGGCAATTATGATGACTGGGTCCTACAGGCCATGAATTAGTGAATCCAGAATGAAGAACAAAACTTCTGATAAAATAGTTACTATGCTTTTCTTAATATCAGCTTACAGTGTAGACTAACTTAAAGGTTTTCTCATGTTTGTATGTTGGATTATTGCAATGCTACAGAAAATATTTTCACATTATCAAATAAAATCATTTGTGGAAAAATAAGGCGTGATTTGAGATGAAGAGATAGAACAGAGGGTCATGTGTTTGCCTTGCAAACAGCCATCTTGAGCTCGATCCCACCACCCTATATAGTCCTCAAGCTCTGACACTGGTGATCCCTAAGGACAGAGCCAAGAGTAAGCTCTGAAAACTCTTTGTGATGCCAAAGCAAAAAAATTTTTTTTTTAAATTTGTTGGAATTGCTAAAATAACACAAAAGAAAAATAAAGCAAATGCCAAAAGAAATGTTCATTCTAGGTTAAACTTTCAACATCTTCAAGAACTTCTCACACACATCAAAAAACTTTAAAGGGATGGGGTGGGGATGGCGAGTGGGATACCGGGATCATTGGTGGAGGTGAATGGGCAGTGGTGGAGGGATGGGTAAATGATCACTGTATGAGTGAAATGCAAAAACAAAAATTCATAAGTTTGTACGTTTGTACATCACAGATATTCTCTAATAAAAAATTTAAAAAAGAATATATTAGAATGATATGTTCAAGTAATGAATATAAAAAAATTTAAAAATTCCAAAAAAAAAGAACTTTTAAACAATTATCCTAGTAACAATGTGAGTTTCTGAAGTTCTCCAACTGGAAGAAAGTTTAGTTCTCTCTCTCTCTCTCTCTCTCTCTCTCTCTCTCTCTGTCTCTCTCTCTCTCTCTCCTCTTCTCTAATCTTATCGAAATGCTGTAATATCTTTTCATTAAAAACAATGCCTCCATAACGTCAGAAACAAAATTAATCCCATCTTCTTTCTACATGACTTTTAAGTTCTGTGTTTCTTTGACATAACTGATATAACTTAGAAGCAATTAAATCAGAAACTTTTATGTTTTAAAAAAGAAAAAGCAAATTCTGAGATAATATTGATTGTTTTCAAGGGTATATTGGAGGTGAAGCCAAGTCCCTAGTGAACAATGACTCTCACCTTGACCCTGGACCAGAGTTAGACTGCTGACCTTTGAACCAAAGACCTATCTATGAGATTCTGCTCTCTTCCATGCACCCTGAGCGTGTCAGCAGGGTAAGCAAGTCGATGTGGCTCTTGCCAAATCAGAATTGACTGGCCACTAGGAAGCTTGCAAGCAGCGGGAAATGTGGGTTAAAGTATGTCAATAATGTTTCAGAGGAACCATTTCTTCCAGGAATTGTAGCTGTTGGAATGTTTTGACATTAATTCGGTAGAGAAATGCAGCTTGTTTTGTGAAGCACTTCAAGAGAGCTGCTGCTAACTGCTGTGGTATATTGATTTTTCTGTTAAATTGTATGGGCGCACTTGGGAGATCATTGAGATTCAGGGAGCAGGACAGAAAGGATTGGCTCACCCGATGGGCTCTAATGGTAATTGGTTTCGATCCTTGCACTTGAAGAATTCATGACTTACTTGGTTCACTCATACATTGTAGACACTAAATATTTTGAAAAGAAAAAAGTAGATTTCCCCATCCCTAGTATTTAATGGCAGCACTTCCATTCCTGAAAGTTTGGTAAGTACGGAAATTTAGCATTGCAAAAAAGTACACCAACTCATGCTGTTTAAAATTCTGATTTCTCACTTCTGCTTCTGCTCTTTAATCATACCATTTTTTACTTCATTACTTTGTTTTCAGTTTTCTGCTAATTATTTTAAAGCAGTCTATTCTCTTTATGTGTTTTTACTTAAACTTAGTTTTGCAATTGTAAAAGAAACATGTTTTCCTGGTGGGTAAAACATGGAAAGACATAATAAAACACAAGTAACATTTTTCCGATCTAATCATGTTCTTTAGCTAGTTTAGTGCAGTGGAGAATATGTTAAATTTATTTTACTAATATTCTTCTTTTTTAGCACATCTCAATAATTCATCATTTGTGATATTACATGAAAAAAATACTATAGTGCTCACTTTGGAAAATGTGTGCTAAAAATCTTTCAAACACACTAGATGCTATTATATAAAAATTAAAACAATTATTTAGCAATTTGATTTTTTATGTGAACCAACCAAATAATTATTAGGGAAAAAGAAATTATCTCTCTTTTTCTTTCTTTCCCATCATATATATGTATATAAATATGTGTATACATATATGTATATGGTTGCAAATATATATGTGTATATATAGATACAAACAAGTGTCACCTGATTTTATGTGTACCAATGCACGTGTGTCTAGATATTGTTACATAACATTTTTATTTATTTTAATAAAATATATTTAAAATTGTTACTGATAATAGGTATTTAAATGTATATATTCTCATTCTTATCTACTAAATAATGGCATTACTGTATTTAGAGCACATCCCCAAAATAGTTATTTTAATTATGATAAACATCACATGTTATTTTTCAATTATTTCATCATTTTATATTTCTTTTGCCTATTCTGTAACTTTTTTGTCCAAATTTATGACCTAATATAAAATGAACTAACTTTTAAATAATTGTATTACCTTTAATATAACTTAGAGATAAGAACAATAAACATTTAAATTAATTGAAAAGAAATAAAATTATAACTTTTACAAATTAATGGAATGACTAAAATTTTATCCTCCTTATGTTATCAAGTTGATTTGTACTATGTAGTAACATTCAGGTTCTGAAGTTTATAATAATTCAGTAAACTAAAAGTTCCTTATTACCTAAAACTTTGATTTAGGATCTAATTTCAATATACAGATCAATAAGGAAAAATATCGTCCTGTAAAGAAGCATAGTAAAAGCGGAATAATATGTTGACTATTAAAGTAGAGTTTCTTAGGAATTTCATTTTTTTAATTTATTGATGAAGATAATATTCATGAGTTATGGCAAAAATAACAGGAGGTAGATCTCTGACTGCTTCCATTGGGGTAGTGGCAGCCAATTTACCTTATAGATTACTGAAAATATATTTCAATCTTATTTTCTGAGGAATCAGCACTGCAGAGATAAGGGGATTATCTTCTCTGTCCATCCTATTCTTAGGTTCTCATGCAACTTGACAGTAAATGTGTTAATTAGAGCTAATTACTCTAATGAATATCCACTATTCCAGTAGAACCTAACTGATATTTACAATTTAGCAAAAATCGAAAGCATTTGTTAAAGGATAAAGATTCATGGATTTCAATAGAAAGAAATTGAAACACTAGTTGCAAAAAGCTTCTATTTAAAATATCTAATATCCATTTCTTTGCATTTTGAAAAAATGTTTAAAATAAAATTGTCTTTGTTTTATGTTTTAATGTCATCAATTATTAAATATTAATTTGCCTCATAGCAATATGCTTATAAAAATGTATCATGAAACCAGATATTATACTCCATGACAAAGTCTTCTCTTTTCTTAACAATTCACACTGAGTAATTTTCAGAAGATATCACAGTCCTGATATTTCCTACAGAAGTATGTGTATATATTCCTTCTTTTAGGAATTTTTCAGATGCCAGACCCAAATATATTCTTGATCTTAGAGAACATAGATAGTTATAATTATAACTGCATCCACTGCTACAGCTATAACTACAAGGGGCATCGACTGCAAAGGTTTGTTAAATCTCTAATTTCTTACAGGCTCTCATATTGCACAATGATATTATAAATACTTTCATTTGCATAGTTAGTCCATAAAAAAGATACATAAAGACCTATATAGATATCACAAATGTAAACTAGATAGGGAATGTAAAAATCTCACAATTTGGGTAAACTTTTACCTAACTCTACAAAATATAATCATGATCGGATCTTAGAGGCCGTGTTATCGACCAAAGTTAATCCTCTCTTTCCAAGCTGTCTTCTCCAAAGTCTGCAGGATTCCATACTACAAAGATGTTACCTACATCTGCTATATTTATGTCATTACTACATTCTGAATCTTGGAGTTTTGACTTTCCATGTAATATCTAGAGTCATTTCTAAATTTTCACTTAATAACTTTCTCAGAATTTGACTTGGTTTCTATGAATTTCTAAATCCAGTTTGGAATAATCACCTGTTAATATATATTCTGATATATGAACATGGAATATTTCTACATTTGTTTAAATCTTTGATTTCTTGAAGGCCCAATGATATCATAAATATTATCATTTGCATGTTTAGTCCATAAAAATGAATAAGTAACCATACAATCAATGAATAGAAGATTTTTTTAGAACCATGGTTGTTTAATCTTTTACTAATAGTACTAAATATACAGGCACCAGTAACGTCTCTATTATTCTCAGCCCTGAGATTTTAGCGTCCTCTTCTTACTCATCTTTCCCAACAATTGGAGGCCCTTTCAGGGTCAGGAGACGTTATTGGTGCCTGCTCGAGTAAATTGATGAACAACTGGATGATGGTGATACAGTGATACTATAAATACAGTATATCCAAGCTCTGATAAAAAACCATAAGGAAGTTATAGAGCTATATAATTTATAATATATAATATACACAGAAAGTTATATAATTTAATGATTCCAACACAAGAGAATGTGAATATGTAAGTTTCAATTGATTACAATAATGAGTATCTTCTTATTCTCAAAGTGTTATACTTTCCTCCAATGTGAATTGAAAACTCTGTATTTTGCTTTTCTGTATGTCATTCAAAGGTTAGAGTAGCCAGAGAGAAGATAAATCAATATGCTTTGCATATCACTTATAATAAAACATAATACCTGAGTGCATTTGGTTAACTGGGGTGATGCCAAATTATGAAAGTTAATCTGTTCTTTTCAGCATTTTTTCCCAAAGGTTTTCTAATATAGAAAATATATTGCAAAATAGGAAAATGTATTAAGAGAAAAAGAATATGGGATGATTGTATTTTAAATGATGATGCCTCCATTTTTCAAATGTTTATGTGAGTTTCACTTCTGTAGCATTTATTATTGATTACTTATAGTTTGAACATGTTAATATTTGCAACTATTATAGAATGATAGCCCTGGGAAGTAGTATTGAAACAAAAGCACACAAAATATGTTTAGTAATATGGCGATCAGTGATAAAGTCAGAGTCTACGAGTCTATGAACTTTTTTCTTTTTTTGGTTTTTGGGTCACCACGCAATGCACAGGGGTTACTCCTAGCTCTGCACTCAGGAATAATTCCTGAAGGTGCTCAGGGGACCATGTGGGATGCTGGGAATTAACTGGGGTCGGCTGCATGCAAGGCAAACACCCTGCCCGCTGTGCTATCACACCAGCCCTGAGTCTATGGACTTTATTTAAAAAAATTTTCACTAAAATGTCTTCACACAAGACATTAGGCTGCAAGAAAGTCACCAAAGGGTAGTAAGGATTGTTTACTATCACCATGCTATAAATACAATGAATTAAAGCAGGGATAGGAGCTTCAGTATTCAGTAATGTCAAGGTTATTGTTGTGCACACTAGTTATACAACAGTTCTCATAGCAACAGATGATATCATTAGCTGCCCCAAGCAATGTTTCAGATAAAAGTATATGTGATCACTTTAAAGGTCTGTAGATGTCTAATCAGTATATTTTATTTCAGCTTTACTATTTGCCTTGCTTCAGGCTCTTCAGCACAATTTAGCAACCTGATTCCAAGGTTCACTGTAGTAACATTTACTCCATGAATTTATGTGCTTTTAGTGTAACTAAGTAACAGTGAATAAGTTTGGAGTTTAAGTGTGTGTATATGCTTATTAGTATATCTGTTTATTGTTTTATCTGTGTTTAACCTCATGAATATAATTCATCAAAAACAATAATAAAAAATTTTAAATATTGGTGGATGTCCCAGTACCTATTGCCCAAGCAATAGGTTGCAATTATGAACATGAACATTTGTTGTATACTTGTAGCATACATAAAAGCTATTCTTGAGGAATAAACCAATAATTGACTTTTTATTACTGTAATGAAAAGTTTCAGGCAGCAAAAAGTTCAACATGAGTGCAAATGCTCAAAATCCTCTGGGGGAGAGGCCAGGCCAACTCTATCTTTCTGTAGCATTGTTCTCAACTCAAGATCTATCTGTGGCTTGCATCCTCCTTAGCCTTCCTGTGATTCACATTCTCTTAGTCACAAGATGGATAATCAAAGGCAAGTAGGGGTAAATGCAAATAGTGTGTAGAAGAGTCAAGAGTCAAGTTGAATGAGTTTTATAGGGGCCAGAGCAATAGTACAGCGGGTAGGGTACTTACTTTGCACATTGCCAACCTGGGTTGGATCTCTAGTACCCCATAGAGTCCCCCATGCATTGCCAGAAGTAATTCCTAAATGCAGAGCCAGGAGTAATCTGAGTATTGCCGGGTATGCCTCCCACACACACTGAAACAAGAAACAATGAGCTTTATATCAAGTTTTTTCATAGCCCTTATATCTGTTCATCAATATCCAGATTGTAATAAAATTTGTAAGATTTCTAAGGAATATGGACTGCAATAAAATTTGTAAGTTATTTTATTAAAATAATCAAGCCTTGTTTGGGGATGGCTCAATAGTAGAGCACTTGGGATGCATATATGAGAACTTGATTTGAAACCCATCACTGCAAGTGTATATGCATGTGTGCATGCACACAACACACACATACATTGCATTTAATATATTTTTAAAAACATATCTAGGGTCAGAGATGCAGTACAGCAAGGAGGTACTTGCCTGGCATATGACTGACATGGATTTGATCACTGGCCTTACATATGTTTCCCTAAGTGCCACCAGAAATGACCCCTGACACACAGATCCAGAAGTAACCACTGATCACAGCTAATTAAGGTCCTACACTCACCTCTAACCTCCCACAAAAGTGCAGCCCTTTACTTTGGCAAAATTCCACTTCTTTAATTAGAAAACAAGATATTACTGAAGCAACCATGTGACACCAGGCTAGAAGAGGATGCCAAAATGTTCTAAAGGAAATATACAATAAAAATGCCATGGTCCGGTCATCTTTCCAGTCATCTTACATTTTAACTATATGACCATCAAAAAAGGTACAAAAATACTGTGTAATAGAATATACAACAGAATATACAACGTTCTTTAGAAGAGGACACTGGTTGTGTTGTAAGAAAGGAAATTAACACACATTAAGGAATGATAGTAAAATGAATGGAATAAAATAATCACTATATCACTGTCATCCTGTTGTTCATCAATTTACTTGAGTGGGCACCAGTAATGTCTCTATTACACTTAGCCCTGAGATTTTAGCAGCCTCTCCTTACTCATTTTTCCCAACAATTAGAGGCTCTTACAGGGTCAGGGGAACGAGACCTATTGTTACTGTTTTGGGCATATCAAATACGCCACAGGTAGCTTGCCAGGCTCTGCCGTGCAGGCAGGAGACTCTCGGTAATTTGCTGGGCTCTCTGAGGGTATGTAACTATCTGTTACTGTATATATTTGTTACTGTATATATCTGTTAACAAAATAATAATAAAATAATATATATAAAACATTTGTTATGGGATACTAACAGTTATTTAGAGGCATGCAGCATGTTTAAATCTAATAGCTAAAAATTAATGAGCTATGTTGTATTTATTATTTAATTTAATTAATTTATTTATTTTTAATTTTGAGGATCAAACTCAAGGCCTAGCATATACAAAGAACTGTATTGCTGAAAATTTGAAATAGGTGTTTTTCCTTTATGAGTACTCAATGTTCTATAACAAAGGAGGGACTGATGAAGACCATAGTTTTTCCACCTCATGAGCATTGTCCTTGGGGGCAAGTAATTATTTGCTGTTTGGAATTCCCTGTATATTATGTGGTAGTTAATAGCACCCCTATGTATTCCAATAACATGCCAATGTCATTCCACCCCCAACACACACATCACCCCTTGTTTTAACAACTAAAAACGTCTCTGAGCATTGCAAAGTTCTCTCTTGCAAGACAAATCACACACACTTAGGAGCCACTGTTGTAAAATAGCAGAAGACAAAGTACTTCCATAACAATGAGAATATTTATGGTCTTTGAAAGCCAGACTCTAGCCTGTGCCTCTTTTCATTACCAAAGCCTGAAGAGACTATTCCTAACTTGTCAGTCAAAAAAAAAAAAAAAAAAAAAACAACGCACAGAAATCTAGCTAGAGAGTGTGAGGAACCTATTACAGATTTAGCCACATTCCTAAGATACAGACATTCTAATGAGAGAAACCTCTGCTCAGAAATACAGTGAGACCAGGAAAGACATGCTCAGTTAGAGAGTTTACATAGGTCCTTCCTGCTGTGCTTATGTGCCCATAAAATGCAAGGTGGTACAAACATAATCACATCATTTCAATTTATGAAAAACTAATCTAGGGTTCCTCTCTGCAGTTTCTCATGTTTCTTAGAAGCCATCAGCTTCTTCATATGAGACACACATTTCTTTCCCCACAAGGAGTCCCAAAGATAGAAAAATCCATGTATTTTTTTTGTACTGACCACACAATCTGAGTTTCAAAGTTCAATTTCAAAATTGCAAAATTCTCAGAAGACCGGGGCTCTAGTAAAGGAGCATCACTGCAAGATTTCTGCCCTCTTTACATTGAAGCCTCTTTCTAGTCTGATTACTTTTGAAAACTACTGGAGCCATTTACACATTGGAACATAAAACTTCACTCCCCTATGGGTTAATCAGTTTTGTTTACTCTATCAAAGAATAAGACTTTAGTTTTGCTGATCTTTTGTATCATTTTTTTGCCTTAAATATATAAATGAATTCAAATATATGTCAATTCTATTTTTTGTAAACTATATATTTCAATGAAATTATTTTAGTGAAATTTAATATATCATTTTCATTAAATGTGATTTTAAGATGTTCTATTGCCAAAATCTCCATACTTCATTTCTTTTTTAAAATAATTCTATATTTTATTATATGACATAAAAGCAGTTCCATTAAATGGCATTTTTGTTGTGCTCATCTAAAAAATTAGGGGACTACATTAGAGAGCATCTAAAACTCAAATTGTTACACTCAAAATACTAAGAATCAAAATACATGCATATGATATTAAGAGTAGGTAAAAATATAAAATTATATACTTTAATAAGCATGCATGTATTGTGCTCTGAATCCTTTTCTCATTTGCACTACTTCAGTAGAAGCTGTGCCAAAACTAGTAATATTGTTCCTCATTCATTTGCTTATTTCTTCCATTATATCAAAGAATCCTTTATGGAAATCAGCATATCAAAAATGGGTATCAGAATAAACAATGAATTAGGATATGAGATCAACCTTTGAATGAGGGAAAAAGAGGTACACAAATACCAATGATTCACAGATATGTATACTGTAAAGACTAGAGTTATTTAGAAGAGGAAGAGTATACAATGCATTTTTCTTAAATGTCACTGTCACTGTCCTTTTATTGCTCATCGATTTGTTCCAGTGGGCACCAGTAAAGTCTCTCATTGAGAGACTTATTTTTATATGCCAAAAACAGTAACAATAAGTCTCTCAATGAGAGATGTTACTAGTGCCCACTGGAACAAATCAATGAGCCTTTCTTAAATTAATTAAACTAAATTTGAATATTGTTTTATTCAAAACATAAGGACAGATATGCTTATTTTTGGAAGAGAGGGTATTCCAACCTATGCTTAGGGAAGCTAGGGACCATTCCCAGTGACACTCTGATGGTGTAGGTCAAGTGTCTCTGCTCAAATTTTACAGTGTAATACAGCTTGGGCCCAGCAGTTCTGAGGGGCACCAGGATCTTCACTAGTGCATGGGAGCTATAAGGCTGCTATACTCATGATACATGGTGGCACATAATTTTGAGGATCAAACTCAAGGCCTAGCATATGCAAAGTATGTATTTCATAACTTTAAGCTATCTTCTCATCCCTGGATATGTTTACTTTGAAGCATTCTCAGGAGTTCTGAAAGCCATCGGGGTTATATACAAAACACAGTGTAAGAGATCAAACCTGGAGTCTATGGATTACAGACATGAACTCCAATGTCTCCTAACCTCTGGGAAATAGTTTTCTTAAAGGATTATCATAAATAAATGGATAAAATATGAATTATGTAGAAATCCATCATATTACTTAAATACTGAGTATGCAAACTCCTCTACCTGTGAGAAGCATGGTATGGGCTGCCATTTAGGATCTATTTTAGGAAACAATTAGAGATAATATTCTAAGTCATGTCTAGGTGATGTGAATGTTTCTTTATATTAAGCTCTGAATTAAATTTGTTTTTTGCATTTCCCCTAACTTGTGTGCCTATATACATATGTTGACTAATCACTTGATGGAAATATTGCCTCCACCACAGTTCTCTCATCTTCTGACGCCATAATTCAGGAGAGCAGTGAGAATTATGCCCTGAGCACTGCAGGGGTAGCACCCAAATCAACAAAAACAAGGTTAAAACAACAAACACTTAAGCAAACACATAAGACTCAATTCCATAAGATAAAGTGATTTGAAAGTTAGCTTCCTAAAGTATCATACACAGAATCTCTGATCCTATGACCAGAGGAGCTAGATTTTATCTGAAAGCAGCTCAATCATTTCTTTGGAAGTCTGACCTAAGGGAATGGTACTTAACACACAGCCATAAAATTGCTAGGATACTCTGGGATAGACGCTAGAGGGTTGCATCTTGACACTCAGGTTTCCTTCTATCAGAGAATGCATTCTTTGGTCTCTCATTCTGCATTGCTCCAGAATATGATTGACTTTTTATTTTTAATTGTATACATATTTTTTAGTTTGATACTGCACACAGTGGAGTTCAGGCTAATTTTTGGCTCTCTACTCAGGGATCACTCCTAATGGAGTTAAAGGGATTACATGGGGTTCTGGGGATTGAATTCCGATCAGCCACATGCAAGACAATTGCCATGCCTGCTGTACTATCACTCCAGTCCATCCATTGCCACATATTTTAGATATTTTGTCACCCTACATAAAATCTTTTGTCACTCAAGGGCTTACCCTTCATTACCTACTTCTGATGGCTAGGGGATATGTATTTCTAGATCCCATAAGTGCAATAAGAATGGAAATGCAGATTTTGCATATTAATATACTAAGACACTTTATATCACAGAAGAGTAAAATAAAACATCAATTTTTTTTCTGGGGTGGGAACAGTTGGGAATACTATTCTTTCCTAGAGTATGTTTTCTTAGTACTATTTTCCTAGAGTTTTGTTTTGAGGCGAGGACTTCAATGTTGGCAACTTCCTGGATACTTCTTAGGTGCTTTCTAATACGGTGATATTTGCATGTTCCTTCTGCATTGCCAAAATCACTCAAAATTCTGATCTCATACACTCATCTGTTGTACTCTTTTTTGCAACTGTTGTCTCAAGATTTATCCCACTGTTACCCAATAGGATTTGCACCTGTAATCCTCTTACCATAGGTTATTACTGATGGTCTGACTTTCAAGAAACGAGAGTTTAGATGCTGAATGGGATTATATCTTTGGAAAAGAGGTGTCAAGGAATCTTAACTAATGGGAGCTCTTAGAAATAAATTAGATTTAAGGCACCCGAACAATAGTATAGTTTGTAGGGCATTTGACTTGTATCCAGTTGGCACCACATATTGTCCCATGAGTGCCTCCAATAGTGATCCCTGAGAGCATAACCAGGAATAAGCCCTAAGCACTGCCAGGTCTGTGCTCAAAACAGCAACAAAAGAAAAAACTCAAAAAATAAACAAAAAAAAAACCCAAACAAACAAATAAAAAAGTTGCTTGGATGATCAGAAAAGTTTGTAGCATTTAACATCTTGGGAAAAATTCAATGATTAGGTTCATTTGTTACAGTGTGTCAGTTTCCCATTGTTAGCAAAGATAGAGTTTTAGTTAATGTACAGAAGCAAACAGAGAATCAGGGAAAATAAAAAAGAAAGAGAAATATCTTAAACTAAAATCAAAATCTTAACTTCAGGAAAAATGTAATGAACAGAAAAAAATAATTAAAATTATGGATTCAAAGACTCTTGCTAAATTTGATAACAATGAAAATAGGTAAATTATATTACAAATAATCCAATGGTACAAGAGAGACATCTATAAGGGCTAAGTTAATATAATCTGGATACCTGGACTTGACCTAGGTAGCCCCTGGAGCAAATTTTAGGTCCTGCACTATTTAAAATGTGTTCCATCAAAAAATAAAAGTGCAAAAATATTGAGCACCAAATTAAACTCTCAAAACTGAAGAATATAATCATTGAATTAACAATTATACCAGAGGAATTGACAGGTTAATTTTAGGTCAATGAATGATCAGTAAGCTTAAGAATTGAGGTTATAACTCACCAAATCAGCACAGCAAAAAGAAAACAAATGGAAAGAATGAAGATGGCCTATTGACTTTTAGAATAACACCTAACTGACCAATATTCATATGGATCACAGTAAGAGAATAAATGAAAGGAACAAAATACTCACTATAAAAAATAAAGAGAGGGGCCGGAGCGATAGCACAGCGGGTAGGGCGTTTGCCTTGCACGCGGCCGACCCGGGTTCGATCCCCGGCATCCCATATGGTCCCCCAAGCACCGCCAGGAGTAATTCCTGAGTGCAAAGCCAGGAGTAACCCCTGAGCATCGCTGGGTGTGACCCAAAAAGCAAAAAAAAAAAAAAAATAAAGAGAAAACATGTTTCACTTCTGGTGAAATACATTTGGGAGCCCAGAGGGTTACAAAAAAGAACCCAGTAAAATCCATATCAAGATACAGAATTAATATGTAAACAGGTCAATATTTAAACTTTAAATATTCCATTATTGTAGTGCTTATGGTTCATCATTTTAAAATATTTTATTAAGTTAAAAAGAATAGGTAAACATATAATGTAATAACAATTTGTTGGGCTATAAAGATAGCACAGTGGGTAGGGCATTTTACTTGCATGCGGCTGACTAGATTTTATTCCTTTGCCCCTCTCGGAGAGCCCAGCAAGCTACTGAGAGCATCTCAACCGTACGGCAGAGCCTGGCAAGCTCCCCGTGGCGGATTCGATAAGCCCAAAACAGTAACAACAAGTCTCACAATGGAGACTTTACTGGTATCAGCTCAAGAAAATCTATGAGCAATGGGATGACAGTGACAGTGAATAATTTGTTAATGGATACATAAAGTAAGAGATAAAATTTTCTAGAAAACAAACACTGCATCTTGTGCAGATATGTGTTCAGCACCATGGACAGCATTCAAACGCTAGTGCTGAATAATTATTTCTAACTTCAATTTCAATTGCATTCTGAACCATTAGTCCCAGTTTAACATTCATTAACTAATTTTAATCCTTCAAATATTTAAATGGCTTTTATACACCAATTTTAGTTGTTTATAAAATGCAAATGTCTCTGCCTTCAAGGCATTTGCAACCTGGAAGATTGGGACCTCAATAAATGGATAGGCAATTTGATAGCTAAGTCAGAAAATGTTTAATCAAAAGTACTATTTCTAAGAGAAAGGATTACTCAGTGAAGAAAAATTAATCTCCAGATCGCAGAAAATGTTATTAATAAAATTCTGACATAATTAAGTCATTGCTCAACTATATTTATTATTTCATTTAAATTCCACAAAGTAGTGCTCCTTATTGTATTCCTCTAGTTCATTTTGGATCTAGTCTATATCTTACTGACATCTATACCTAAAGATAAAATACATCAATATTGATTTCCCTCATCTTATGTGACTAACTTCTAATTTGTTTTGTTTGCTTTTGGGCCACGCCCCGTAATGATCAAGGGTTATTCCTAGCTCTGTACTCAGGAATTATCCTGACAGTGCTTGGGAGACTATATGGGATGCATGGATTGAAGCCGGGTCAAGGCAAATGCCTTACCCATTATATTAGCACTATGGCCCCTTTAACTTCTATAACTATATCTTAGCATTGATAACTGGTCTGAAGTTTATTTAATAAATTTTATATTTAGACAGTACCTATTATTTTTGTTCCAAATACATGTTCTTTAGTTCAGTCAATAATATTCTGCATAAAGGAATTTACTTTGACATGACACTTTTTGTTAATTGAGTCACTGTGTGGTAGAACATTACAAAATATTCAGGATTGCATTTCAGTCATACAATGTTCCAACACCCATTCCTCCACCACTGTAATTTTCCAGCACAGCAGTGTCCTCTGTTTCCTTCCAACCCCTTCAAGCCACCCCCACCCAACCCCAGCATGCCTCTATGGCAGGCATGTCTCTTCCATCTCTCTCTCTTTCTTTCTCTATTTCTCTTTCTATCTCTCATTTTAGGCATTATGGTTTGTGATACAGATGCTGAAATGTTATCTTGTATATCCCTTTACCTGCTTTTAACACTCAGTTCACATGTCCAGAGTAATCATTTATAACTAGTATTATCATAATGGATCCTCCTCTATCTTACCTACAATCCATCTCTCACACCATTTACAAACCATACACCTGTCTTCCTGACCCATTTTCCCTGGCATTGGATATTAGTGTCATACTGTTTTTTATACCACATGAATAAATACAGTCATTCTATATACTTCTCTTTATAACTCATTTAATTCAGCTTGATACTAAAAAAAAATTCAGCTTGATACTTTCCAGGTCTATCCATTTATAGACCTGGAAAGTATCAAGCTGAATTTTTTCATGAAAAAAATAGGCAAATCTCATGACCTCAGTTTTTATAAAAGCTGTATAATATTCTATTATGTAGTTGTACCATAGTTTCTTTATCCACACATCTATTCCCGGGTACTGAGGCTGTTCCCACCTTATGGATATTACTGCGTCAATGAATATGAAAGTGCAGATGGTGTTCCTGCTGTATGTTTTTGGACTCCCAGGTTGTGACATTGCTGGGTCGAATGAGAGCTCAATTTCTAGCTTTTTGAGAAATGTCTGTATTGTTTTCCAAAAAGGCTAAATCAGTTAGCATTCTCACCAGCAATGAATGAGTGTCTCTTTCTCCTTGAATCTGCACCAGCACTGGACATTTTTGTTCAACACTTTGTATATGTGGCTGTCTCTGTGGCATGAGATGATATATCATTGTTGTTTTGATTTGCATCTCCCTAATGATTAATGGTGTAGAGCATTTTTTCATGTGCCTTTTGGCCATTTGAATTTCTTCTTTGAGAGGGGCGGAGGAATCAAACACGGGTCGGCCGAGTGAAACGCGAACACCCTACTGCTGTGCTATCACTCCAGCCCTTATATATCTTTAATATTAACCCCTTATCAGATTGGTATTGGGTAAATAGTTTTTCAGATTCTGTGGACTGTTTTCTTACCTTGGTCAATGTTTTTTTTTGAAGCGAAGAATCTTCTTAGTTTAATGTAGTCCTATTTGTTAATCTTATCTTCCTCTTGCTAGCCAGTGGTATTTCATCTTTGAAGATGCCTTGGATTTGAATGTCATGGAGGTTTTTGCCCATGTTTTCTTCCATGTAACTTATGGATTGAGGTCAAACATTGAGGTCTTTAATCCATTTTGAACTCATTTTTGTGCACAGCATTAGGTAGAGATCAGAGCTCTTTTTTTTTACCTGTAGCTGTCCAATTTTCCCAGCACCATTTTTAAAAGAGACTTTCCTTGCTCCACTTCATATTTCTTGGTCCCTTATCAAAGACTGGGTGGATGCATATTTTAGGGTCTGTGCCAGGATATTCAACTTTATTCCATTGGTCTGCAGGTCTGTCTTTATTCCAATACCATGTTGTTTTAATTGCTACCACTTTGTGTAGAGTTTGAAGTTGGGAAAGGTGATGCCTCTCTTATTTTCTTTTTTGCAAGGATTGCTTTAGCTATTCATGTGGGTTTACTATTATATATGAATATCAGAAATGTTTGATCAATTTCCTCAAAAATGTCATGATTATCCTTATAAGGACTGTATTGAACCTGAATAGTGCTTTGGGGAGTATTGCCATTTTGATGATGTTAATTCTCTCAATCCATGAACAGGTGATGTGTTTCTATTTCCTCCTGTCCTCTTTTATTTCTTTAAGTAGTCTTCTTTGTAGTTTTCTTTGTATATGTCCTTTACCTCCTTAGTTGAGGTAGTTCTGAGGTACTTGATTTTCCGTGGCACAATTGTTAATAGGATTGTTTCTTTAATATCACTTTCTCTCATTAATTAGAGCATCCATTTTCCCAGAGGCACAGAAACCAATCTCGGAACTCAGTGGCTGCTGGCATATATACTCCTGGAATGTGAACTAAGCTACGGCCCCGTGCAGCCCCAGGAGGGAGAAGGGTTTCTGTCCCTTGGCCTTTTTTTCTTTGCGGCAGCATGGCGACCACCATCATTCAGAACCAATTGGACAGAGAGGTATGGGCTTGCAATGCTGGGTCGCATGAGGAAGCTCGCGATGGGGAGGGGGGCAGAACCGGCCCTGCCTCCTGCCCAAATGAGACCCCGAGCAGTTGCCCATGAACAGCTCCTCTGCTCCTGAACAGCCATGATCCCAGAGGCACACAAACCAATCTTGGAATGCATCGGCTCCTGGCAGAAATACCTCTGGACTTAATAACAGAATCCCAAAATTGGCGACCGCTCTCATGACAGTGCAACATCATATGCTCTTTGTTATCGACAGTAGAAAACATATGATCTAATGATGCCATTCTGACAGGTCTAACTGTTGGAGGAAAAACTCCAAACAATGATAGTGAATTTTCTGTCGAAAATTGAATGTAATCAAAGTAAGGAGAGAGTAAAGTGAAAATCATCTGCCACACAGGCAGAGGGGGAATGGGAGGGGGGCATGCAGGGGTTATTGGTGGTGGAACATGTGCACTGGTGAATGAACAGATGTTTGATCATAGTGTGACTGAGACTTGATCCTAAAAGCCCCATAACTGTTCTCACAGTGACTCAATTAAAAAATAAATAAACTATTTAAAAATAAAAGAATCACTCCTTGCATTGCTTGGGAAATGATATTGGGTGCTAGGGATCAAGCCCAACTTAGACATGTGCTAGCGTTCTATGCTATATCTCCAGCCCCTACATTGTTTTTATAATCTTTGATAAGTTGGCAATTAAAAATATGCATTATTCCAGTTATTCATTAAAAAAAACTTTCAAATGCAGGCAGGTAGAATATAGTTCCACCAGTGTATAACACCCACTGCATGGATTTCAGTAATATCAACACATTTTGTTCATCAATTAACATAATATTCATTAGAACAACTCTTTAATTTTCTCTCAAGTCTCAGAAAATTACATACATAGAATTTTTCTCTCATTAACTTTCATGCTCTAACTGTAGCAATATTAGTTTCCTACTCTTCTAGATACAACACAACAAAATCGAATCAAGGCCTATTTAAAGAACTTATAAATATATGAGCCTCTGTAATAAATACAAGCATAACTTATGTGAACAATTAATGTGCAGCTTCTTATGTAAGTCAAAGTTGTAAAAGAAATATCTTCATGTTTGAGTCCCTGAGTTCAATCTCTCATGCTTCATGGATATTCTAGTAAGACTAGGGAGTAATTCTGGGGACCCTGGGCACTGCCACCTCTCACCCTAGTGTCTTTGTAAGCATCTCTAGGAGTTATCTGCACAACAAATAATGAAAAATTTAAAACCTAAGTCAACCTTTATACAGGATATTTCCCACTTCAAGAGAAATAACACAACGAGTGCTAACAAGCAAAACTCCCAATATAATACAACCAGACACCAACTAGACACCATAAAAATCCCCTTACATTCTGGTTTTCTCTACATTTGAAAATGGGTCACTCTATAAATGAATTGGAAGGAAGAATTAATTTGTAGACTGTTTTTTATGGAGCATATGAGAAACCTCTGTTGTTAAAATACTTGGCTTTACCAGAGAACTGATCCTGTGGAAATAATACATAATAAAATCAGTGGCATTTCCAGATAAGGGTGAAAGACACAATGCTGATAAAAAGTTGTGGGGTCCCAAACTTGACATCCTGGTGTTTTAGGCCCGTTGCAGATGGATTAGCTAAGGCCACTCCCTGCTTCTAACAAAACATAACTCAAATATGTCCCATGACTCAGAAATGGAAAACTATGAAGCTAATATTTAATATAAATAGCATCAGGAGTGATCTCAGAAGAAGAGATGCAGCATGGAGTTCTTCCTTGGGACTTTTTCCTTCCCTCAACTAACAATATTGTAATGCATTATAATTCTGATCTTATCATTCCTCTCTATCATGGCAATATATAAAAGGGAGGATTTCAACATGAAAGCCACAATGTTACTGCTACAACAGATGCTGATATGCTCTGGGTTTTTGTGGATGGTATGTGAAATTAGCATATCAACCACTACACGTGTTCTGTTTTATGACTCTTCTATTAGCTCAAATTGGCACAGGCAAGGCAGGCAGAACAAGAGACAGGAAAACAGGCAGAAAGGCCAATAGCAAGTGGGAAAAAGGGGCTCCTTCTATATAGTACCTGAGCTTATTTACATTACAAATCTCTCCTCTTTAGTAGTGTCTATTATCTGATTGGTTATACCTATGGGATCATTAGTTGGAACATCCAGTCTGGTTGTAAATGATGGTGTGAAGTGATTATATGATCATTCAGTTCACACATGGCTTTATGCAAATAAAGTCTGATGGACAACCAATTACGTAATGATCTCACATGTTGATATCTTATACCCTTATGCAAATTAGGTCAGTAGCATAATTAATTAGATTGCATGTGTAAATTAAGGTTATGTAATATGATCTAGCAGAGGTCTGGTCCTTCCTTCCTTTTTCTGGTCCCTAACTGCATATTTCTCTCTAACACTACCTTCAGGAAAAATAATATAATCTAACTAGTATGCGCAAGTAGAAAACTTCTGCATGTACCATAGTAAAAATAAGATGAACCTGCAGAAAGAAAATTGTTTTATTAGATAATACATTTAAAACACAGAATTGGAGGAAGAAACAAAGGAATATTAAAAAATACATCCAGAGAATAACATAATAAAAATGCATTAAATAAAGTAATTAAAATAGACTACAAAAATACTCAGACATTTCCATTGGTAAGGAGATAGTGCATCTCTTCTCAATGCAGATGCATACATACTCAAGGATAGATATCATATGGGATAGATAAGAATTCTTAATAAATATGTTGATTTAGATCCACACCAAGTATCTTTTCCAATCACAATAGCATGAGACAACAAATCAACTACACACAAAGTAGAATAAAGATTAAACATGTAGATACTAAAATTTGTGTTTTTCAATAACTTTTGGATCAATGAATATTTAAAAGAAGAAAAATATACCTAGAAAACAATAGAAAGAGAAAGAAGGACTATCACATTATATGAAATGCAACAAAACAAATCTTAAGGAATTTTATTACAATATAATCCCAGAAAAATAAATAAGAAAATCTCAAATATACAAATCCAATCTTACATGGAAGTATCTAGAAAAAAAAGTAATTAAAAAATTTAAAAGAAAAAATACATATTAGGGAAAAAAATCACTGTATCACCATATCACTGTCATCCCATTGTTCATCAACTTGCTCGATCGGGTGTTAGTAATGTCTCCATTCATCCCTGTTGTGTGCTAGTGTAGCCTGATGGTGTATTGGTGGATCTTTCAGGGTCAGGAGAATGAGGACTGTCATTGTTACTGTTTTTGGCATATTGAGTATGCCACGGGTAGCTTGCCAGGTTCTGCCATACAGGTGGGATACTCTCGGTAGCTTGCCCGGCTCTCCGAAGAGGCTTTTGGGGCTGCCTCTAATCACCTTTACAGGTGTTCTCAGTTTACCAAATATAAGCTTTTGTTTGACTGGCATGTTGTAACAATCTGCACACTAACAAATAGGCACCTGCTTGTGTCTCTGGGCAGCTCATGGGATCTCTGCGGCCTCAGGTTGATCTCCTTGAGGTCAATGGAGTGTGCCCAGAGGTTGTTGAGCAACTGACAGAGCAGGACCCTATTGCGGAGTGTTTGTGCCAGGTCAAACGCCTGCACCACGTCCCAGGTTACCCGGTGGTGGGCTGACAGCACCCCACAGTGGATGAGCTGCTGTGTGCACTGCCACCACGGCTCTATGTCCGAGGGCACTGCTACTTGGCCTGGCTGGGGCAGGCAGCGATGCTGTGGCCACTGCCGTGGCTTCCCCCCTACCCCGTGCCCTGCCAACACCATTTTGTTTGAATCTTCAATTCAGCTGGCGATGCCCATCAGGAATCTTGTGTAGAGCTCCAGCAGGGATCACGTGTAAAGTTCCATGCCTAGCATGCCAAGCCGCTCATTGTCTAAGATGAGATGGTAAACCAAGTTTGGGAGAGAGCGAGGGGTTGGTATTGGCGTCACCTTATCTCCAGTCTTTAACTAAATGAAATGGCAATGCAAGTGTTAAAATGAATACCTCCCAACCACGCTGGCATTTATGAAAACAAATACAATCAGTAGCCTATTTAATGGCCAACACTTCTGCTATTCAAGTGTGAGTAATAATCCATGTTCTCCTGGAGGAAACTATAAAAATAAAGGGAAAAATAAACTAAAATTAATAAAGTTGATACACAAATCAATGAAACAAAGAGGTAATTTGAAAGATTTTAAAGTTTGTAAAATTCCCATTGGCATAATTATGACATAAATAAATCTTTAGTAAAAAATCAGAAAATGAAAATCTGCCTTTACAAACTAGTGCTAGAGAGTACCATGACTATCCATGTACAAAGCAATTGGAAAACAGAATTGCACAGATAGTTTAGAATTTTGTGACCTCTCATAAACTGAAGTAAGAAGAAATATATAGCTGAAATAGCCCAATCACAAATAATAGAAATCAAAATAGTAGCCAAACTTCTCTCTTAAGAACAAATGACCAGGTCCAAGTGGGTTCCAGGTGTGTTTGCTAGGGAATTCTACAAAACTTTGAAGATAAGCTAATATTCATTCCCCTCAAACACTTCCAAATTGTTGAAGATGGCAGAGACTTCCAAGCATATTCTATGAGGTTAATGTCAAATCTGTAAAAAGACATACACAAAACAATCAAATGCAGAGCAATACCAATTATGTAGACACAATAGCCCTCAACAAAGTCTTGGCAAATTGAATCCAACCACATATCAAGCGACTCACTAAACTTGACCAAATGGCATTAATTCAGTGGTGAGAGCACAGTTCAGCATATATAAATCAAATAGTGGGGTATCCCTGGAGGTCCCCCCTAGACCCAAGCAGTACAACATCACCATGCTGAAACATTGGATAAACCAGCAGGACCAACTTATCTCCTTACAGTGGCATCTGGAGATAATGCCTAGAAAGCTACCATGGTGTATTCGATATGCCAAAAACAGTAACAATAATGGGCCTCATTCCCCTGACTCTGAAAGAGCCCCCCGTACAGCAGTATTGGGAAGGACGAGCAAGGAGAGGCTGATAAAATCTCAGGGCAGAACAAGGCTGCCAAAATGAAGAAGGACTAAAATAACTGTCTGTACTTCCAACCCATGTACACTCGCATAGGAAGCATCCATCGAGGACCTGATGGTGTAAGTGCAGAAGATCAAGTACAACATCATTGGGCTGACCAAGACAAGAAGGCATCGATCACATCACATTGTTTTTGACACTGAAGGACTGTTCCTCAGAACATGCAACAGTAGAGACATCAGTGGTGTTGGTGTCCTTGTCAACACGAACTTGGCATTGAGCATCGATTTGTGCAAATGCTTAAAAACCTGAATCAAATGCCTACGTTTGAATAGAAGTGGCTCATTGCCCACAGTTTCTATCTTCATCATCTATGCACCAACATCCAACTTTGACAAAGAAGAAATTGAGAAGTTCTATGTGGAGCTGGAGAAGTTCTATAAGGAAGAACACACCTTCTACAAGGTCATTTTCAGTGACTTTAATGCCAAGATAAGACCGAGAAGGTCACCCAAAGAACTCCACATTGGGACCCACGGCCTAGAATGGAACAAACAGGGTTAGTTAATCATGTCGACCAAGACCATCGATGGTAACTCACAGTTCCAGAAAGCTGAATCTAAATGCTGGACATGGGAGTCTCCTGGTGGTCAGTTCCACGATGAAATTGACCACATCATATTCAATCAATGTTTTTGCCAGACTGATGTCACTGTTATCCAAAAATTCCATATGGGATTAGAATACCATTTCTTTTCTGCGAAATTCTACTTCACAGAGCAGGGAGAAAGGACTGCAAACTTTAATAAAAGAACTCCCAGAATGACCACCAACTGGGAGTTCTTTGGCACAATTGCAGCAATATGGGAATATGCCATCATTGACAACATTGATGAGGAAAATGATTGACTGGTTCAGCATCTCCATGACTGTGTGAGAAATGCCGAGAGTGAGAAAGCCACAAAAAGATGGCAATCTTCAGAAATTCTCGAGCTCATTCACCAACGTGGTTTGGCATGAGCCTCAGGCAATTGCAAGCTAACATCCAAGCTCCCAAAGCTGTGCAAAGAAGCGATAAAGGAAGACCTCAAAGAGTGAAGAGCAGCAGTTTTGGCTGATGTGGCAGAAACCGGGAAAAGTATTTGCAACACCCGCCTGTTCTTTGCCAACTACAAGACCAGAATGATTGTCCTCTGACATCCTGATGGATCTATCACATCTTCCAGAAGGGCAATGGAAAAGAATATCCACAAATTCTATTTGTATCGTTTGATAGCCATGTCCACTTGCCCACACACCAAATTCTGCAGGATAAATATGTCATTCCCAGCGTTCTCCCTTTGGAAATGCGACATGACATTTCATTTTGTCAGTAAACAAATGTGCAGTATAGCACCCACCTGTCCAGATAAGGCCAGACCCAAAAACCTGGAAATCTGCCTCCAGGACTCATCAATACATTGGTTTGGCCCTTCACACGCTAGCTGTCTGAATGCAAGGTTCCCAATGGAAAACCAGCAGGAAAGGAGCTGGAGCGATAGCACAGCGGGTAGGGCGTTTGCCTTGCATCTGGCCGACCCGGGTTCGATCCCCGGCATCCTATATGGTCGCCCAAGGACCACCAGGAGTAATTCCTGAGTGCAAAGCCAGGAGCAACCCCTGAGCATCGCTGGGTATGACCCAAAAAGAAAAAAAAAACAGCAGGACTGTTCTTTTGTACCAAAAGGGAGACATCCACAACATCAGCAACTATTGCCCGATCTGCCTGTTGTCCTTCATCTACAAGTTGTTCACTTGAGTCATCCTGAATAGGATTGACAGAACACTAGATGAAGGATAACCATGCAAGCAACCCGGGTTCCAAAAAGGATTCAGCACGATCAACCATATCCACATGGTGACCAAGCTCATTTAGTTTTAAAAGAGTTCAAGATGCCGCTCTGTCTAACATTCATTGATTTAAAGAAGGCCTTTGATTCTGTTAAGACTGAAGTGGTCATCGAAGCCCTAGCCAAACAGGGCATTCAAACTCAGTACATCAGGATCCTCCACAAGCCGTATTACAAATTCACCACCAGGATCTCCCCATTCTACAAGGAAGTGACATAAAGAGAGGATTTTAGCAGGGTGATACCTTTTCATCAAAACTCTTCAGTGCCATCCTCGAGAACATCATGTGATGACTGGAATGGGAAGGAATGGGAGTGAAGATATACGGTCGGCAACTATACCATGTCCACGTCTCTGATGACATCGTTCTAATAACACCAAACATTAAGCAAGTGGTATAAATGCTGGCCGACTTCAACCATGAGTGTGGAAAGGTCGAACTGCAGCTGAGTCTCATGAAGACAATGTTCATGAGAAACGGACTACTTCCTGATGTTCCATTTGTTCCCAACAGAACGAACATCTCCGAATGCAGCAGCTATGTGTACCTGGGTCAATAACTCAACATGGTAAACAATCTGGCACATGAGCTGCGCAGGAGGAAGAGAGCAGTGTGGAACGCTTTGAAGAACGTTGAAGAAGTGGTTAAGAGGATAAAGAACCTCCAGCTCCCAGCACATCTTTTCGACTCCACCATTCTTCCTGCACTAACATATGCCTCAGAGAACTAGGCCCTACAAAAACAGGATGAGAACACTATTGAAGCATCCCAAAGATAAATCGAAAGATCTATGCTTGCAGCATCACTTTTCACTCAAGTGACAGAAGGAATTCAGAGTTCTGATCTCTGTCGAAGATCGAGGATCAGGGACGCTACCTCATTTGCCGTGGTGTCAAAAATTAGATGGGCTGGACGATTGCATATCCAATGCGATTTGGAGACGACTGCTGAACTAGAGCCATTACCGACTGGATTCCACAGGACGTCAAAAAAATGTGTGGCCACCCACCTACAAGATGGTCACACTTCTTCATCAAGACCCTGAATGAATGGTTTGAGGCTTTTTGTGTTTTTGGAATGAACAGGCACCACTGAGCTACATTGGCACTTGACAGGGACGAATGGAGACGTTACTTGCACCTGTAGGAACAAATCCATGAATAACAGGATGACAAGTGATATAAGTGATTTTATATTTTTAACTGAGATTATTCTACTTACATACTCCATAATTTCTACATTCCACAACCATAATAGTAAAAATATAAAAATATATTAAAATAATCTCAGTTAAAAACATAAAAATATATTAAAATATACAATTTTCTGGTTTTTGCTAAATTCTGTTGGAAACTTGTACATATAAAACCAAAGTTACATGGATAAATATCACATAGAGTCAGTTTTAGACTCTACTTTAGAAAAGTAGAGTCTTAAATAATGAAAAGTTAAAAAGAAAACTGTTTGTCAAAGAAAGATACAGAAGAAAAAAGTGAAGGAAAAAACAGAAAAAAGAAAAAAGGGGGGACAGACAATGAGGGGAGAAACCCAGATCTGTCAGTACATTCTGCCATTACAAGGTAAAGGTAAGGACTTCCCAAAACTTGCAAAAATGATGAAGATAAAGTCTAATAAATATATCTTATGAAAAAAATAATCTGCAAATGTTTTTGATTAAAACTTATGAAATGCAAATGCCCAATCAGATGAACCATGACTAGAATCATAATGTTCAAAAAAAATCTATGTTCCTATAAATGTACTGAATCTGTCTTAGGAAACTGCATGTTTAAGGAAAAGTGATTGTCTAGATGGAGTCTAGAAAAAAGATGTTCTAAAGAACAAACAATTGGCCATCTGTCTCCAATCTCTTTCTGGAAAAGAATGCTAGGACAAGCTAAAAAATGTGTCTGGCCAGCTTAAAAGTTCTATTTCCTATTGAAAACCAATATATTAGAATTATAATGTTTAATCTGATTAATTAAAAATCCCATGCACTTTAAAACATATGCATTAACTAAACTAATGTGTCTAATTTGGATGTTTATTGTTAGCCATGAAAATATTTTCCAAATAAAAGTTACTAGATTCATAAAACGTGATTGTTTTGGTTGTGAGATTTTATTCTGATTTGTTTAAATAGGTTCAATCTATCTTTGACCCATAAGGAATTAAGATGAATATATTTTGTTACTGAACTAAAAATTGTTATTTCTCTGTTTCCTTATGGAGACCTTCAAAGAATCAAGTTATTTGAGGTAAATGTATATAGAAATTTGAAACAATACTTACAATATTCTGGATTTAGGAATACTGTGTTTAAAAATTAGCTGACATAGGATTCAGTCATAATAACAAATTATCTTGGGATACCTACGTGCAGTTGCAAAATAAGTATAAGTAAATATTTATGTCATAAAACTTCCTTGTTCATAATGGCAAAAAATAAAAATTCTTTTATGATTGATTTCTACCATCAATACTATATTAGAAATAAACTTCAAATGATGCATCATCACTGAAGATACTCTACAACTAATAAAGAATGTCATTCCACCATATATTTTCTAAAGTGGAAAATGACAAAATTGCTGACCAATGTTGAATGTTAACACGAGAGAATATTTATTATCACATAAAAATACACACACTGACTGTTTCAATTCCCTCTCTAGAATTCATTTTGTTGCCTTTTTAAAGTAGATATCAATATTTAAATTAGGAATCAGAGTGATAGTACAGCAGGTAGAGTGCTTACCTTGCACACTGCCAAACCAGGCTTGATTCCAGCAACCTCAGATGGTGCCCCAACGCTAGCCAGGAGTGAACCCTGTGTGTCAAGTGAAAAGTAAATTGTGAGCACTGCTTAGCATGACCCCCAAAAAACACCCTAACTTTAAAGGTTAGATGAAAATTCAACTGCATGCGCTAATGTAATTTAAAAGATTATTAAGATCAAATTAATAGGCATAAGCTTGATAAGGTATGGTATCAACATAATTTTGCAGTTCTATACAAATTCATACAGCTTTATATACAACTTTCTTATCTAAGTTACAAATCTCTTCCTAAATGTAAACAAATTGCCCTGTAATGATAATTTTTCAGGCAAAATTTTACTTTCGAAGATATTGACCAATAAAAAGGTAGAAATATTTTATTTTCCTATTGACATTGTAACAAATTCCTACAGAGACCTAATGCTAGAAAAATGTCAGAAGTGTAAAACTTAGCCATTCTCGGGTTGTATTGTTCTAAAAATTATGTTTCCATAACTTTTCAGCATACAAGTATTGATTGCATTGTGTGATTCTTAACTTTTTCTTTTTGCTACTACTCCAGCCTCTGGCTTCCCTTGTCCCTTTTTCCACTAACTATTTTTTTTACTACATCCCTCTAAAAAGATATTAGGGATTTGAATATTTCACAGAGATAATGCAGTGCAATTTTCCTAGTTATGCTTTATTCTATAACACCAGTGAAGAAAGTTACCATGTAATGTTTATATTTGCAGATTCTGGGGCTTAACAAATATACCACTGAATGAATATGTGAGACTTATGGGCAGGGGTGAACATTTTCAGCCTATTTCAAATGTAGTGAGTTTAGGACTATGTTGATATTTTATCTTTAGACAATGTATTAACTTACTACATTGTCCTCATGTTTCTTTCTCTAATTCTTACCTCCCCCTGCACTTCCAGTCCAGTTTCCAGGACATTACTGAAAATACAGACACCTGTGTCTTGCCTCTCCAGCTGGTGCATTCAAATCTCTTCTCCACCTTTCTCTGATAGCCAACACACCTGCTTCCTTTCTTAAACCCACCCTACATATAGTGGACCCCATATCCAGTCCCTACTAGGTTTCTATTTTAGAAAATCCAGGACAATGATTACTGTCCTTAAGATTATGATGAAACCAGTTGACAGGAAACTGGGAGATGGCAGAGGGTTTGAGTGTCAAAGATGATGCAGAGGCTTGGGATGAAGTCATGGTTGAGCCTGTTCTCTCATGTCTGTCCCCCAGCTCTGATTGGCTTGGGCCTGCAGCAGCCCTTCCTGCTGACCAGGGCAATGCTGATGAAGATGCCCATCTCACAGGCAGCACAAGATGCCACCTGACTGGCGGCTGACCAAGTAGCCAAAGCCATAGATGCAGTAGATTGTCATAACTGACTACTGTAAAGTGCTGAGCAGGACTGCCTGTGCCAAATTGAAGCCCAACACATGGGAGGAGAAGTGTCAATTCCTTAGAAGCAGTAGGCTCAAGATGGGGTCAAATAGTTCATAGCCTCTGGAAAATCCTGGACCTTGAACAGGCCAGACAGAGTCCTGGTAGCTGGTAATAAATTCAGCAACTTTCATATTTTAAAATTACTTTTATACAACTATCAATTTTAATATATCTAATTTCTATGACAGGGTGTTTACAGAGACAGGGTCTGGGTTTTAGTTAATTTTTATCTAAAGATGACCAAGGACACAGAGCAAGGATCTAATGAGGTACAGTATCCCACAAAGGAGATGTCTCTGTTTTACTCTGTGCATTTCTATAGTCATATCTCTCTTCCACCCAGATCCCCATTTTCCAGTAGCAAGGCAGTCACACCCAGAGACTGCCCCCGGCACCTTATAATCCCATCAATGGCCAACATCCAGAGACCATAAAACCAAGCTCCTGGAAGCTCATGGTGCATTGCAGCTGCATAACATCTAATAGCCTAGTTCTCCCTCTTAGAGAACCTGACAAGCTACAGAGAGTCTACTGTCCACGTGGGAGAGCCTGGCAAGCTCCCTGTGGCGTATTCATATTCAAAATACAGTAACAGATATATACATACCTCTCGGAGAGCCTGGCAAGCTACCGAGATTATCCTGCCTGCATGGCAGAGCCTGGAAAGCTACCCGTGGAATATTCAATGTGCCCAAAACATTAATGAAGGTCTCATTCCCCTGACCCTGTAAGAGCCTATAATAGTTGGGAAAGATGAGTAAGGAGAGGCTGCTAAAATCTCAGTGCTGAGTGTAATAGAGACATTACTGGTGCCCGCTCGAGTAAATCGATGAACAACGGGATGACAGTGATACAGTGATACATTTATCTCTAAAATTGTTTTCACAGGAGCCACATCTAGATACCAAGGCTAAACCTTGTGATAGCTGTGCCGGCTGATGTCTGGTACATGGGCCCTGCTATTACCTACATCGCCAAGGTTATACTCAGTGAGGCTTAGGAGACAATGCTACAAAACTATCATACAGTGGACCTTACACATCAAACATGTGCTTTTTGTTGAGCTATCTTTTGGCTTTTCTTAAATGTATATTTTTATCTAGATATCCACGCAACAGAAGATTAATCATCAGGTTTTGTGTGCTAGAAACTTAAAGCAGACCAAATTTATGACCATAGGAATAACTTGAGAAAAAATTAGTTCTGGTTGATTTAATTTTTTGAAACAAGCTTGTTGACTATTAATAGATTCCTAGTATCATAAAGCTATGCCAGCGGCCAATACTCTTCTAGAACCAGGTTCAACAATAGAATTACTGATTGCAGCAATTGACAAAGTAGTCTGGGAAATGAAGTCCAACTATGACAACACCCATAATTCCATGGATAAATAAAGATAATGAGTTCTATTATGCCAATTATGTCTCTAAATGTCAAAGGACTGAGCATTTATTTCACAAGACACAGAGTGGCTAGGTGAATTGGGAAAGGGAAATCCAACTTTCTGCTTATTACAATAGATATATTTTAACTTTCATAGTAAACACAGAATTAGAGTTAAGGATTGTAAAACAATCATAGATGCTAAATGATAGCCCCAAAAGAATCTGGGACTAAACACTCCTCTCAAACCAAGTAGTGTTTAAACTATGTCTCAAAATAAGATATAGAGATGTAGCTTACATATTGATTAAGGAGTTAATATAGTGGACATTCTTAACCCTTATCACTAGTTATGCATCAAATGATAGGGCAGCAAATTACTTAAAGCAACTATTAATAGACCTGAGGATATACATCCAGAGCAACACAATTGTAGTAGGACACTTTAAGACCTAATAGTCATCTTTGTACATATCAACTGGACAGAAAATCAATAAGAAAACAACAGCTTTAAATGAATAATAGGTTGAACTGGGATTAATAGGCATGTACTGTCTTCCTGCAAAAAGCCATACGCGCATTCTTCCCTAGTGAACAAGGAACACTCTCTAGGCTAGAGCTTTACTAGGACATAAAAGAAGAATTCATAAGGTCATGAAAATAAAAATAATTTTAAGTATTTTTATACTATTATTCCAAGAAGATAAAAGTGAGCAATATAAATAATGTTTAGAAATGCTAAAATAGCTGGAGAATAAAAAACATTCTTGAAAAGCCATTGGGTCAACAAAGATATGAAAAAAGAAATTAAGGGATTCGAGGGTATGAATGAACTTATGGTATCACTAGACACTACATCTTCATAGAAACATATGAAATGTTCCCTTGTATAATCCTGATATAGTTATACTTAGACAATTATGTCTACATTCAAGTAACAAAGTTGGAGGAAACAGACAGAGGAGAGATATGAGAAAAAATATATGTGGCTTGTCACAGAATCAGCCTAGCTTGATTGTGAGACCTACACAAAAATAAGAAAACTGATTAGAATTGTTAGTCAGACTAAAATTAAACCAAAGTCTTTCATTGTCATGTAGAAGGTGAAGGGTAAAACTAACTGATAGAATCAGAAATGCCCTACAGGAAAGACAAAGAAAGAGTCATTAATTCAATATGGCACACAACTTTTAGCTCCCTTCTGTTTGGAAGCTGGTGAAAATGTACAGTAAAAATAATATTATTATTGTTTTTATCTTTGAAGTACTATTCTGACATTGGAATTTGGATTATTTAGTCAGGAAGCATAAAACACCACCACAATTCAATGCATTAGTATATTTAGCTACACACATCAGTAAGAATTGAAAGATGCAATGATAAATAGAAGCTGAAACATAGGTTTTTAAAACAATTTGTTTTTCTCAAAACACATCTTCAAATTAGAGCTGATAATTATTAATTAATTCAATTAAAATCTGTTGAGTCTCTGCTATATGTCTAGCAATACTGAAGATAAGATACAATAAGATTCGTATGCTTATAGAAATAACTATTTGGAGAAAGAAATAAATGTTAAAAATACTAAGTAAATGTAATAATAGCAGGAGAAATCCATCATTCTATTATATATCATCAATTCCTATGAAAATGGTATTATTTTCTCATCAGGGAACAGTTTTCTTAAACGTCTAACCACAATTTCCAAGAATCAATTATATTCCTAGGCCTTCTTAGAGTCAAACTTTTCTCTTTGTGATGGAAGAATTAACTCAACATCTCTATAAGGTGAAGCTAGAGTTGCTAAGAATCAAATATTGCCCTGAGTGAAATTACTCAGGCCACTATGAGAAGTTGGGAATATAATCATCAGAGGGATTCTGGAAGATTTGGATATAAAAGAACCAACACTGGGACTACTGTCTAATTGCGTTGCTCTTGAGATTCAAATATAATATCACTTGTGTTTGGGTGAACTTTAAGACCATTCAAGCATATATACATATATACATAGAGGTGCATCCATATGTGTGTGTGTACATGCATATGTGAAAGCCAGGGCTGTAGTATAGCAAGTAGGTCACTTACCTATACAAGCCAACCCAGGTTAGATCTCGGCATCCCATACTGTCCTCCATGCACTGCCAGAAATAATTTCTGAGTATAAAGAAGGAGTAACTCCTGATTACTGCCAGGTGCAGCCAAAGATCAAACATGTATATGTATATGTATATATTATATATATTGCAATATACATATATAATTTTATTTAATCTAATTATTTGCATGCATTGCTATTACTGAACATGCCCTTCAAAAATCTTAATATGTGACATATAACTGGCTAACAGGTAAATTAAATTTTTTAAACCACATTTCTTCAGTTTTGCAATTTATTAAAGATGTAGTAGAGAATGGTATTTATGGGGGACTAAATGATAATATAGCAGGTGAGGCATTTGTCTTGTGTACAACCAACCCAGGTCCAATCCTCAGTACCAATGTAATCCTGAGTCGTCCAGAAATAACCCCTGAGTACAGCACCTGGTGTACCTCCTAAGAAGAGTTGTATGTGCTTCCAAAGCTCCCCAAATAATCTTATGAATTCATAGTGGAAAATGTCAAAGTGAAATTTTCTTGCAGTATATATATTTTCAACCAAAAAAAGGAAGTTAGAAACTGATTTAACAAAGAATAGTTTATAATGGTATGATACATTTTGATTGTTTGAAAGGTCTTGTCCAATTTATATGAGTTGCTGCATTCCAGGATAGCTGAATCACTGTGAAACAATTGTTTTTTAAAAATTATTTTAAAATATACATTAATTGAATCACAGTGAGCTACATTTAAATATTGTTACAGAGCTTCCAAAAGTGAAATGTAAAAAATTACAAAGGCACGCGGGCGCGTGGGAGGGGGTGATGATGTGTGTGCTGTGTTTTGTTGTTCGCAGGCTCTTGGGGCAGTACTCTCTCGAGCTGCTGTGTATTGACCGGATTGGGATGGTTCCTCCTTGTGCTCTGCTTCTGTGTGTGCCGCTGTGCTCTCTTCTGTTTGTCTATCTCTGTCTCTGTCTCTGTAGTCTTTCTTCTGGTCTCTTCCGACCTCTCTCTGTCTCTGCTTCTGTGTCTTCTCTGCTGCTTCTGTCTTGCCTCTCTGTCTTTCTGTCTTGCCTCTGCCTTTTTTTCTTGCCTCTGCCCCCTGTATCTTCTCTGCTGCAGTCTTAGTTTATATAGAAATTACATAGGGTGGTGACACAATGGTGGGTTGTACATTAAAAAATCAAAAAAGAAGGGTAAGACCATTTCTTGAGGAGATTAACAAAATCTCATCTAAAGAGATTACTCCAGATTGCTAGGAGATTTGCTCAAGGGTGGGATCCAAACAAGGGTATGTCGCTTTCTTCCTTCCTCAGCTAGTAATCCGCTTAAATAGTTATAGTAAATTTACTTCTAATATTTCTAGCAATGTCATTCTGTATGAACACAGTAAGAGATATATCAGACTTAAAGTTTGGTTCTTCCTGAGGACATTCACTATATATTCCAGACCACAGTCCTCAGGCCAGGTTAGTCTTCCTAATCCCAGCAGGGTCCTAGTCTCCTTAATTTTGGATCATGACAGCATTTGTCTATGACCATGTTCTCAACTTATAGTTGAGTATTGTGGTGCTTTGGCCTGGCCCATTTCAATGCCAGGGTATCTCACAGCTTGCCCTGGGTCCATTCTGTTCCTCACTGTGACCCTGTTTTTTGGGTGCTAGGAATAAGGGCAACTGAGTTGAGAAAGCAGATGCCCAGGAATAAATATTATTGGAGTCAATCAACTCCCAAGTTACAAAACATAATATTAACTGTCTTCCTGTGTCCATACAGAAGGGACATTTCTTTAAGGTAAACTATGTTCCCTGAGGCAAGACTGAAAGGACAAACCCAATATTATCCTACAGTGAACCATTCTCCCCAGCCTTTGTTTCTACTGTCCTTTTGTATAGTCTCATATTACATTTTACTTTCTTTTCTTTCTTTCTCTCTTCCTTTCTTTCTCTCTTTTTTCTCTCTCTTTCTTTCTTTCTCTCTTTTTCTTTCTTTCTTCATTCTTTCTTCCTTCCTTCCTTCCTTCCTTCCTTCCTTCCTTCCTTCCTTCCTTCCTTCCTTCCTTCCTTCCTTTCTTTCTTTCTTTCTTTCTTTCTTTCTTTCTTTCTTTCTTTCTTTCTTTCTTTCTTTCTTTCTTTCTTTCTTTCTCTCTCTCCCTCCCTTCCTTCCTCCCTCCCTTCCTTCCTCCCTCCCTTCCTTCCTCCCTTCCTTTCTTTCCTCCCTTCCTTTCTTCCTTCCTTCCTTCCTTCCTTCCTTCCTTCCTTCCTTCCTTCCTTCCTTCCTTCCTTCCTTCCTTCCTTCCTTCCTTCCTTCCTTCCTTTCTTTCTTTCTTTCTTTCTTTTCTTTCTTTCTTTCTTTCTTTCTTTCTTTCTTTCTTTCTTTCTTTCTTCTTTCTCTCATTCATTCTTCTTCCTTCCTTCCTTCCTTCCTTCCTTCCTTCCTTCCTTCCTTCCTTCCTTCCTTCCTTCCTTCCTTCCTTCCTTCCTTCCTTCCTTCCTTCCTTCCATCTTTCCTTCCTTCCTATTCTAATCGCTGAAATAAGTTCAATCGTTTTATGTATGGGGAAGACTAAAAGCCTTCCCTAGAAGATCAAGCACAATACAAGGCTTTTCACTCTCACCTCTCCTATTTGATATAGTACTAGAAGTACTTGCCATAGCAGTTAGACAAGAAAGAGGTATCAAGGGCTCCCATATAGGAAAGGAAAAAAGTCAAGGTCTCACTGTTTGCAGGTGATATAATGCTATACTTAGAAAATCCTAAAATCTTTACAAAAAGATCCTAGAAACAATATATTTGTAAAGTGGCAGGTTACAAAATCAATATGCATAAGTCCATAGCTCTGCCATATACACATAATGAAAGAGGTAAAAATGATATTAAAATGTAACAATCCCTTTCACAGCTGTGTCTCAGAAAATCAAGTACCTCAGAATCAGCTAAACTAAAGAAGTGGAATATCTATACAAAGAAAGGAAAAACATTACTTCAAGAAATAAAAAAGGACATGAAGAAATGGAAACATAACCCCTTCTCATGTATCAAGAGCATTAACATTGTCAAAATGGCAACAATCCCCAAAGCATTATATAGATTTAATGTAGTACCTATAAAGATACCTCTGACATTTTTCAAGAAAATAGATAAAAACACCGCTGAAATTCATATGGAACAATAAACCTCCATGAATAGCTAAGACATTCTTGGGATGAAGAAGATGGGAGGCATCACCTTTCCCAACTTCAAACTCTACTACAAAGGGGTAGTAATTAAAACAACATGGTGATGGAAAAAAATAGATCCACAGGCCAAAGGAAATGAGTTGAATATCCTGAAACAGATCTTCAAATATATAACTGTTTAATCTTTGATAAAGGAACAAGAAATATGAAAAGGCAAGCTGTGAGATACCCTGGCATTGAAATGGGCCAGGCCAAAGCACATACAATACTCAACTATAAGGAAAGCTTCTTCAACATATAGTGATGGTAAAGCTGGCAGCTACATGCAACTCCCTCCTCCCCCCCCCAAAAAAAAAAACCAGCTCTGACATCTTTTTGATACCATACAAAAAGTCAGATCAAAATGGATTAAAGACCTTTGTGTCAGACTTGAATCCATGAAGTTCCTGGAGGAAAATGTAGGCAGAACTCTCAATGGCATTAAAGGCCCCTTGAAAGATAAACCACCACTGACCAAGCAAGTTGAAGCAATGATAAACACATCAGGGAGATGCAAATCAAAACAACAATGAGATATAATCTCACATCACAGGGCTAGTTGCACATCAAAAAGAACAAGAACAACAAATGCTGGTGTGGATTCATGGAGAGAGGGACTCTTCTTCATTGTTGGTGGGAATGCTGATTGGTCCAGGCTTTTTGGGAAAAAATATGGTTATTCCTTAAAAAGCTAGAAATTGAACTTCCATACAATCCAGCAATACAACTCTGGGAATATACTCTGGAGGCCCAAAAATACACAGCAAAAATGCTATCTGCTCTTCTATATTGATTGCAGCACTACTCACAATAGTTATAATCTGGAAATAATTTGAACAGAACCCAAGAATAGATGACTGGTTAATGAAACTATGGTACATCAACACAATGGAATACTATGCAGGTATTAGGAAAAATCAAGTTATGAAATTTTCTTGTAAATGGATGTATATGAAGAGTGAAATTAATCAGACAGAGAGGGATAGACATAGAATGATTGAACTAATTTGTGGGATATACAAAGATACATAATATGATACCAATACTCAAGTATAGTAGAAACAAGGAACAAGAGGATTGGTCCATAGTTGGAAGCTGGCCTCAAGTGCTGGGGGAACAGGCAGCTGGGATAGAAAAGGGATAACCATGACAAAGATAATAGGAACTGATCACTCTGGATAAGGACTGTCTTCTGATAATAGGTAAAGGAACAAACATGATCAACTCTTGTACCTATATTGCAAATCATAATGCCTCAAAGAGGAAACTGCCTGCTATAGAGACAAGGCTGGAGAAAGGGTAGTGGGAGAGAAACAGGGGACATTTGAGGATATTGATGCTGGTGGGAAAATGTACACTTCTGGAGGAATGGGTGTTAGAACACAAGTATGATTGAAATCCAACCACAAACAGCTTTATAATTCTGTATCTCATGGTGATTCAATTAAAAAAAGATAAATGGGATTACAATTGAAATAAGAAGCTTTTGGACCTCAGAAGAAACAGTGACCAAGATACAAAGACAGTGCACAGAATGAGAAAAATTATTTACCCAATATCAATATGATAAGGGCTATTATCAAATATATATAAGGCACTGGTAGAACTCCATAAAAAAAGTCCAACCTTATAAAAATGGTGAGAAGAAATAAAGAGAAAGTTTCTCAAAGAAGAAATACAAATGACCAAAAGGCATGAGAAAACATGTTCTACATCGCTAATCATCAGGGAAATTCAAATCAAAACAACAATGAGATATCACCTCATACCACAGAGACTGGAAAATATCCAAAAGAACAAGGGCAAACAGTGCTGGCCCAGATTCGGTAAGAATGGGACTTAGCTTCGCTGTTGGGAATGCTGACTGGTCCAGCAGTTTTAGAAAGCAATAGGGACATTCCTCAAAGAACTAGAAATTGAGCTCCCATTTATCCCAGAAATTCCACTTCTGGAAATATACCCCTAGGGCTCAAAAACACACAGAAGAAACTCCATCTGCACTTCTATATTTATTAAAGCACAATTCACAAGAACCAGAATCTGGAATCAACCTAAGTGCCTGAAAACAGATGACTGGGTAAAGAAACTATGGCACATCTACACAATAAAACACCACTCAACCATCAGTAAAAATGAAGTCATGAAATTTATATATAAATGGATGGAAATAGCTGATAAAATAAGTAAGAAGGTAAAACAAATAATAAAAACTATTCAACTAACTTTGATAATAAATTTAAGGTATATAAGATGGCATTTCATAGGAATTTATCCATAATGTAGATTTATAACCAGAACATTTGGATTTGGTATGGCAGAAAAATAAGAACTTTTCAAGGAATAATAGACAATTAGAAGAAATAATTGGGTCTGAAAATACAAGAGTAAAATATAGTTAGTAAAGGAAAAAAAACGGAGAAATAGATAAGATGACTGTATTTCTCTGGATGGTGGAACTAAGCATATGATATGAGAATAATTTGTACAAGACAAGGTTAGAGTAGAAGTGATCTGTTAAAATGTTAACTTGTAAGTATTAGCCCTATCCTTTCAAAAGTGTCGAAATATGATCTGTGGTGGTAAAAGACACATAGTGTAAAAGACCTCAAAGGCAAAATTTAAGCTTTCAATTGTGTGTGTGTTTTTTTTTTTGCTTTTTGGGTCACACCCAGCAATACTCAGGGGTTACTCCTGGCTCTGCACTCAGGAATTACTCCTGGTGGTGCCTGGGGGACCATATGGGGTGCTGGGAACTGAACCCGGGTGTCAGGACTCGAACCAGGGTCAGCCGCGTGCAAGGCAAATGCCCTAGCTGCTATGCTATGGATCCAGCCCCCCAATTGTATTTTAAAGTGAAATGACAAAAGAAATTGTATACGTATTGTGGAAGTTAAAAATGCCTCAGTTTAAAGAAAGTAGAAAACAATTTTTCTTAAAGATTTCAATTGTTACTTTCTGACAATTAGCATGTTTATGAAAATCTTCATTTCTAAATGTTAACTTCTCAGATTTAAATTAATTTTTGAAGTCATAAATTTCAGCTTTGTATAGAATGCAGAATTCACAACCAAGAAAAAACACTTTGTTTATTTATTTTTTAATTTATTCTTTTATTGAGTCACCATGTGGAAAGTTACAAAGCTTTCAAGTTTAAGTCTCAGTTAAACAATGCTCGAACACCCATCCCTTCACCAGTGCATATATTCCACCACCAAGAATCACAGTATACCTCCCCCCTTCCCCCCACCTCCCCAGCCTCCCACCCCACATGTGTAACTGGGAAATTTTACTTTACTTTCACTTTACTTTGATTACATTCAATATTTCAACAAAAAACTCACTATTATTGATTTGGAGTTTCTCCCCCCTAAAGCCGACCTGCTGAAAAGAAAGCATTTGATAATTTGTTTTCCATTGCAGAGGATAAGGAGATATGAGGTCGAGAGGCCACACTAGCGGCCACACGGGTTTGGATTTCTGTATTTCAGTATTTTAGTAACTAAGTCCAGAGAAATATCTGCCAGAAATTGCATCATTGTAAGCTTGTACCTCACAGCTACTTTATATTCCACATATGAGGGCAATCTTTCTATGTCTGTCTCTTTCTTTTTGACTCATTTCACTCAACATGACACTCTCCATGTTGATCCATTTATATGCAAATTTCATGCCTTCATGTTTACTGACAGCTACATAGTATTCCATTGTATAGATATATCAGAGTTTCTTTAACCAGTCGTCTGTTTTGGGGAACTCTGTTTTTTCCCATATTGTGGCTATTGTAAACAGTGCTGCAATGAACATAGAAATGCAGATGTCATCTCTACTATACCTTTTTGCCTCTCCAGGATATATTCCTAGGAGTGGTATTGCTGGGTCAAATGGAAGCTCAATTTCTAACTTTTTGAAAATCGTCCATATTGTTTTCCAAAAGGGCTGAACCTGTCGGCATTCCCACGTGCAGTGAAGGAGAGTCCCTTTCTCCCCACATCCACGCCAACACCAGTTGGTATTGTTTTTTTGGATGTTGGCCAGTCTCTGTGGTGTGAGATGATATCTCATTGCTGTTTTGTTATGCATCTCCCTGATGATTAGTGACGTTGAACATTTTCTCATGTGCCTCTTAGCCATTCGGATTTCTTCTTTGGGAAAGTTTCTGTTCATTTCATCACCCCATTTTTTGATTGGGTTGGCAGTTTTATTCTTGTGGAGTTTAACCAGTACATTGTTTATCCTTGTTATCAACCCTTTATCAGATGGGTACTGCATAAATATCTTTTCCCATTCTATTGTATTGTATTTTGGTCACTGTTTCTTTTGAGGTTCAGAAGCAGATGATATGATACTATGCCTAGAGAACCCTAAAACCTCTACCAAGAAACTCCTAGAAACAATAGACTCGTATAGTACATTTGCAGGCTATAGAATCAATACCCAAAAGTCCATGGATTTCCTATATGCAAATAATGAGAGAGAAGAAAGTGACATGAGAAAAGCAATCCCGTTCACAATTGTGCCTCAAAAAATCAAGTACCTTGGAATCAGCTTAGCAAAGGAGGTAAAGAAGTTGTATAATGAAAACTACAAAATGCTACTTCAGAAAATAAAAGAGGACACGAGGAAATGGAAAGACTTCCCTTGCTCATGGATTGGAAAAATTAATATTGTCAAGATGGCAATACTCCCCAAAGCATTGTACAAATTCAATGCAATCCCTATTGGCATACCCTTGACATTCATCAAAGAAATGGTGCAAGCGCTCCTGAAATTCATATGGAACAGTAAGCCCCCAGGAATAGCTAAAGCAATTCTTGGGAAAAGGAAAATGGGAGGAATCAACCTCCCCAACTTCCAACTCTACTACAAAGCAGTAGTCATTAAAACAGCATGGTACTGGAACAAAGGCAGAGCTGCAGACCAATGGAAGAGGGTTGAATACTTTGACACACACCCCCAAATATATGATCATCTAATCTTTGATAAGGGAGCAAGAAATGTGAAGTGGAGCAAGGAAATCATGTTTAACAAATTGTGCTGGAAAAACTGGACAGCTACATGCAAATAAATGGGCTTAGACCTCCACCTATCACCCTGTACAAAAGTCAGATCAAATTGGATTAAAGACCTCAACATCAGACCAGAATCCCTAAGGTACATTGAAGACAAGGTTGGCAAAACCCTCCATGACATTGAAGCCAACAATATCTTCAAAGCTGACATGCCACTGGCCAAGCAAGTGAAAACAGAGATAAATAAATGGGACTATCTCAAACTAAGAAAAAACACTTTGAATGACTGTCCTTTGAAATATCACCGTGTCCTGGAAGTTAACAGTTAATACTTTATTTTAGTAAGAAGAGACATTGTCCTATAGGGTTGTCAAACCCATTTTATAAAAGATGCCCCCCAAAATATTAATAATAAAGCAGCATATTGTTTGTAAACTCAAGCAAAACACATTTCTCTTCAGGGAAACAATATCAGAGAGAACAAGTTCATTTTTTAAAATTTTTTGTTTTTTGTTTTTATTTTTTTATGATTCATAAAGCATTCCTAATTTTTTTCAAAATGAATAATGCTACAGAATCCTTTAAAAACTATTTGCTTAGTACTGGAACAATAATACAGTGGATAAGGTGCTTGCATTTCACTCCTGACCGGGCTTTGATCTTTGGCACCCAATATGGTCCACTGAGAAGTGTCAGGAGTTATCTCTAATGTCAGAACCAGGAGTAAGCCTTGAGTACTGCTGGGTAGGTATGCCCCCCTACATATTATTTTAAAGGCCATTGTTGATAAAAATATACAGATAGTTTTCATATTCTTTATACTTAGATTCCTTAGACTATGCTCAAGTATTTGTTTATTTTTTAAGAAAGATCAAATAGCGTTAACATTACATGGAACTGTGCTTTAATCTTTGGAGGTTGGAAGTGTCCCCAAGAAGCCCTTAAGAGGCCATTAAATTATTGGCCAGAGAAATAGATGATTGAATGCTAGTCATCATGTTGGTTGCTCAGGCAGTGTCACAGACCATTGAGGCAACCTTGGAAGTGTTTGATAACTCAGGCTGAAGAACACATAATACTGAAATTAAACAGTAATAGGGTAATGAATATGCCTTAACCTCTTTTACTATCTCCTGGAACTAATCAAGATTTTTATCAGAGGTAAGAAAACTGTCACTATCACTGTCACTGTAGCACTGTCATCCCATTGCTCATTGATTTGCTCGAGCAGGCACCAGTAATGTCTCCATTGTGAGACTTGTTGTTATTGTTTTTGGCATATGGAGTATGCCACAGGTAGCTTGCCAGGTTCTGCCATGCGGACAGGGTACTTTCAGTAGCTGGCCGGTCTCTCCGAGAGGGATGAAGGAATCGAACCCGGGTCAGCCGCATACAAGGCCAACGCCCTACCTCCAGTATGCCACTAAACCCCCAAACATCCATCCCCCACTTCTACAGCTATGCCAAGGGCTCAACTCCACCGCCTCACTAATATTCTCTGCAGACACCAATCTCCAAATAATTTTAGGTACCAGAACCCAGGCTGAGAACACTGAGACTTTTTTTTTTTTGCAAGTCAGAGTGAGTAGCCTCCCCCCACTGCCCATACTCCTGGAAGCTCCAACTGTCTCACCCACCACCCATGGAGGCGATCTGGTCAACTCTTTGGCCAAAGATCTGAACGTGTCTGGATCACATGGACACCTCCTGAAACTTAATAAATTCTTAACAAGCCCTTACCAACTCTGAAATCAGATATAACAATGTTCATGTTAGTTTACTTTCTAGATCTATTAATTTTGGTATTGTAACTTTGTTATTCATCAATTTTAGTCCTAGAGTTGTATCCACAGTTGCTCCTTTTTCTCTGCATTATATTAAATGTAAATATTTTAAATTTATGTGCCCATGGAACACTTCTTTTATTTTTCTTTTTGCTTTTTGGGTCACATCCAGCAATGCTCAAGGGTTACTCCTGGCTCTGCACTCAAAAATTACTCCGGGTCATGTTCAGGGGACCATATGAAATGCTGGGAATCGGACCTGGGTTGGCCACATGCAAGGCAAATGCCCTACCTGCTGTGTTATTGCTCCAGCCCCAAGAAAACTTTTCTTAAAAACCAGATAGTAAATATTTGCTTACTAGTTGGTCTCATCTACAACTATTCAACTCTGCCATTCTAGTTCAAAGGTAAATATTGAAATACAAATGAGCATGTTCATTCCATTAAAATCTTATTTATAGGCATAGTGTTCACAAAATATAGCTGATAACTTTTTTCTATGCTTTTTCAATTGATTTTAGTATTAATACAGGCAGGAAATTTCACTGAAGCAATAGAAAAGAAAATACATTCATAAAGTATAAGTAATTTGCTGTGTCCCCTACAAAATGGAATTAAGAATGATATTCCAAGTAATATTCAATTAATGATCTTAAATGCTGGCATATGTTCAAATAGAGATGTGCTTGGCATTCTAGTACTTCTCAATTCATTAAGTGAACACAAAAGATCTCATAAGTCAAATGAGGAAGTTGCAGTTCACATATATTGTTCCTTACTTACACATTTCAACTAATTCTTCAAAGCTTTGAGTGTATGCTAAATCTACAACTGATGCAAAAATCCAGTAAAATCTGATATCTATTTCTAGATTTTTATTTTTGAAAATTTCACTTTCTACATCATGGAAAATATTGTTTTTATTTAAATAATACTCTGTTGGTCTAAAATTTATGTGGGAGGAGGACAAATTTTAAAAATTAAGAACTAAGGAAATGACAGACAAAGGTCTAGACCTAATTATATATGTAAGACCTTGAAAGTTATACTGTTTATAATTGGGAATTTATTGTGCTTCACTCACTAATTTAGAGATTAGTTACAAGAAAAAATAAGGGAGGTAAAGAAAATGCTTATTTTAAAAAATGTTAATTAGTACTTTTTTAATCAGAGCAGCTGGACTCCTTGTGTAATTATTATGAATACTGAAATATAGGTAATCTGCTGAAAAAATATTTATTTAAATATGACATTTAAATATGACAACTACAGTAGCAAGAACCACCCAGGAAATGCAGAATTGAAAACCTTTGAAAAATCTGCTAAATAAAAGCAAGATGTCTATAAAAATCAACAGAAGTATAATTAACATTAGCTTCCCCAATTTGTAAACTATTATTATAAAAGAAAGGCATTTGTATTTTCTATTGGGTTATTTTACAAGAGGAAAGTAATAAAAATAACATTTTATACTCTGGGGCAACCAGAAAAACAGAAATAAATCCTGCTGCAAAGCTAGAAATAAATACAAAAGAAAGGAGAAGGGCACTTGCCCAAAACCAAATACAAAGATAAATTCATATAAGAGAAAACTATCAGAATCAACACCTGAGAAGATATTACAAAATGAGAAGACTGCAGATATCTGTCTCTTTTAATGGTTTATAATGGTACTCTGGCAATTATTTTCCATAAGTTTCTAGTGTGTTCATTCATTAACTTATTAATTCATGTTATAGGTATACATCAATATACATTTTCAGTAATAGTTCTAATATTATATTTCAGTACAAAATGATATTTCAGTAATAGTTCAACTACTCTGACTTGGAAGCTATCAACCAAAACTCAGACACTGCGAACAGGCTACTCCAGACAAACATATCAGAAAGTTTCCTGGAATATCAGCAATGGTCATATTAATATCACAGCATATCTAGATTTAGCTGAAAAGAGTGTTGTGTGTTGGATTACTTTGGAATAAATTTTTGATGTGAGAAACAAAAGCTGACTTCAGCTTTGAAAGTCCATGAACAAGAGTCTGAAAACAAAGGAGACAGATAAGTCCATTATTAGAGAAATTCTGGACCACTATACTTAATACTTGAAACTGAAATTACTTTGGTGAGTTATTTTAAAATTATAAAAGATAGTGAATAACTATAAAAATAACTAACTAAAAAGTTCCATGCTTATAGATTTGACTTGTCAATAATATTAAAATACTATTTCTTCCTAACTTTATCTTTATTTTCAAGATGGTGCTCTTGAAACTTTCAACAAATTATTTGTAAGTATAAAACTGACCCATATGTTTATAGGAGCATGAATACTGTGTTGCATGATGTGATATCCATCAGTCGGAGGCCAAGAGACAAGACATAAGAGAGGAATGTAGAAGCACGGAGGGTCAAAGCTTCGCTCAGGCTCATGACAAAGAGCATCTGCCAGAGGTCTCCTTTTACTCTATTTTTTTATCAGTTACATCATAATGACTTCATCACAGAGAAAGAATCACTAACAGGGTATCAACAGTTATAGGATAAGCATTCATCAAAAGAACATAAGGGTATACATTGCCTAGTCAAAGCTATGTTGTCAATGCTATGTTGTAATGATTAAAATGTCGGAGGAAGATATGGAGCTGGACACCTAGGCTCTACAGATCACACCCTGCACATTCTTGTGGTCGGTTATACAAAAAAACAAAGAGAAGGCTCATACTGATACTTAAAGGTCAAACCAGATTAAGGTTGTGTAAGAGAGGGGGAACCTGCTGCTTGGTACTGCCAAGATCATGTATGATCAGGCAGGCATATGAGAGCACGCTATACTTTCCCAGGTCAATTGAACTCACAAGCTTTAGGTTCTGCTTCCTGCCTGCAGGGCAGCATCCAGAGTCTCATCCTAATGTCCTGATGTAGCAGCAACAATACTGTATGAATCTCACATACCATTGTCTTCCCAGCTCCATGAGGCAGTCTTGAAGTTGTTCCTTAAGTCGTTTGTTCTGCTCTACACAGGAATCCCCCACCTAATACTTTGGGAGCTGTGTACACAGGTTGGGAAAAAGAAACCACCCTTAGAAGGAATAGAAAACTGTCTTAACCTTAGTACTGATGTTACAGGTCCATTGCCTTTCCTCAAGGAAAAGCATATCAGGAAGATGATAATAGTGAAGCAAGATGATTTTGATTGAAAGAAATTTATTTAGAAAGATGTGAGGAAGGGAAAGAGAGGAATATGTATTTAAGAGAGAGCAGCGGCTTGAAAGAGCGACCCAGGTAGGGCTTTTAGAAGTAAATTATATACAATTCATTCAAATGGTCTTGGCCTGAATGTGTCTCCTTAGATAAAAGTTAACCCAGGCTTGGGTCCAGGGAAAGTCTTGCACTGTAAATGGTCTTTTTATTGTTATCCCCAGAACCTTTAGATTCTTCAGTTGCTTCCCCTTTTCTGAGAGATCCTTCCTTCTCTGGGTAGTATTTCAGCTTCTGAATGGTGCTTCAGGTTTTCCTTCTCCAAAAGAGCTTAGATTTTGAGTCTCAAAAAGATGTAGTCCTTATGCCTTTGGGCTACTTCAAGGCTAGGCAATGTCTAAAGTTTTATTTCCAAATGCTTTTTAACCAAGGCTTCCATTCCAACAACACTTGAAAATTTGACTAATTTGATGTCACTGAGATAGATGTCAAAGCAAAATAGATGCAACCATAAATGCTACCTCTTTTTGAAGTAGGTCAGCGGCATGCAAGGCTAAAGCCCTACCCTCTGTGCTATAGCCCCAGCCCCAGAAAATGTATACTATCTTACTAGTATTGTTATCATAGGGACCATCAAGATATCATAGTGGGTAAGACTTGTATGCAGCACCTCTTTTTTTGATCCTTGTCAAACCATATGGTCTCCCAAACACTGCTAGGAGTAATCCCTGAGCACACAGTCAGTACTAATTTCTGAGCACAAAGCAGGCATAACCTCTCATTACAAAGCCCTGAGAATCTTGAGTATGACCCCCAAACAAACAAACAAACAAACAAACATATCAGTAACATTGTTAGCATACAACTGAATTTACAAAGATTTTGTTTTTGAAAATACAGATTTGAAAATTTTGCTCTGAAGAAAATGTTATATAAAACACCATAGTTACATAATTTCTTACAGTATTATATATTACTCAGCAAGTAATAAACATTGATAATTCACTACATGCTTTCTTGCTGACAGTTCTGTTGTCAAAGAAAAAATAATAAGGTATACGAAGAATTTTCTCAGGATCACATGTAGTAAAATCTGGCCATTTAGCATATAGATTTGCTTCTCGGCTAACAGGATACCAACATGCACAAAAGTTATTCAAATCTGATTTTTCTATTTTATAAAAATTAGTAAAATAGCTGTAACTAAATGAAAACGTAATTAGAATTATTGTGATTAATCACGTCACTATAGCACTGTCATCAATTCGCTTGAGCGGGCACCAGTAACATCTCCATTGTGAGACTTGTTACTGTTTATGGCATATCGAATACGGCACGGGTAGCTTACCAGGTTCTGCTGTGCAAGTGGGGTACTCTCAGTAGCTTGCTGTGCTCTCTGAGAGGAATAGAGGAATCGAACTTGGGTCGGCCATAATTAATATACTTTTATTTTATTTATCTTTATGGGCTGGAGCGATAACACAAAGGGTAGGGTGTTTGCCTTCCATGAGGCCAACTTGGGTTCAATTCTTCTGTCCCTCCTCGGAGAGCATGGCAAGCTACCGAGAATATCCCACCCGCACAGCAGAGTCTACCAAGCTACCTGTGGTATATTCGATATGCCAAAAACAGTAACAATAAGTCTCACAATGGAGACGTTACTGGTGCCTGCTCGAGCAAATCAATGAACAACAGGACAACAGTGCTACAGTGCTACATGTATCTTTATATAAACTCTGTTTAATAATTAGATACTGTGGAATATACATAAATCTAAGATTTATATTAGTTTTCATGTTATAGTCTAGGATGGCATGTTATCTGTTGATTTATATTTATATTTGATAAGATTCAGAATAGTTTCATAATAAAGAAAACTTCTTAAATCATTGATTTATTTAGCATGCATCACTGTATCACTGTTTCTCGGTCATCCTGTTTCTCATCGATTTGCTCGAACAGGTGCCAGTAACATCTCCATTCATCCCTGTCACGTTCAAGGTCAGAAGAATGATGTCATTATTGTTACTGTTTTTGGCATACTAAATATGCCACAGGTAGCTTGCCAGGCTCTGCTATTCAAGATTCTGCATTGCTCTTTTCATTTTCCGAGAGCTTTGTTTTATAGTTTGGATCTCTGCTGTTGATGAGATTACATGGCACCGGGCTGGTTTGTGGATGTGGCTGCCAAACTACTGGGAAATGGAGAACCTGGGTGGAGGAGGCCCAGCCCTGATCTGAGCATCCATGGAGATCTCAGCCACAGGTCCTACATACCTGGGTTCCTCTGTCGGTTCTTTCATTGGTGTGACTCATCCGGAGCACATGAAGAGTGGCCTTAAGCATGGCTGTGCCTGGGTTCTGGAGGTTTTTACTGCAGAGGCTCTGCTTGAGGTGGGAAGGGAATCTCAACCCGCCCCCCTCCAAGGTGCCCTGGTGAAGACAGCCTGATGCGGGGGCAGGAGATTCTGCCTATTAAGCATATACATTGGTCAAATAAAACAATGGATGAACAGCTACTATTAATGTTACTTTATATATATTATAGTGCATGCTTACTTTTAAAATGTTGTTTTTATATATAAAAATAGAATGAAAGAATACAGTACTTTAGCAAGTGTAGTCTTCTGATAGCTTAAAGTATACAACTGTGTGATAATACTCTTGTTTATTAAGTAAAACTGAAGGATGACAAAACATTTGTCAGTTGGGAATTGTTTATATTTGGATATCAAAGAAGAATTAATACCTTTCCAACTAATCTCTATACTCAGGTGATATATGTGAATTATGTTTATATTTAAGAGGAAAGGAAAACGTTAGCAGTGGTTTGCAAATTGCACAAATTTTATCTCATGTCACAAAGTGTCCAAGATCCCAAGTTTATCATATGACAACATTTGTTTTTTATCATGTGGTAAGACAACAAGAAAGTCAGCATCTTGGAGTGCTGACATTGCAGCAAAATGATTTTAATTAGCTTACACAGAGGACATATTGAGGAAAGGTGACATTTCATTGAAGCATATACTATTAAACACAACCTTTCTTGACCTGACATTTATCAGAATATAAGCTGAAAACCATATAAGAGGATAAGACTTTCAATTGTCCTTTAACCCAGGGGCATATGGCTTATTTGCAAAAAAAACATTTATTTTGAAACTTTCTCAGTTCTTTGACATCTGTTATAAGTTTACATATGACTATCTTAGAGAATAAACATTGATCTTTAATAAAATTAAAGGCATATCACACATATTTTAAAGAAAAGGTGAGTTTGATTGGAAGAAGAGATAGAACTTGATTAGTAATAGATTTCACAACTCATTGTTACATTTTTGGTAAATTGTTATTCTTGAGAAAATAATTATCTTACCATTTTGTTTCATTTTACCTGGTTAAAGCTTGAAAGTAATGACTTTACAATTTGCTGAAAGGCTTTCTTTGAAAATTTTCAGAACTTCTGTCATGATTGGCCTTTAAGTACAAATGTTTGGTTTTAATAGAGGACTCCTACAGAGGTGCTGGTATGAAATTCCAGAGATTATCCAACTGCAGTGCTCACCTGATGTCTTGGTGCTTGGGTCATCCAGGTGACACTGGAGGTGAGGTGTATCTGAGCCAATAATGGAACTCAGAGCACTGAACTTGCTAGATGTGAACTCACCACATTGAACTTTCTGCCTAGGTCTTCAGCACAAACATAGAAACTTGATCCTTTAAATTCATGTTCAGTTGCTATTGCAAATGACAACAGACTTAGTGACAAGACAACCTCTACAGTTTTGTAGATTAGAAGTCTTGATTGTTTTCTGATAATGTTATCATAAAGATGAAATTACGGTGTCCTTATAGGATTGAGGGCTACAAGCCCTAGTTGTCCTCCCAAACCATAAATTCCTTGAGGCTGATCACATTTTTCAAAAACCCGGATCTCTTAATGCACCTCAGATCTTTCTCCTGTTTGTATTCTTTAATGTTAACTCTCTCTATCCCTGGCATTTAGGCCTAGATGTAAAGTGCTCATGTGGTTAACTCAAGATTAAACTCAACTACTTGGGATCTTAATTACATCTGTAAAACACCTTCAAATCAGAATAGAACTTATTCAGCTAATGTGGAAAAGCTGTAAATTTATCAAGTGCTAATAATACCTTGGAAGCTCTTTGAGAATTCTGCATGTTATAGTCATTTCACAATCTTGTCTCTATTTGCATTGAAAATCCATCGTCTGATGATCACATCACTAATACAGTGGTTCTAGGAATGTTCCCTAAAACTGTAGTACTGGCAATACTTGGGAAATTTTCAAAATTCAATTATGTAGGCTATAAGCATGACACAGGTGTTAAGGTACTTGCCTTGCACATGGTCAACACTAATTTGATCCTCAGCACCTTATGTATGCCCTCTTCTATCTGACACATTTGAATGTGACCCTGAGCATATAGCCAGAAGTATGCCCTGAGTACTACTGGATGTGACATAAAATGCAATTATGACTTCATTCTTTTTTGTGGCTGCAAAGTATTTCATTGTGCATATGTACTATTATTTTTTTATCCAGTGTTTCTTTTGTCAGTGGATATTTGGGTTGTTTCCATTTTCTGTCTATTCACTAACTGCTGCAATAAACATCAGTGTGCATATATCATTTCCAATTTGCATGTTTGTATTTTGAAGATAAATGCCAGGAATTAGAATTAATAAGTTATATGGGAGCTCTAGTCTCACTTTTTTGAGAAATATCCATATCATTTTCTATAGAAGCTAAACTAAACAACATATACACCAATGAAAAAATTTGAAATTGAGATTTATTAACACATCTCAGACAACATTGACTGTAATATTCTTTTCAGAAGGAGAAGATTGATACCAGATGTCCTTACTTATTTGTGGTAGAGAGAGTAGTAAGACGAGGAAATGAATTCATCCAATGTGGGAATAAAACCTTCAGGCCTGGAATCAAGAAATGTGAATATCAAGAAAGAGGGATTGGGGTAGATGACAGGAGAAAGAAAAGACGGGATGGTGGTGACATAAGTAAGGGACATTCATCAGGGACCATGGACACTTTGATATTTAGAGGTGGGGTAACTATACATCAAAATTGTAAGAACCAATACTATTTTAAACATGTGTCATAAACTATGATAACTATAAACTACAATAAAAATAAATGATGTTGGTAAGGAGGAAGGTTGGGGAGTGGGAGAGAACTTTGAGATATTGGTGGGAAGATTCTAACAATGGTGCTAGATTGTATGTCTACCCATTGGAACATTGGAACATTTTATGTCTCAATTTCTGTTATCAAAACATTATAAGTCACAGTGACTAAATAAAAATAAATGTAATTATGAAACGCATGCAGACAACTAGACCCACAACATCAGAAAAATCTAGGGGGATAGAGAGATAAAAACTTGACAGCTTTAAATATTGCTAATATTAACAATCATCTATAGTTCAGAGTTTTCAGATATAAATTTGCGTAAGATCTCAATATCATTTGATCTACACCTTTCAGTCTCAAAAGTGATATAATCAGTACATTCATCCCCCACCCCTGGAGACTAATTAAGTTGGGTTATTTGGGGGTTTGCAATTTTGCATTTCTAACAAGTTATCTGGTTTGGCCTGAAATTTTGCATTTCTAACAGGTTTTCTGTTGATGTAATGCTCTAGAACCATGGAGTACACTGAACAGTATGTGTAGTACTGTTCTAGAAAGTAAAAACAAAGAAAAAAGTCATCAAAATAGAAAATATTTCCCAGTGCCATTGATTTCATATATGCCATTTATTATTTATTTTTTTCCTGGCCCAGATGCTCTTTCACATCTTGTCTACCTATAAGATTCTATTGATCTTTAATGACCTTTTCCAAAAACATCTCTCTTTTGAATATTTTCCTAAGAAAATGAATATGTCTCCTCTATCTTACCCAAAGTTTGTATGCAATCAAAGGTATAATTAATGATACCATAATATTTCTCTTAAACTAATCCTATGTACTTTCAACATTTGCTCTTATAAGCTGAAATATTTTGGGCCTCAAAATATTTGTTGAATTAATACATGTATGAATTAGTGCATGTCAGACAAAATAAATTGCAGCTTATTTATATGAATAAAATAAATGTATTCATGAAAAACATTTTTCTTGTTCTTGTGTGTTGTTTATTTTATCACAATATGTGAGAAATTAAGTGTATGCGAATATACTCAGGTTTGTGCAGCTTCATTAACAATAAACATAGCCAAATTTGTGGATGACTGAATGCTTGGCTGCTTAGATAACGTAAAAATTGTCATTAGTAATCTTATGGTGTGTGGCAATAAGAGCTCAAAATGCTATTATAATTCCATTAAAATACAAGAGGCTAATGTTTGAATAACTAAGGTAGAAGAGATATTGTGTTGAAGTGTAACTTCTTAAGAATCATTACAAGTCCAATTACAAAGAGAACTACTGGGAAACCCTTCAATATTTTCCTCTTTTAATTTCCTTAAAATAGAATGCTAGTTGAGTTAAAGGTGGATAATCACGTAGCTCAGTTTGTATTAATGCAAATCGGCTCATGACAATTTCAATACATGGCCATTTCACAAGTGATACAATTAGGGGGTTGGGGGGACAATGGTGATAACTTTAAAGCGATGCTCAGGAATGCCTGGGCCACTTCTGGTGATATTTATCTTGCTGTGCCAGCCAAATGGTCTGATGTTTGGTCCTGGAGATGAGGTGCTACTCAGCTCAATGATATGTCCTGGAGTTGTTGGAGCCTTGTAGTGTTGTGGATCAAATTTAGGATCTCATGCATGCTGGGAATGCACTATAGCCCTTTGAATTATTTTTGTATGCTCCACAATGGTAATATTATATTGACTCCTGGGATTGGAGAGTTAGTACATGAGACAAGGCACTTACCTTGCATATGATAAGCCTGAATTCAAGCCCAAGCAAAACATATGGCTCCTGAGCGCAACCACGAGTGACCCTTAAGCACAGAACCAGGCTTGTAAGCCAGAGCACAGCCCGTAATGACCAAAAAACAAACAAACAAAAAACACGGTCCATTGACTTTTACAAGTCTACTCTATATAATGTCAGTATAATTATCAAATCAAGTTAGAAGAATAAAAAAGCACAAATTGCTGGTGATATTCATATGCTCAGGTCTTCCTAAATAATTTAAACTTTATTTTATGGCAATGGACATTTATGATAAAGTTGTGATACATGCTTTTCTTTAGCATTTCTATTCCTTATAAAATTTTAAAGGAGATCAAGTAAGTCTAAGAAGATAGCTTCAAGGAAGTGTGTCAACACAAACTTTGCGAGTTACAGTTGATGAATTCTGTCCCTGAGACTGAAGGGCTCCTAGCTACTGCCTGGTGTTTTCTCAAGCATGGACACTGCAAATCCAACACCAGCCCTACAACATCACTGGGCTGGCCCCTCTCAAAATTACTAAATATGACAAAATGACAAAATGACAAATATATACCCTACAAGTTACAGAAAGTGGTCACCCACACCATTTTTGTAGAGGAATGCCCCTTGAAAACCTTTATAAAACTAATCCTTATCTTCACTACTTGGCTATTCTTAGCCTTGGGGGGAGTATCTGACTCTCTGTGAATGGAATTATTATGTCCCTTGGAGTTAGCCAAGGGAGAAGTATGTGTGAAGTCTCATTTTACAAATGGCAAACTTCACAGTTGAGCATGCCAGTATCATTACTCAGAACCTTTTAGATTGATAATTTTTAAATTGACTTAGTTTAATTTTAAATAAATTAAAATTTAAGATTTTAATTTGATATTTTTAATTAAGAGTAGAAGTATTCAGAGCCTGATAGGCCTGAGTTATTATTATTTTAAAAATAATAATAGAAGAGACTAGAGAGATAGCACAGTGGGTAAGGGTCTTGCCTTGTGCAAAGCTGACCTGGGTTTGATTCTTAGCATTTCACAAAAGCTAACAAAAAGCAAAATAAAAATATCATTGATAGGGGCTGGAGCAATAGTACAGCAGGTAGGGCAAATGCCTTGCATGTGGCTGACCTGGGTTCGACTCCCAGCATCCCATATGGTACCCCGAGCACGAAAAAATACACACACACACACACACACACACACACACACACACACACACACACACACACATATATATATATATATATATATACATATATATATCATTGATAGTGCAGGTCTGTAAAGTTTTGAATTTTATAGATAAATGATGCAACTAGATAAATGAAAGCATACTTGGAGCAAATAAATACTAGTATCTCCCTCTGTACATTTTTCCTCCATGAGTTTATACCTCCCTGCATCTCTTGCTTACTCTGACAGCTCGTAGTTTTCTTGTGTGGTTGCACTTCATTCAGCTACCCTGTACCTGACCAATCTGTAAGGGACTTTATGCTGAGTGTCCATTCTTCTGCAATAGGCTTCCAGATAAATGCTATTTAGTAGGGAATTAATATTTCTTCTGGACTCCCATGTGCCTTTTATTCTATTTCTTAATACATTACAGAATTCTTTCCTATAGGGTAGTTATTTGGGCTGGAGCGATAGCACATAAGGTAGGGTGTTTGCCTTGCATGCAGCCAGTCCAGGTTTGATTCCTCTATCCCTCTCAGAGAGCCCGGCAAGCTACTGAGACTATCCAGCCCGCATGCTCTGGCCTGGCAAGCTACCTATGCCATATTTGGTATGCCAAAAACAGTAACAACAAGTCTAACAATGGAGACGTTACTGGTGCCCGCTCAAACAAATTGATGAACGATGGGACAACAGTGCTACAGTGCAACAGTATAGTTATTTGTCTTTTTCTAACTGGTATAAGGATTTAAGGCGCAGGACAAGGGGTTCATGAACATTACTAATGAAATTGTTTCCAGAAAGTGCCTTTGAAACTTCTATATGGGTTTGTTCCCATCATAGTGTAAAGTAAAACAATTGGGTTTGAGAGATAGTACATTGGGTAGGGTGTTTGGTTTGCATATGGTCAGTCTGGGTTTAATCTCTGGCACCCACCCAACATGGCTCACTGGGCCCAACAGAAAGATCTCAGGATAGAGCCAGGAGTAAACCCTGAGCACTGGGTGTTGCCCCCAAACAAGACAAAATAGCAACAAAAATTGTCACTGTCACTGTCACTGTCATCCCGTTGCTCAACGATTTACTCGAGTAGGCACCAGTAACATCTCCATCATGTTGTTACTGTTTTTGGCCTAACAAATGTGCCAAGGGTAGCTTGCCAGGCTCTGCCATCCAGGAAAGATACTCTCGGTACCTTCTGGGCTCTCTGAGAGGGGTGGAGGACTTGAACCCGGGTTGGCCACATGCAAGGCACATGCGCTACCCACTGCACTATCACTCCAGCCCATTTTTTTAAATAAAACTTACTTTATAAAATTTTAGCCAACTTAACAAGATATTTAGAGAGATAGTGCCTTGATTCTTATTCATAATTTTAGATACTCTATAACTATTATCTTATTTTGTAAAATCTTTCTCTCATTATTATTACTTTTTCTTAAATTTCACTTTTTTCTCAGAAACATTTATTGAGATACAGTCATTTATAAAGTTATTTATAATAGAGTTGTTTCAGGCACACAATATTCTAACACCAATCCTGCCAACAATGTCCCCTTCACTCCACCAATATCCCTAGGTTTGCTTCTACCCCCATCCAACCCTCTTAGTAGGCATATAAAAATTGTATTTCATATTACTTGGTTCAGTGAAACTTAAAGGGATGGCAAATAAATTATAAGAAAATAAACCAATAAATCACATCTGCAATAATTAATTGTTATATGTTTTTAAATATTCTTCATATAGTATAGGACAACCACAGGCATCATTAGTGAGTGCAGTACTCAGTGCCACATGATGAAAATTTTTTCTTGTCCTTTTAAAAGAGCTTTTATAATGCTTCTAGCAACCTGATTTCAAGCTTATGAATTCCCTAAGCTGTTCCATGACATTCTGTATAGTTCCTTCAAATCTGAATTATAACTTAGCTAAATGGAGTGTTCTTGATCGGGTGTTCATTTCATTGATATTCTGTACTATATGCTTTCATATGCAGTATATTTTATGGCTTGTAGTGTCTCCTTTGATATCTGCTATACATCTTATGGAATTTTTTTGTGTGTAAGTTCCTTTTTTGGTCTCACTATTTTCAATATTCTAACTATGGATTTTGTAATTTTGAGTGTAATGTGTTTTGGAGTTTTCCTAATTGGGTCAATATTCAATGGGACCATTCAGAACTCTTGGGTTTAGGTGTCTGTAATCAACTCTGGGAAGTTCTTATTGATTATTTTTTAAACTATTATTTCTTCATCACAGTTGCCTTCCTGGTATTCAGAGGTTGATGATTCTTACATAGTTACTCTTGAGCTCGTCCCATATTTTTTTTGTATACTTTTCAATTCTTTTGGACAATTTTCTACGTTCTGCTATTTCTTAGCAGTTTCCTTCTCATCTTAGAGATCTTTAATCTTTTGTTCAGTTTCTGTTATTCTATTTAGAATTTCTGTTGACTTTCTATATTGTGTGGGTGAGGAGCAAGGTCTGAGCTGCCCCAGTACCTGCACGATGCCAGTCAAGTGGAAAATAACTAGTCCGTTCTCTTTTCCAAACTATCTCATGTATGCTTTGTTACCAGGTATTAATCTAGTCTTGACCTTAAGAGTAATGGTTTTTCCACAAGTATGAAATCCTAACTGTTTCACTTAATTCTTTTATATCTGTTTCCCTAGAAATTGGAATTCTAAATATAATGCTTCTAATGTAAAGTGAACTATTGCCAATCAGATATATGTTATGAAGATGTTTAATTATGAGCATTGTGAACCTTTTGAGTATCTTTAGGACTGATGTAATGCTCTTAGAAGAGTACTGCAGGGAGCAGCTTATTCATAGTAAATGAGATAATGATTATGTATGGAGATATCATTAGCGGAAAAAGGAACAGGACACAATGAACATAAAGGAATATGTAGAAGGCTGGCTTAAGTATATAAAGAAATGTGTACGTTTAGGATTGTGTTTAAAAAAACTGTGATCAAACTATATTGTTATAAAAAACTTTTAAAATTATATCTGTAAGATTGTTCTAGCATTCAGACTCTTGTTACAGTGCTCTTAGATATCTACAAAACAATGCTTTTTTTTTTACTAGGACCCATAGCAAGTAGGTAGTTGAGTAAGGTGAAATGTTTGCTTTTCTCTCCTTTGTACCTTTAGCAGGTATTTTAATGTTTCATCATGCTATGTTTGCTTGCATAAACCCAGACAAAAGCTTTTCCTCTCTGCAATAGGGTCTACCCCTGATGCAGACAGAAAAACCAGCTATGGGACCCCCAAGCCCTCTTCCAGGGAAATAGTGAGAAGATTGGTATAAGTGACAAGAGTAGGTATTTAACAGATACTGCCCTACAAACCTCAGGATGACCCTAGAGGCAGGCTAGCTCAAGAAAGGACTGGATATTATCTGTGCTATAGAAAATGGTAGAAATCCAGTAGAAATCTGCAAACACTGATTCAACCTGGGCCCTGCTCTCAGTGTCCAAAGACTGGAGGGTAGGATCTCTTCCAGCCATGACAAGGGATGATATGAACTCCTGACTCCTACGAAGGGCAAGAGGCCAGAGACCACATCCAGTTCAACCTGAAGGCTATACTTCTAGTTCATTGTGGGACTTGGTCTTCGCATCTTATGGCCAAGCCTTGGGTAGCCCTGATGTGAGGTAAGACATTAAATTCTATTATATTTTTTTAACAAAAATTCTATTATTGGTGTGTCTCCTGCTGTCTTTGACCAACCCCAGAACTTCTCATTAAATAATGGGGTACTCCAAATGAAGCCAATCTTGTTATGTTTATGCAAAAGAAATAAAACATAGTTTGTTAATTCATCTGGAAAATTTAAAATAAGGGAGAGAAAACCATGTTTCTGTAATTTGCTTTTCATAAGAATCAGATTCTAGTTATACAAAGGTGATTGAATAATTGGTGATTCAGTAAGTAAGCTACCTAGTCTATAAAGAAACTCAATGTCGTACATGCTGTCACCAGTCTGGCCAGAAAAGCAGAAGTCAGAGCTTTACTGGAGGGACCTCAGCTCAAAGGGCAGGATCAATTGCTCTCCCCCAGCCTGTCAATTGACTAAAGTACTGAGACTGAATATCTAAGCCAGTTCTAAGTATTCATTTTTAGTTCTATGAATACGTATAGTCATTTGGAGAGCACAGAGACTTTTTTAAATAGCTCTTAATTCTTGTTCCATCATTGGGTTAGTATTCCATTTAAAGAATATTTCCTTTAAGCCAAAACACTCTACAGAAGAGGAAGAATGGGCATTGGAGTGAGGTTTCAAGGGGAAGTCGAAGATTTTTGACCCCTGGACTAATGCAGTAACATAAGAAAGGCAGTTTGAGATTTAGGCAGTCAACACCCCTGTGTCAGCAGGAAGCAGCTGCAGAAGACAAAACTTCAAGTATTTTTCCTTTAAAGATTTAGGTGTTGAAATCTCTAGAGGGGAATATTATGTAGGTAGATAGATTAAGGTAGATAGATGAAGGACCTCTCCCCCAACAAATTCCTTCCAATTGCCCTATTGTGAGTGAGAACCCCCTTTAAGTATAGGCCAGAATGTATGATCTCTCTCTTCTTCAGTCATTACGGGCCCTACAGGTATCAAGGTCCAGCTCCATGTGGGGCTTAAAGCACACCCCAGAGTGAAGGAGAACTAGTAACTCCTTGTTACTCATTGTGAGATCTGGTCCGGATCAGGTGACATGAGACTGCCACCCTCGAACCTCAGTGGAGAGGTTCTGACAATACCGACTGCTCTGAAGGTGGATGGAATCAAAACCTGGGTCCAGGCTTCTCACATAAAAGCTGTCTTCCCCCTTGGAGACATAATGACACTGACCAGTGGCGGATCTGGGCAACTTAAAGGAACCATGGGAGGGGCATGGGTTCTGCATGTTCTTAGTGACAGCTGCGAAGCGGGCTCCTTACGTGCCCCAGTTTTGGCATTACGTACTTTCTGATACTGAGACAGGTAGAATTGACCTTGATCTTTGCCAGTTAGGGCCCATGCTTAGACGTGTGTTTGTTCAGAGACCTACTGAGCTTATTGTAACCAAAACTATGGAGTGGCCTCCCAGCAATTATACCACAGATCAAGTAGAAGAGCCCCCATACTGGGGACCCAACAATACTTGGCTTGCTTGCACAGAACCCCTTTCCTGTCCCCTACTTTTCCAATTCCAGTCCTCCTGAATTGTGTTTAATGGTAAAAATTGTGCTACGGGTATATTGTTATGGGAGGGGAGCTGAGAGAATCCATTTGTCACCCTGACCCCATGCCAGTGGGACCCCATGTGCTCCTGCTTTTGCTCCTGACCATGGCCCCCTGCATCCGGAACAAGCTAGTGGTTTCTGTTAAGGGTAGAAAAAATACAGTACACCTTGTGATCTTAAGGCAGCAATGCACTGGATTGTCCAGGAATTCAGTCCATATAGCAGTTAAACATGCAAGGGTAGGATTACTCTTGAAGGCAAAAGAATAATGGGGGGTATGTAAGGTCGAAAATGATGCCAATACAGGCAGCAGAAATCAGTAAAATCAGCTAAGCCTCAAGTTCAGTTCCTGGTTCCTGGACCTGAAACAGTTTGTTTCCCTGAACCCACCTGGAAAGTTCCTAGGCCAACAAGTGGGCTCAATCAATCACAATGTGTCAGCAAACATAGAGAATGTAACCATAAACTGTTACTGGAAACTATTGTTTAACTGTTGCCTGATCATTGTTGCCTGACCACTCTTACCATAATGCTTGCCTAACTTTGAAACTTTGAAATCTATATAAACTGCTTGTTACTTGGAGTCCAGGTCTCTATCAAGATACCACTCCATGGGTGAAATAGGAGACCCAAGTTAACTATAATAAAACTCCTTTTGCTCTTGCATTATCTTTTTTGTGCCTTTGTTCTTCTCGCCACTTGGGAACCCGTAGTGTGGGGCTTAACAATATCACCTACCACATTGTTCATTTCTGCTACTTCTGCCAACTATAGTTGTTTTTTTCTTTTTTTTCCATTTTGACTCCCATTTCTTTTTTTGTTTTGTTTTGTTTTTTAGGGTCACACCCGGCGATGCATAGGAGTTACTACTGGTTCATGCACTCAGGAATTACTCCTGGCGGTGCTCGAGGGACCATATGGGATGCTGGGAATCGAACCCAGATTGGCCACATGCAAGTAAAATGCCCTACCCACTGTGCTATCACTCCAGCCCCAAACTCCCACTTCTGGTGTTTTGCTGACTATTTGTGCTAGTATTTCTCTGAGCTCATTTAACATTCTTTCATAGTGTTACTATGAAAGAATGTTAACCACTAAAGACAGTGGATTTACTGGTGTTTATTTGGTGGTGTTTGCTTTCACTCATTGAGCTTGGTGGCCTTCCATATGTTAACCCCATTGGTTTTATAGTGTTTTTGCTATGCTGAGGATGAGTCTTTGTATTTAATCCCCCTTGCACATGCTAAGGGATTAAGCTGAAGGTTGCTATCTATGTTCTCTGCAGAATGACAGGAAGATTAACTGTTAGCAGCATATAATTTGTTGAGTAGATCTGTCACTACAGGACTTGTGATGAGGGTCCTTGATATCGTACATGTCAGGTATGGAGGCTGCTGGGAACCACCTGCAGAGAGGGGCTCTAGCTCTTGTTTGAGTTCTGCCTCCAGTTCAGAATAGGCCCAGTGATTTCAGCTGGGGGCAAGCCACACCTTGGACAGTAGAGCAGCAAACAGATTGTCAATACTTTTGTTTGTGTGTTTGTTCTGGTGCCATACCCAGTGGATTAAATATGAAAGAATTATTGGCATTCTTTCTAGACTTTGGTCATTATTTTTTTCATTCAACATTGTTGTTTAGGTGTCCATTTACTATTTCCTGCAGAGCTGTTTTAGATACAATAGATACCTTTAGCTATTGTTTATGAGCGAGTTTTTTACACTCACTCACCTCTGAGCAATATCTTAAAGAATAGAAGATTATTGGTAGCATATTCTTTTTAGCCATTCATCTGACTATATCATTCCATTCTCTTTGTGCTTGAGACTTTCATTTGTGGAATGTGATTTTTATGTTGTTTCCTTATATTTAAGGTATAGCTCCTTCCTTACCACATTAAGTAGGCTCTCCCTCTATTATCTCCTTACCATTTTTATTAAAGTATTCTAAGGTTTGATTGAGCTTATTTTGTTTGGAACTCCTTTTTTGGTTTTCGACTTTGGGGTCACATCTAGCTCTTCTCAGTGCTTATGCTACAGGCTCTGTACTCAGAGTTTCTTCTTGGCTCTATGCTCAGGGATGATTCCTGGTGGGCTTGGGGGATAGTATGTGGTGCCTGGGATCAATTCCAGGTAAATTGGTGCAAGGCAAACATCTTATCAGCTATATTATTTCTCCATCCCCATGTCTGGTGCTCTTTAAGCCTCCTGGATCAGCACACCAGTCTATCTCTTCAGGCCTTCTATCAGCTCTCATCTCTTCCAGAAACCATTCTTGCCCTTTGCTTATTCTCCTTAAGAACTTCCTATGATTCATGCTACTGTCCATTAATAATTCAAGTGATATTCATTCTTTTAATGTCATTTGTTATAAGGCAATACTACATGTTTTTTGTAATGTATCAAGTTTTGTTCTATGGCTTGCCTTTTTAAAGCATAGCATGTACTTGGAAATTCATGTACATTATGCACAGTGATCTATATATATTATTTAAATAAATGCTGTAAAGTGTCCATTCTCTTGATGTCCTTGCATTTATGTTTGTAACGTTCTATCAATGAGACCAGCTACTATCAACTCTTGTAATTGCATTATTTTGCAGTTTGCTTCATATATTTGGGGACTTTTTTAAGTGCATATATATGTACATATATATACACACATATATATGTAATTGTCTTTATCACAAATTGATGACTTAGAACATATATCTCTATAAATATCTTGAAGGATATTTTATCTTAATTTTTAAAAATTTAGTCTAGACTTCTTACACTTGTGTAGATTTTAAGATGAAAAACTATTTGGTGAGCCTTGATTTTCATATATATTCTGAAAATATGTGACTTAATTGGAGTTCCTACTATATTAAAATCGAATGTAAATAGTAATATAGTTTTCTTTAGAGTATTCATTATCATTCATTTTTCAATTTCTAATCTGTCTTTTCTTCATCTTCCTCCCTCTGTTACCTGCTTTTGGCTTAGATAAATTTAATTTTAATTTTCCAATTTCAACATTTTAATATTTTCATTAATTTTTATTCTTTTATCAAGACTGTAATCCCTTATACTAAAAATATTCTAATAAATAAAATAAACTTATGAAATGAAAATAAACTTATAAAACAATGCAATTATATTTGTTCTAAACAAATATTTTTTATTTAAAATAACTTAATATCTTTTCATTTAAAATTTGCATGATAATACTTTATAGTAAGAATATATTTTGGCAGGTGTTATAAAGGTGGAGTGGTCATGCATTCTTTTAATTTTCTTTTATCTGAAGATATTTTTATTTTATCTTTATCCTGTAAAAATAGTTTAATTGACTATACTGTGGATAATAGCTGGATTTTTCAGCATTCTTAAAATGTCATGACAATAGCTTGACATAGTTTTGATGTGAAGTCTGCCAACTTTGGGATTATTTTTGCTAGAATTTTATGGGGGTGCAAGGAGAGGTGGGTCACAATCAGTGTTCAGAGTTTAAACCTAACACTGTGCTCAATGATCACTCCTGGCAGTACTCAGCGAACCATTTATGGTATTAGGGATTAAACCAGAGTTGGCTGCATGCACAGGAAATCTTGTTAACTTGTGGGCAATCTCTCCCACAAGTTTAAAAGGCCCCACATATGCCTTTTAAATTATACCTAATTTTTATTTCTTTGGATGCTTGCAATATTTGTTTCTCTTTCTCTTTTAACTAGCTTGAATATAATGTAAAGTTTGCTAGTGTTATTTAAGATATTCCATTATTTATAGAACTGACAGTGTGCTAAAGAACTAATAATTTATATTGTGGTGTATATATATATGTATATATATCACTGAGGGCCAGAATGATAGTACAATTGGTAGAACATTTGCCTTCCATGCAGCTGATCTAGGTTTAATCCCTAGCATCCCACATGGTCCCCAAAGCACCACCAGGTGTGATCCATGAGTGTAGAACCAGGAGTATGAGCATTTCTGGTTGTGGCCTCAAAAGAAAACAAACAAACATAAAACATATAGTACAGGGGTTAAGGTGCTTTGCATGTGGATGACCGAGTTCTCTACATTGCTCACCAAGCATCACTGGAAGCTCTAGATCGCCACCTGGGCAGTTGCCTAATCCTTGGCCTGCATGGCTTGAGCAGCACTGAGTCTCAGGTCCTCACACTGAACCACAACCCTAATTAGTGGAGAATCCCCTGGAGGTCCAACCACCTCTGACTACCCTGTAGATACCCACAACCTCTAAAAAAGAAATGTGCTTCTTAATATCAAGTAACAATCCTCACAAGTATCTTTTTGCTAGAACTTGAGTTCCTTTATTATTTTCTGGAATTCCTCAATAGTATTTTAAATTCCTGTCCACCCTTAATGTATCAGAATGCTCATATGGACAAAATTCTGAAGACTCGAGACTGTTTCAAGGGTCAGGTACACATAAATTGAACCAAGAGAATTTTCAGGAGTTCTGAAGCAACATTGCTAGTCTCAACAATGTTGTGATTCTTGCTTCTGTTCACTAACTCTGCCAGCTCTAGAACATTTGGGTCCACCAACATAACAAATGCTATCAAAATCTAGAGGCAAATAAATCTCCCCAAAAAACTTTCATGCAAATTGGATTTACTTCTAAGACAATAAACTTCATTTAGCTTTTATGTAAGAAGTTTGGAGTAAATGCCTTTAAAGCAATATTGGGCTCATAGAAAGGCTGTCAGTATCTATAAGGTACTGAGAATTTATCCAAAGAAGGTAGTGACACTTCAAAATCAGTACACAAAATGGGCACTCTTTCCAACTAAAATTAAATGCAGGAATGGTTTATATGTTTACTGAGTTTATACAGTCTTGGCTTTTTAAGGTGACAGCAGATGGTCCGATAAGAAGTGGCAGGACTAAGTGCAGGCAACGAGCATCTCATCTCGAGCTCTCTTAACCATGAAATCTACGAATTTATGCTTAACTGAATGATGAGAAAATAAATAATGTGAAGTCTTAAGGCAAGTCATGTGCCTTGAGTTTACCTTGTTCTTCTCAATGGTAATTAAGTCTTAAAATTTTTTAAAATTTCTCTCTAACTCACATTATTAAAAGGAGTGTGCATTTCTACTTTTCTTAAAATGTCACTCATCAAAAAATGTCACACATGCTTGTACTGTTTCATTTCATTTTAGATACTTTGTGACTTGGCTTAGATCATTTTTATTTCCTATTTCCAAGCTTCAGATCCCTAGCCAAGTAAGCATCAGTGTGCACTCTATTTTCCAAATTCTATCATTCCTTAAATATCACTTGGGGTGATTCAGTACTTCATGGATTTATATATATTCTCTAGTTTTTAAATTCAGAATATTAGCAGTTGTGCCATATCATTTTTTGTTTGTTTAAAATATATAGTAGGTTATTTAATTATGCAAACTAATATGTGATAGTGGTATATCTAGAAAAACAGAGTAATATTAAAAATATATTATTCACCTACTAGGTAAGTAAATATTATTTTTAATAGTTCTGGAAAATTAATATTTCAACTGATCCTATCTTTATAAATAATTTCAAATTATATTAAAGAGACAATTTTTTCTTAATTGAAATTGTTTTTGCCTCTTTAAAGTTATTTAATTTATAATGTCATAATTAAAAAATATTTGATTCTGATATTGCATGAGTTAATCGAAGTACTATTTTTTTATGAAACAGGATTTTTTTTTATTGAAACATCACATCAAAGAGAGAATTTCTTATTGAAACATGACATCACACAGAGATGTGAGGGGAGAGAAAAAGAGAAATGTTTAAAGATACTACAAGTTTCTAAGCGAGCAAAAGAACATATTCAAGAGAGAGCGCAGAATTGAAGAGGAAGCTGAAGTACTATTTTATTTATGTAAATGAAACTAAGTTTATTGTTAATTTTCACTCATATCGCTTGTCATCCGTTGCTCATCGATTTGCTCGAGCAGGCGCCAGTAGCGTCTCCTTTCATCCCTGTCTCAAGCTACTATAGCCCAACAGCATCTGCTTGCTCCAGGTACGCAAAGAGCATCAAACCATTCATTCAGGATCTTGACGAAGAAGTCTGACCATCTCGTAAGTGGAACGCCAGGTGTTTTTTTGACGTTCCCTTGAAGCCATATGCCAAAAACAGTAACAGTAACATTTGTTAATTATATAAAAACAAATTAAAAACCAAATATGTACATATATGTATATGTGTGTGTATGTACATGTGCATGCATGTGTGTGTATATGTGTTTGTGTGTGTTAGGGGGGGTTCCATGTCTGGTAGTGATTCAGGGATTATTCCTCAAATTTCTTTTTTAGGGATCACTTCTGCTGGGTCTCAGGGAATTATATGTGGTGCCAGGGATCAAAATTGGGTTGGCATTGTGCAAGACAAGCACTCTACCCACTGTAATATCACATCAACCCATATGTTTACTTTATTTCAGTGTTATATCTAATATTGGGGCAGATAGTATCTTGTAAATGAAACTTACATCCATGACATTTTATGCCAGAAAGTAAAAGCTCAAACTACAGTAATAAAGAAGAATGATATAATTTTAGTTAGTGATTTTATTTATTTGTTTTTAATTGTACGGAACCAGGATTTCACACACACAAGGCATGCTGAGATATGTCTTCCACCCACATGGGAAAAATAGGGGGTAAAAGAGTCTCATTTGTTTCTGAAAAAAAAAATTACATGTGAAAAAAAAGGAGAAAAGTTTAAGCCATGTGAATAAGAATATTTAGTACATTTAGTATTTAATATTGGACCTAATACTAAAATAAACAATGTGGGTTATAGTGATATTTAAAAATTATAATAACAGTGGATGCTTCCTCTTAGTCTTGAATATTAACTAACAACAGAACAATTTAACTCAAAACTGAGATGACAGCCATACTTAAATTTAAGTCACTTTGAATGATAGTGACATTGAGGCGAAAGTCAAGAGCATGTGTAACTGTCTCTATTTTACTCATAAACAAGAAGTAGTGCCTTCTAGAAAATTTCAATCCCACCATCTTCTTTGAATGTGATTTTCTTCAGAAACTTATTAGAAAAGAAATAACTGGACAGTAGTTAATAAATTCTTTTAATGGATAATAGTTTTCCAGATCTTAAAGCCATCTGAAACATATTTATATTTTTCTCTGAATAAGTATAATTTGAAAAATATAACAATAATGAAATTGTTTGATATAGATTCTAACAAAATTATATATAATATGAAATTAAACACTTGGAGTGATAGACAGAAGTAACACTGTAGCACTGTCATCCCGTTGTTCATCAATTTGCTCGAGCGGACTTAGTTACTAAAATACAGAAATCCAAACCCATGCAGCTGCTAGTGTGGCCTCTCGACCTTATATCTCTTCATTCTCAGCAATGGAAAACAAATTATCAAATGCTTTCTTTTCAGCAGGTTGACTTTAGGGGGGAGAAACTCCAAATCAATAATAGTGAAATTTTTGTTGAAATATTGAATGTAATCAAAGTAAAGTGAAATTTACCAGTTACACAGGCGGTCTGGGGGGCTGGGGAGGTGGGGGGAGGGGGAGGTATACTTTGATTCTTGGTGGTAGAATATGTGCACTGGTGAAGGGATGGATGTTCAAGCATTGTATAACTGAGACTTAAACCTGAAAGCTTTGTAACTTTCCACATGGTGATTCTATAAAAGAATAAAAAATATAATAAAAAAACTAGCAAGTATCTATATTCAACACTATCTTTGAAATAGCTACATTCTCAAATTTCATAGTCATATATTCTATTTACTTCATTGTCCCTGTTCCAGACACAAAATATATGTGCAAAATTTCTTCATAGCAGTGATAATTTTATTTCCCCTGTTATGCCAATTTCCTCATTGCCCTTCAGTGTGTTTGAAAATACCTAATTTATAACTTTGATTGAATTGTTGGGCCAAAGTTGTAGGAATAAAATGGAAGAGCATAGATATCAACCTAATGACTTTAATACATTTTTTCTATAGGAAATAAAAAAGTATTGCTTTTGTTGTCTTTACTAATTTTAACTTTATTAGGGAAGATTAATCCAGAGGAGAAATAATGAAGAACAGTTATCAGTTAGAAATTCTGGCTATATATTATAAGTGATATTTGAGGATTTATACACTTGATAGAATTCACTTATTTTCTTACTGTACTCCTGTCTGGACTGGAGCAATAGCACAGCAGGTAGGGTGTTTGCCTTGCACATGGAGACCTGGGTTCGATCCCTCTGCTAGTTTAACTGTGTAAGATAGATATGGATAAATATATGTATGCAAAAATGAAACCTCTAAGATTTTTAAGTATGAGCCTCTTTGACCCTTTCTCCTAAACTAAGAAACACCTACCAGAATCATAGTAGACTATATTATAGACCCTTTGTTTTTTTTTTTGTTTGTTTGTTTGTTTGTTTTTGGTTTTTGGGTCACACCCGACGATGCACAGGGGTTACTCCTGGCTCTTCACTCAGGAATTACCCCTGGCGGTGCTCAGGGGACCATATGGGATGCTGGGATTAGAACCCGGGTCGGCTGCGTGCAAGGCAAACGCCCTACCCGCTGTGCTATTGCTCCAGCCCCTATATTATAGACCCTTTGAAGTAGATAAAATATTTATAAATATCACACATACTGTGTTTGACCCAAGGTATGGAAAAGTATGTTCTGAAAAAAACATTGGTATGACTTGTGTGTTATGAAGACAAGTATAATTCATTACTCATAAAGTGGTAAAGATTTGTATTACTAAATAAAATAATTTCTTCTCCCTTTCTTCTATCTGTTGTGGTTACAATGAGTGAAGGTCATACACACTTGGTTATGAGGCTCGCTGCGATTCACACACATGATTCCAGGGACCAAACCATGCTCAGTTCTCTCTTTCTGGCCCAGACACTCTACTTAAAATGTATTAATTGTGTTTAATTGAGAAAACGTTGGTTTATATGACTGTATAATTTCAAGGTATAATTTCAGTACTCTTCAAAATATGTTGCCAAAGTTTTTGTGTGTCTTTGTGTGAAGGGATAAGTTGGGCCTCATTTGGCTGTGTTTTGAGCTTACCCTTAGCTCTGTGTTCTGGAATTACTCCTGGAGGTGTTCAAGGGACCATATGTGGTGCCGTCATTTAACATGCGTTTGCGTTTGGTGCATGAAGGCAAGTGCCATACCTACAGTGCTATCTCTCAGGTCAACATAAGTCACTCTTGAAAAAAAGGAAGAATGAGTAAAGAGAGGAAAGAAATCCTCCAGAAGAGATATTCCAAGAGAAACGGGTGACTAATTTCATAGATTCAAGATAGGACCTACTTTACTGGTTGACTTTTAGATATTGATCAGTGATTGGTTGGTATTTTTCATCTCCACAATTTTGAGTATGAGTGTTAATTATAGTTACCATAATCCCAATTGACAATTAATTGCTACTTCAATATTTGAAGTTGAGCAAGTGATAGAAGGATGTAACATGTCTTTTTAATTCAGAAATTCAGTCAAAAATAAACCATACTTTTAGAAATTATGTCATAGATCCTTGTCATACTTGACCTCGTTTAGTTGATAAAAACCTGAACATCAAGTAGCCATTGATACTCATGTGTATAAGAAATGTAATAAATTTATCACAATAAAGGATAGTGGTAGCTTAAACATGACAGAAAAAGTTTTTGCTACTCTCCTACTGAGAAGCAGAAACTACATTCTCTCCTCTTTGTGCCCAGGTTAATCTTAGTATTTTATTGACAAATTGATAAGATTTGCAACAATGCATGTCAACCTGGGATGATAGGTTTCTTAGAACATCTAAATATTCATTCTAAAACAGCAAAATTTCCAGAAAAATGCAATGAGGTTTTCATTATTTTCATAAAACCAATTAGCTATTGATAGAAAATGGTAGTGTCATACTTTCCTATGTATTATTAAAAAGGAATGTAAAGAAACAACATTTGAGAATTACAAATATTTTCTTAGTAACTTTTCCAGTAAAAGAATACCTCTTCCTTCATTTGTGAAGTACAGTTGTATGTCTCAAATGAAATGAAGTATAGTATTTTTCAAATTATCCTGCACTTGAAACCATAAAATTCTATGATAACAGCAAATATTATCACATGTATTTATTCTAATTGCCAAGAGGTAAATATAGATACAGATTGCTTTCAAATTCAAATAATTTAGACTCTGGAGGTATGTCTTGGTGGCTTCAAACATCTCTGTTGCAAGAGAAGGCTGTTAATTTGATTTAAGGAAGTACAGCATCTGCCAAGCACAGTCCCAAAGACTGTTGCTCAGGTCCCCCAGGACTAGACCGGACTGTGAAATGAATGCCACAGGAGGGTGTGGAATCTGGGATTCACTGCAGCAGGTCTCTCTGAGCACAACTGCAGACTCCTGTGACCACCAAAAGTGAAAAATGTACTAGCAGATACTGAGGCTGAGTGGAACTCCCAGCAAGCACAAGTGTGAGGACCACTGCGAAAGAGCGGTGCACAACCCCTGGTGAACATCATAGCCAAGTGTGTGAGAACAACAAGCAGATGTGTAAGTAATACGTCCTTTAGGGTGCGTGACCCCACTCCCCACCCCCTCCACCCCCACAGTCATCACAATACCAACAAAAAAGGGAAGGTGAAAATGCTAGTTAGAATAGCATAAATAATAATCCTAATATTCCAGATCTGGCTGATCATTTAAGAGTAAAACTTAACTATAGAATTCCGGAAACTGAAATTACACCTTATTAATAACCCTATAATTATTATACCATTTTAGCAGACATAGCACTTAGTTGACTCTTATTAAATTTTTAATCAGCTTAATCACTGATGTAGTTTATATATGAATGCTGCTAAAACTGATTTCTCTCTTCATGTACAGTTTTTTTTTAATATAAAATTATTTTCAATCCTAGCTAATTCATGTGCACATGTGTAGCTAGTGAGGATCATCTTTTTATAATTCTACTTATTGAGGTGTAGGATTAGCATTTTTTAGTTTGAATTATATATTTTTATTTCTATTTCCTAGTAAAATAACATTCTTAATAAGATTGAAACCAAACAAAAAACCACACAAGTAAATATTGGCTTCCTAAATGAAAATAAGTAATAAGGTTAGTTTGGGAAATATCTCATACCTCACAGTTTATTCATGCAACTTTAATCCTACCTTTAACCTATTTTTTTATACATGTAATAATGAGTTAAAAGAATGATCAATGACTATTTGTACAGAGTCCTATCTTTCTCTAGAAAGCTTTTTGAGAAAAAAAAGGAGGGCTGAAGATACAGTATGATATAAATAAAAGTGCTAGTTTTGCCCCTTATTCAAATTCGAGTCATCAAATTAGCTTCCCTGAACACTCTTTGTGTGAACCCCACACAAACACTGGAGATAGATAAGGTAGCATATGGAAATTTTAGAATTAAATTTGTTGATACATACACCTGACTTTAAAAACATGGTCTATTAAGTTTAAGTAAAATAATTTATAGTGTTCCATATCAAAGCCACCATTAAGAAACAAGTTATGATGAAACATTCAATCTATTAGTTTGATAATCTCTAAAGACCATGTTAAACATATTTAGCTAAATAGATCCAAAAATAAGTAAAATTCAGACAAAAGATAAGAAATACAGCCATTAGTACATGATCAATAGCAAAAAATTAAGTACTCAACATCAGAGAAATGCACAATTAGAACCACAATCAAATGCTCCTAAAAGAGACAATGCCATCCCGTCCACCCCTGCACCATCCTCCAGTGCCACCCCTGGTTTCCTCCCTCTCCAGGTTTGTTCTGCCCCACCTGGCACCCCACCAACATTGTGGTAGGGGCATGGCCTCTGCAGAAGTGGGTGTGGCGTTTTGGGAGCCAGTGAACACTCACAGTCCACAGTTACTTCTTCCTTTCCTGACATTCTGAACTCACATCTTCATTTCCATCATCTAATTCTGGGGAGAATATCCTGGCCACCTCAAACACATTAGGACAACAGTCCAGTAGCCTATTCCAATTGCACCATAATCCTGGTGTCACAAGAAGCTCTACAAGTACAATATAAAAGAACTCATCCTCTGAAGCTTCACTAGAGACCTCACATAAGCCACTGAGGACACCGGAGAGGTAAGTGAAATTCTAGAAGGAGGAAAAGGTGATCAACAATCAACTGAGCCCATCCAAAATCCTTTCTTGCAACTAGAGGGGAAAATTGATAGTGAATTGGAAGGTCCCACCACCATACTACTACAAAAACAAGAAAAAACAGCTAAAATCCCCACCACGAGAAGATGATGTAAAGGGTCCAGACACCTCAACAAGCATTACCCACAAATACGATCTCTCTGATAAATAATTCAGAGATGAAATGTTGAAGATGCTCAATGTACTCAAAGAAACAGTTCAACAGATGAACAGTAAATTGAAGGAGGACATGAAAGAAACAATGGCATGGACAGCTGAGAAATAGAGGAAGAAATGAGAGCAGAAATAAAAAAGCGACAGAAAGAAGTATCACAAATAAAGGACTCTATAGATGAAATTAAAAACACAGTGGGTGCCCTCAACAGTAGAATGGCTACAGTGGAAGACATAATCAGCAGGCTTGAAGATGAGCTTCAGGAAGCTTACAGGCAACAACAAACAATGGGAAAGACCTCAAAATAGCTCTTAGGCAAATAAGAGACCTAGGGGATGATTTCAAGAGGAACAACATTAGAATCATCAGAGTACCAGAAGGACAGGCAGATAACCCCATGAAAAAGCCACAGTTAAAAATATTATTGCTGAAAATTTCCCAGAGCTGGAGAATGCAGGCATCCAGATCCAAGGAGCCTGAAGAGTGCAAGCTAAAAGAGACCCTAGCAAAAAGACTCCAAAACATATCATAGTCAGAATAATGGATGCCACAGATAGAAACACAATACTGCAAGCAGCAAGGTCAAAGAAGGAAATCACATACAAAGAAGCACTCCTTAGACTTACAGCAGACCTATCAGAGGAAACCCTCTAAGCCCAAAAACAGTGGTGGGATATAATGAAAAAATCCATATGAGTGCCAAGAATACTTTATCCAGCTAAACTCTCACTCAAATTCTCACTCAAATTCAAAGGAATGATACACTATTTCATGGATAAACAACAGCTCAGGAACTTCATAGACTCAAAACCAAACTTAAAAAAGGACAAAAGGGGCTACTGTAAGACAAGAAAAACCCCTGCAAGCTCAATAAAAACGTACAGAAAGATGGCACAAAACTCCATAACAATAATCTCCCTCAATGTCAATGGTCTAAATGCACCCATTAAAAGACACAGGGTGACAAAATGGATACAGAAACTAAGCCCAACATTCTTCTGCCTACAAGAAACACATTTGAACAGCCAAAGCAAACATAGACTCAAAGTCAAAGGATGGAAAACAATCCTGCAAGCAAACAACTCCCCCAGAAAAACCGGGTGGCCATGCTAGTATCTGACAGCATAGATTTCAGGTTGAAAAACATTATAAGGGACAGCAAAGACCCCCCCTTTTGATTTTTTTACTAATCAAGGGACTTTTTTTTTACTAATAAAGGGATATATACAGCAGGAAGAAATTACAATCCTAAATGTGTATGCACCTAATGAGGGAGTATACCCGGCTAAATACTTACTTAAAGCAACTGCTAACAGATTTTAACAAGAACATTGCTAGCAACTTGATAGTACTTATAGACCTCAACACTGCCTTATCACTTCTAGATATATCAAAAAGATTGAAACTCAGAAAGGAAACATTGGATTTGAAGGAAGAGATAGAAGAGAGAAGACTAATAGATCTATACAGGGCTTTGCATCCCAAAAAGAAATACACATTTTTTTCCCAGTGCACACAGAGCATTTTCCAAAATAGACCATGTGTGCTGAGTCACAAGTGTATTGTGGTTTGAAAAGATAGTGATACAATATCTATCTTCCATAGTCTGTTGAGACATAGAAATTGTATCAACTATCCTTTCAAACCACAATGCACTGAAGATAGAAGTTAGTCACACACAGACATGGAGAACCAAATCAAACACATAGAAATTAAACAATTCAATGTTGAACAACTAGTAGGTCAGAAAGGAAATCAAGGAAGAAATCCAAAGATACCTGGAAACAAATAGAAATGAAGACAGAAGTTACCAGAACCTATGGGATGCATCTAAAGCCATGTTAAGGGAAAAATTTATAGCTCTAAAAGCATTCCTCAGGAAAGAAGGGCCTATTAGATAACTTGACATCACAGTTCAAGATCATAGAAAAGGAACAACAAAAGGAGCCCAAACCAGGCAGAAGGAAAAAAATAACAAAACTTAGAGCAGAAATTAATTACATGAAAACCCAAAAAACAATCCAAAAGATCAATGAAACCAAGAGCTGGTTCTTTGATAAATAAACAAGATTGATAAACCACTAGTGTTGCGTGCCGCTTCCACCAGCAAAGAAACACGCAACCTGGAGATTCTTCTTACAGCGATTTATTCAGGGACCTTCTCATGCATTGGGGAAGAGGGGGAACGAGGAACGTCTAGCTAGGCGGGTTCCCCCCTTATATATCCCTCTCGCTGTTTGTTTATGCCCAAGTGTCTACAGCTGATAGGCTAGTTACACCTCGTGGGCGTGATAGGACATCCTGTTTCCTTATTAGGAGTTGTTTTCGAAGCACGGGTGCAATAACAGTAAACAGGTGTTGTTTTGGAAGCATGGTGCAATAACAGGAAACAGGTGTTGTTTTCGAGGCACCGTCCCGTGGAGGCTCTCCACACACTAGCAAGACTCACAAAGAAATAGAGAACCCTAATAAACCGAATCAGAAATGAAATGGGGGACATCACAACAGAAAACAAAGGAATTCAAAAGATTATCAGACACTACTTTGAAAATCTGTATGCCACGAAATAAGAGAAGCTAGAAGAAATGGATAAATTCCTTGATTACTATAATCTCCCAAATTTGGACCAAGACGATCTAGAATACCTGGATAGACCTATTGATATCAAAGGAATGGAAACTGTAATCAAAAGTCTTCCCCAAAACAAAAGCGCAGGTACAGATAGATTCACTAGTGAATTCTTTCAAACATTTAAAGAGGAACTGTTGCCAGTTCTTCTCAAGCTTTTCCAGGAAAATGAAGGAACATAAACCCTCCCAACTAGTTTCTATGAGGCACATATCCCCTAATACCAAAAGCAAACAAAGACATGACAAAAAAAAAAACTACAGGCAAATATCCCTGATGAACACTAATGCAAAGATCCTCAACAAAATATTAGCAAATAGAATCCAAGGACTCATCAAAATAATTATACATCATGAACAAATGGGATTCATTCTGGGGATGCAAGGATGGTTTAACATTCAGAAATCTATCATCATAATTCATCATATCAACAAAAGAAAAGATAAAAATCATATAATCATATCAATAGATGCATAAAAAGCATTTGACAAGATCCAGCACCTGTTATGTTGAAAATTCTTGCCAAAATGGGTCTAGAAGAGATTTTCCTCAATACAGTCAAAGCAATCTAGCACAAGCGTACAGCAAGCATCATCCTCAATAAGGAAAAACTGAGATTTTCCCTCTAAGATCAGGGACAAGACAGGTTGTTCACTCTCACCACTTCTGTTCAATATAGTACTGGAAGTACTTGCAATAGCGATTAGGCAAGAAAAAGATATTAAGGGCATTCAGGTAGGAAAGGAAGAAATCAAGCTCTCTCACTATTTGCAGATGATATACTATATTTAGAGAACCCTAAAACCTCTACCAAGAAACTCTGAGAAACAATAGAGTTGTATAGTAAAGTTACAGGCTATAAAATCAATACCCAAAAGTCCATGGATTTACTATATGCAAATAATAAGAGAAGAAAGTGACATGTAAAAAGCAATCCCCTTCACAATTATGCCTCAAAAAATCAAGTTCCTTAGAATCAGCTTAACTAAGGAGGTAAAGGACCTGTGCCAATAAAACTACAAAACACTACTTAAAGAAATAAAAGAAGACATGAGGAAATGAAAAGATATCTCCTGCTCATGGTTTGGGAGAATTAACATTGTCAAAATGGCAATTCTACCCAATGCATTATACAAATTGAGTGTGATCCCTATAAGGATACCCATGACATTCTTCAAAGAAATAGAGCAAACACTCCTGAAATTCATGTGGAACAATAAGCCCCCATGAATAGCTAAAGCAATTGTTGGGAAAAAGTAGATGGGAGGCATCACCTTTACCAACCTCAAACTCTACTACAACACAATAATAATTAAAACAGTATGGTACTGGAACAAAGTCAGAACCACAGACCAATGGAACAGGGCTGAATATCCTGACACACACCCTCAAATATATGATCATCTAATCTTTGGTAAGGGAGCAAGATATGTAAAGTGAAGCAAGAAAAATCTCTTTAACAAATAGTGCTAACAAACCTGGGCAGCAACATGCAAAACATGGGCTCAGAACTCTACTCTTTCTAACACCATGTACAACAGTCAGATTGAAGTGGATTAAAGACCTCAACATCAGATCAGAATCCATCAGGTACAATGAAGACAAGGTCGGCAAAATCTTCCATGATATTGAAGCTAAAGTTATCATTAAAGGTGACAAACCATTGGCCAAGCAAGTGGAAACAGAGCAAAACAAATGAGACTACCTTAAACTGAGCAGCTTCTGCACCTCAAAAGATACAAGGACCAGAATACAAAGATGGTCTACATAATGGGAAAGAATATTCACCCAATGCCCATCTGATAAGGGGTTAATATCATGGTTTTATAGGGCACTGGTTGAACTCCACAAGAAGAAAACACCAACCCCATCAGAAAATGGGGCAGTGAAACGAAGAGAAACTTTCTCAAAGAAGAAATTCAAATGGCCAAAAGACACATGAAAAAATTCTCCTCATCACTAATCATCAGGAAGATGCAGATCAAATCAACAATGAAATACCACCTCACACCACAGAGACTGGCCCACATTCAAGAACAAAAGTAACTGGTGTTCGGTGAGGATGTGGGGAGAAAGAGACTGCTTCACTGCTGGTGGGAATTCCGACTAGTTCAGCCCTTTTGGAAAACAGTATGGATGCTTCTCAAAAAATTAGAAATTCAGCTCCTATTTGACCCAGAAATACCACTTCTGGGAATATATCCCAGAGATGCAAAAAGGTATAGGAGAAATGACATATGCACTTAAATGTTCATTGCAGCACTGTTTATAATAGCTAGAATCTGGTAAAATCCCGAGTGCCCAAGGATAGATGACTGGTTCAAGAAACTTTGCTACATCTACACAATGGAATACTATGCAGCCCTTAGAAACAGTTATGTCATGAAATTTGCATATAGATGGAACAACATGGAAAGTATCATGTTCAGTGAAATGAGTCAGAAAGTGAGGGACAGACATCAAAGATTGCACTCATCTGTGGAATATAAAGTAACGGAATGGGATAAAAAACACCTAAGAATAGTACAGATAAGTACCAGGAGGATTACTCCACAGCTTAGAATCTGGCCTCACATGCTGGGGGAAAAAAGAGAAGGGACCACCAAGTAAAAGGTACTAGGAGGGCCCACTCAGGATGAAAGATGTGGGCTGAAAGCAGACTATAGACCAAACATGATGGCCACTTACTACCTCTATTGCAAAGCACAGCACCCAAAAGGAGAGAGAAAGAGCAAAAGGGAATGCCTTGCCACAGAGGCTAGGTGGGGTGGAGGGGATGTGGTGGGGGTGGTGGGTGGAAGATTTGGTTCATTAGTGGTGGAAAATGGGTACTGGTGGAGGGGGGTACTCAACCATTATATGACTGAAACAGAAGCACGGAAGTTTGTAAGTCTGTAACTGTACCTCAAGGTGATTCACTAATAAAAATTTTTTTTAAAGAGTAAGAGACAATGGTAAATATAGAAAAACATTTAGAGCAATTGGATTTGCTTAGAAGAGGGTACAATACTGTTAAAAACTATTTGTAAAAAAAAACTAATTGTAATCTTTTTCATACAATAGTAGTTAGTAAACATCACTTTGTAAAAATACACAGGAATAGTCGCTTAGGAAATTTTTTTCAAAAGTCATCAGACATTTGCACAAAATAATAGATTTTTTATGATATCCAAGAAATGGAGAATTCTTTCTGATTGTAAAATAAATCAGGGGAACTGTTGAACGGCAAGGATTGAGTAGAAGGGGTTATGAGAAAAAAAGTCTGGATAATAGATTTTTCATGCTTGGGATATTAGTATATTAAATTATTAACATGACCAAGCTTATAACTTTAAATTATTAAAGTAACTAAATTTACTAATTTTCTAAACTGTAAAGATCCATACATTTTACTCAATGTGGAATATTTCTAATTACAGATTTTAAAGTGCCCATTGAAGTGATTTTGCAATTCTCCAAAACATTTTCAAGTAAGCTTTTCTTTTCTGTAAAAACCTATATTGTATTCTAACCCAAGTGTTCTAGAACAGATGACTGGTAAAAAAACTTTGGTACATCTACACAATGGAATACTATGAAGTTGTTAGGAGAGATGAAGTCAAGGAATTTGCTTATAACTGGATAGACATGGAGAGTATCAGGCTAAGTGAAATGTATCAGTAAGAGAGGGACAAACATAGAAGAACTGCACTCATTTGTGAGTAAAGAATAACATAGCATGAGGCTGACACCCAAGGACAGTAGATACAAGCACCAGAAAAACAGTTCCATAGCTGGAAGCCTGCCTCATGAGTGGAGGGGAGAAGGCAGCTGGAACAGAGAAGGAGGGATCACTAAGAAAATGATGGCTGGAGGAATAGGACAGGATGGGAGATGTTTGCTGAAAGTAGATAATCGCACAAACATGACAAAATATCACTATTTGTATTGCAAACCACAATACCCAAAAGTAGAGAGATAGAGAGTATGGGGAATATTGTCTGCCGTGGAGGCAGGAGGAGGGTGAAAAATGTGGAGGGGTATACCGGGGATATTGGTGGGGGGGATGTGCACTGGTGGAGGGATGGATGTTTGATCATTGTGTGATTGTAACCCAAACATGAAAGCTTGTAACTATCTCACAGTAATTAAAAAATTTTTTAAAAAACTATACTGTATTGGATTGTTTGAATAATGCATGAACTGATTACAAGCAAAACATGAATTATATCTAAAACAAAACACAAAATTCAGTATGATATAACTCAACTATCTTTAATATTACTTTTCACAGACTATGATTATACTAGCAAGGTTACTGGAGTTAGGGTACAATAATCTACTATCTAATTATTACAGGGTCCTCCCAAACAAGTTATGAGAATCTTAACCTGATGATTTTGGTGAGGGGAAACAACTTGAATACTTTTTGCAAACTACTACCTGCTAAAATTATAACATATAATGAATACTAACATGGAATATTGCAGATCCATGCTTTTAGACAAAAAATGTGTACACATACTTTGTGAAGATCACCTTTAGGTGGTATTTACAAAACTGATAAAGTAAATGTGTCATAACCATAAAGATCATTCTATTCAAAATGGTAAAAGTGGTACCTTGAATCCTGAATCTATATTTGTGAACTTTCAGTTTCAACATCAAGTATGAATCTTAAGCAGAATGTCTATTGGTAATTATGCCATGTTTTACATTGCTATATGAGCTATAGGAATAGGAATTTACACAGGAGTGAGTTGTTACTCTACTCTGATAACTTACTTGGTAACTTTCTTTAACATGACGAATCTTTTCCTCCCGTTCTATGCAAATTTCATCAGGAAAACATTAATTATAATTAATATAGCACAAAAGCTCTAAGTGCTTATTGTTTTTGTATGCTATCTACAATTTCAGTGTCCTCCAATGAAAACTATTCTTTTCTTATGATTGATATATATTGTTTAAAGCTTAGAGAAACTGAAATCTCACAAGATGTCTCTCAGGATGCTTAATGACCTTTTTAGATGGGTTCACAATTTTTTCCTAAATTCTGACTCCTTTTACTCTTTAAAGAGCCTAAGCATGCTACAATTAAAAAATACACCTCTTTTTAAAATTTTCTTTTATCTATTCGATATTTATTTATTTTCACAATCTGCAAACTCTCATCTTTATCGGTCTCCCCCCAGCAATTATGACTAGGTTGCACACTGAATTCTCAGTTAAGTTCTTATCTCCCTGCAAAAGTGGCTAATAACATTCTATTTGCTTTCTTTATCTTTTGGCCCTGATTAACCCTTTATAAGTAATGGAAGAGGCAGGAATCCTAACTTATTAAATGCTTTAAATTGCACAATTTAACCTCCAGCATTCTATAGAAAAATTCGGGAAACAGATGCTTTCCTAATAGAATTTTTCATCCAATAAGGCATGTTCCAACCATTAAGCATAATATACTTATGAAGAAATGACCCCAATTTCTTTCACTTGTCTTTGTCCTCTCTCCCTCCCCCAACCATACCACATGCACATTCATACTCACTCACATGCACGAACACACACACACACACACACACACACACAAACACACTCACTCACTCACTCACTCACTCACTCACTCACTCACTCACTCACTCACTCACTCACTCACTCACTCACTCACACATATTCACACTAACTGCTGGCTTCACAATGTGAGCCTGTCTCTAAGTTCTTAGAAAGTCTGGGATAAATCACTCAAAACGGGACAGACAGATTGGACACACGGAAACAGAAAGACAAGATAAAATTAAGAGAAATTTTAATTTTATCTTGTTTGCCCATCCCTTGCAATTCCTGCACTCACAAGTGTCGTTTTACAAAAAAGCCTCAGGCACATATACCCGGAGGTTCCTTAAATGACTTACTGAGAACAAAACAAAAAACTTGGCTTTGTGTTTGGGAAGGATTCACTTACCTATGATAACTTCACTTCACATGAAATAACAAAACACGAATTAACAATTAATGATTATAATTTTTATTCTAGAATGGTGTCTGTGTCAGCTTTACTGCCTACGTTGATTAAATGCTTTGTATGTTATAATATAGGCTAGCAATCTAAGATAGAATTGGAAATTCCCTTTTTTTTTTTTTTGGAAATTTTTGTACCATTGCATAAACATAAAATTTTTGTACCATTGCATAAATAAAATATGTGGGAAATACTAAGCTATATCTGTGAGATGCTAGTTGTAAAATAGTAAACTGGCAAAAGATTAAGTTAGGGATAAAGTGAAAGGGGTTGACATGTGTGAGCCCTTTTGCTTCATCCCTGACACTGGAAAATAACTGAAAAAAAATTATAAATACTTAACTAACACATTAAAATTCAATAATATGAAATACAGTGTGTTGTAATCAAAGTCAAAATATGTTAATATTTTATTCAGGATGTCTTACATAAGTATTACTGCATGAGGATAGAAATCTCTTTAGCAATAATGCTCAAATAGAGTGCACAGAATACAGTAGGCAAGTGAAGTTTTATATACCATTAAAAATAATTACATTAGTTAAAAATTTACTTCCATATGGGCCGGAGCGATAGCACAGCGGGTAGGGCGTTTGCCTTGCACGCGGCCGACCCGGGTTCGATCCCCGGCATCCCATATGGTCCCCAAGCACTGCCAGGAGTGATTCCTGAGTGCAAAGCCAGGAGTAACCCCTGAGCATCGCTGGGTGTGACCCAAAAAGCAAAAAAAAAAAAACAAAAAAAAATTTACTTCCATAAATAAAGATAATAGTTATATTTCCTAAAGCAGCCCTCAAGAGCATAATTCAACAGGTTGATTTTTAAAAATACTATAATGAGCTTAATAAATTACAATTTTTTCAACACGCAAAATAGGCACTAATGGAGGACTACATAAATAAAAAAGGTATGATATAAAGACACAAACAACAATATGTTTTTTTAATTTTAAATTTATTTATTTTTTAATTAGTGAGTTACAGTGAGGGTACAGTTACAGATTCAAACATTTTTGTGCTTGTATTTCCCTCATGCAATGTTTGAGAGCCCATCCCTCCACCAGTGTCCATTCTCCACCACCAATGAACCCATATCGCTCCCACCCCATCAATCCCATCCCCCCCACCCCACCCCACCTCTGTGGCGGTGCATTCCAATTTGATATCTCTCTTTCCTTTTGGGTGTTGTGGTTTGCAATAGGGATATTGAGTGGTCATCCTGTTCAGTCTCTAGTCTACTTTCAGCACACATCTCCCTTCCTGCGCAGGATCTCCAATCACATATTACTTGATGTTCCCTTCTCTATCTGGGATGACCTTCCCCCAGCTTGCAAGGCCAGCTTCCAAGCTATGGAGCCAACCTCCTGGTATTATATACTACTATTCTTGGGTATTAGCCTCCTACTCTGCTGTTCTTTATTCCACAGATGAGTGCAATATTTCTATGTCTGTCCCTCTCTTTCTGGCTCATTTCACTTAGCATGATACTTTCCATGCTGATCCACTTATATGCAAACTTCATGACTTCATCCTTTCTAACAGCTGCATAGTATTCCATTGTATAGATGTACCAAAGTTTCTTTAACCAGTCATCTGTTCTCAGGCACTCGGATTTTTTTCAGGTTCTGGCTATTGTAAACAGTGCTGCGATGAACATATAAGTGCAGATGTCATTTTGACTATACTTTTTTGTTTCTCCAGGATATATTCCCAGAAGTGGTATTCCTGGATCAAATGGAAGCTCAATTTCTAATTTTTTGAGAAGCGTCCATATTGTTTTCCAAAGGGGCTGGACCAGTTGTCATTCCCACCAGCAGTGTAAAAGGGTCCCTTTCTCCACACATCCTCTCCAACAGCGGTTGCTTTTGGTGCCATTCTCTGTGGTGTAAGGTGCTATCTCATGGTTGTTTTGATTTGCATCTCCCTGATTACTAGTGATACAGAGCATTTTTTCATGGGCCTTTTGGTCATTCGTATCTCTTCCTTGGAAAAGTTTCTGTTCATTTCTTCGGTCGTTTTTCTGATGGGGTTGGGTGTTTTCTTCTTGTAGAGTTCAACCAGTGCTTTATATACCCTTTATATCAACCCTTTATCAGATGGGTATTGTGTGAATATTGTTTCCCACTCTGTAGATTGCATTTGTATTCTGGTCATTGTGTCTTTTGCGGTGCAGAAGCTTTTTAGTTTATTATAGTCCTATTTGTTTATCTCTGTTTCTACTTGATTGCTTAGTTCCGTGTCATCTTTGAAGATACCTTTAGCTTCAATATTGTTAAGGGTTTTGCCGATCTTGTCTTCGATATACCTTATGGATTGTGGACTGATGTTGGGTCTTTAATCCATTTTGATCTGATTTTTGTGCATGGTGTCAGGTCAAGGTCTAAGTGCATTCTTTTGCATGTGGTTGTCCAGTTATGCCAGCACCATTTGTTGGAGAGGCTTTTCTTGCTCCACTTCACATTTCTTTCCCCCTTATCAAAGATTAGATGATCATACTTTTGGGGTTGTGTGTAGGGATATTCCGCTCTGTTCCATTGGTCTGTGGCTCTGCCTTTGCTCCAGTACCATGCTGGCATGGGGCAAAAACTTAGTTCACAGTCTGGAGACATGGCTGCAAGCACTCTCTGGGACCCCAAGTAATACAGCTGGCTTTAGCTTTTGCCCCACGCCAGCTAAGGGGGTAAATATCCTTCTTCCTTGGTTTTTCTTCCCTCTGGGAGGAAGCGGTGTGATGTCCACCATATTATGGAACTTTTAAGCAGGTATGAACTTGGTGGTACGGGAAAAAAAATGTGTTTTGAACTTGAAACAGCGGGACGTTTGGCCAGTCTCGGGCCGGGGCCAGTGCCGGCTCGTGCTCCGCCGAGATTCGACCTGGGTGGCCATGACTTTGCACAGCCGCTTTGCTGCTGAATGACCAGGATCCAGAGCCAGCTATATTACTTGGGGTCCCAACGAGTGCTTGCAGCCATGTCTCCAGACTGTGAACTAAGCTTTTGTTCCATGCTGCTCCAGGAAGGGAAATGATTCAATTTCCAACTTAAATCTCCCTGGACATAATTACTAAAATACAGAAATCCTAAACCTAAAGTAGTGGCTGTGCGACTTTCTATCTCTTCATTCTCATCAGTGGAAAACTAATTATCAAATGTTTCCTTGTCAATAGGACCGTATTCTTGTGGGATAAACTCCAACAAGAATAGTAAGTTCTGTGGTGAAACTCCAACAACAATAGTGAGTTTTGTGTTGAAATATGGAATGCAATCAAGGTAAAGAGAAAAGGAATTGAAATGTATCAGTTATGCGGTGGGGGTGGTTGGTTGGGGGGTGGGAGGGTGGGAGGTATTCTGGGATTTTTGGTTTTTTTTGGTGGTGGAATATGGGCACTGGTGAAAGGACGGGTGTTTGAGCATTTTATAACTGAGACATAAGCCTGAGAACTTTGTAACTTTCCACATGGTGATTCAATAAAATAAATTTTTAAAAAAATTTTAAAAAGCTATATTAAAATAACAAAATATGTTTTATCTTAATAAAGTGGAAAACAGTTAAAATTTATCAGGAAACATTAATAAAGATTAAAAATAATAAATACCTAATAGAAAATTGGATTAATAAAAAACTTAGCCAAATTTTTGAACTATTAACAAAATTGACACAACATTAATAGATTTCCAATAACCCAGAAGATAAATTACTGACATTAGGAATGAATGTGAAAGAAAATATTAAAGCTAAGTCTGAAAGGCAATACTGTGACCAGTTGTATATCAGCAAATTAGAAACTTCAAATGTCAAACTTTTGTTTTGGGGACTCCTCCAGGGTTATTCCTGGTGATGCTCAAGGGAATATAGGATGCTGTAGTCTGAAGTAGAGTTGATCACATGCTAGTTAAGTATCTTAACATCTGCACTATCTCCTTGACCCCAGAATGCCAAAATTAATTAAAAGATAAATTACTAGAAGTGACTCAAGAGGAAATATAAACACGAACAGCTATATATATTTTAAAAGAAAAAAACAACATTCCATGCAACAGAAAATGCTAGCAAAATAGTATTAAAATGATACAAAGAAAACGTGATTGCACAATCAATAGCTTGATTAAAAGTAGTCTAAATTAATATGTACTATGCTAAAATAATAAAGTTAAATGGATGAAAGAGCATGTGAAAAGATGCTCATTATTATTAGTCATTTAATAATATGGAAATTAAGCAACAAGATAAAACTTCAATGTTATTAACCTGATACTAATGAAGAAATTCAATAACAAATACAGGTAAAGGTATGTGGAAAGTTGGAGACCTCACATATTACATACAGGTGGTAGCACAAAATCACTCTTATTATTTGGTAGCCAATTTTACATTTTCTCAAATGATAAATGTTAACAAATGATCCAATAATTTTATATGTATATGAATCTAACAGTCAATAAATCTAACTTAATCTAACATCATCTAGCAATCAATAAATGTTTGCATTTTTGTAGAGTGAAATATTTGGCCTTAAAAGGTACCGTGAAAACAAAGATGATCCTTAAAACCATTATTCTAGTAAAAATAATCATTGACAAAAAGTTAAATATATTATAAATGCATTTACTCATAGCATCAGAATGTGGAAAATAACAGAGAAAGAAAGTGGAATAATTTTGTCTAGTAGATGATGATGAAAGATAGGATTGGAAATGTGACTGGTAATATATTATAGACTGTAGAATTCATTTTTGGCTTTTATGAATTGTAGCATTAGCATGCTTTTAAAAGAATATACTAAAATCCAAAGATTTGCACATTTTAAAATGGTGAATTTTTAATTATTTCAATTTTACAATAGTAAATTTGATAAATTGAAATGTGTAGTACTGATGCAATTGTTATTTTTTAAGTCATTTTCAACTATTTAGTACAAACTTGTGTAGACATTTTAAATTTAAAGTGATAAAACTGAAATGATTTGGACTTCATTTTTATAATTCTTTAAAAATCAAGTAAAAGTGATCTTGGTAACTTTTGAAATGTGATAGCAGAGAATAAATTAAATGACAAAAATAATAGAGAAATAAATGTGGAAATATGGGTGGTGCAATTATAGGGTGGTAGTAGATATTTCTGGTAGTAGAGGTGTATTCTCATTAGGAAGAGTACAACCGGTAATTATATTATATATGTGTGTATTGTATATAATATATATAGTCAACACTTATATTCATGTATATGTACATATATAGCACTGTCGTCCCATTGTTCATTGATTTGCTCCAGAGGGCACCAATAACATCTCTATTGTGAGATTTGTTGCAACTGTTTTTGGCATATCAAATACACCACGGGTAGCTTGCCAGGCTTTGCCGTGCAGGCGGGATACTCTTAGTAGCTTGCCAGGCTCTCTGAGAGGGACAGAGAAACAACAGAACGTGCAAGGCAAACGGCCTACCCGCTGTGCTATTGCTCCAGTCTATGTACATATATACACAAAAATGATTAGCATTAGGTGCAGTATTATTCTGAGGGCTTAGCTTATCACAACCAACTTAAACTTTTAAACACTGTTGCACATTCATAAGTACTTTATAATTCAGGATTCTTAGTCCTGATTCCCCCAAATCCCCTGAATGGGAATAGGCAAACCAGCCTTTATAGATGTACTGTTACTTGTATTCATAATGTATCTTACTTAGCAGAAATTTGTGTTTGTTCTATTGGAGAATTACTGATGTTATAAAGTGATATAAGGTATATGCACCATGTAAATTTTCATATAGTGCTATTTTGATTATTAATTCCAAAATGCATCTGCACCTAAATTTCTATTATTGACTATAGACATATAGAATTTTCCTTCTTTTTATAGATAGGGAAACTTAGACTGATAAATTTTGCTTCCTTGAGTGCTTCATCCTTCTATAATAAGGGTAAAATATTTTATTGTGTTTTGGGTTTCAACCACTCCCAGTAGTTCTGAGCTCTTATTCTGGCTTTGTACTCAGAGATTACTCTTGACTTTGCTCATGAACCATATGTGGTTCTGGGAACATGAGTTGGGTTAGGCAAGTGGAAAGCAAGAAACTTAACCCCTGTACTATCTTTTTGGCCTAAGGACCAAATCTTGATTGCATTAAAATAAGCTGTTTCTAGGTTTGTGATCAGAACCTTGCTGCACCTCACATGATTTGAAAAATAGATTGAGGCCTGATTCATTAGTTTACTACCAATGAAACATTGTTTAATTGTTTAGGTTTTAGGAATTTAGGTTTAATTTTCTTGAAAAACAAAAGGAGGAAACAAAAAACTTTATCACACGTGTTTCCAGAAAATCGGATCAATTAAGTAGAGTTATGTACTCAATATTATTAAAGGGTGTAAAAGTTTTGAGCCAAGCAAACTAATTTTAAGTAAACAGCTGTTCATATTTTGAAATTCACCAGAAAACCAATAGTTTACAAAGATAGTTTATTGGAGGTATATGGTATGAACACATTTTTATTATCATGACATATAGTGTATAAAATATGTTTCCCAGTGGTTTATCTCTGTGCACAAAAATGACTTATGCTGTCAGTAGAACAGTGATTATACCCATTAGTGAAATATAAAAATTCAGCTCAATTAAATTACTTATGCTATTTTTTTCCCTTTCCTAGGAATATATTTTGACATTCAAGTACATCTTCATGAGCTAACAGAATCTGAAGCAGCTACAATTTATTCTGTTTCTAATTGTGGTTAAATGCTTGTGTGATTCATCAATAAACAGATAGCTAAATTTCACAGTATATCTTAGTTAACAGAGAGATTATGACACCATGACAAGCAGTAATGCAAGGAAGGAGAAAGTTGAATGCAGATTTGTTATTTCACAAATGCTTCCACAACTCAAAGCTTAATTTAATGTTTTTTATGAAAGCTGTTATCCTAGAAGAATACACAAAATAAAGTTGAAAACAATAAATTTAAAGGAATATAACATTTTATCCTGCTCAAGAGTTAACAGATATTAACAGCCACTTGACAAGGGAAAGCATGGATCATGAATGTGAATGCTTTTCAATTATTTTACATTCTTTCACTTAAAAGGTAATAATTCAATTGGAGGATATGATTATAATAATACATATTAAATTCTTATTATTTTTGAAATCTATTTTTGTGCATTTTCTTAATGCACTGGTGAAAATATTTATTGCTTACATGAATATCCTATACATGATTTTATAAGTGATAGCAAAGTTGAAATAGTTGAATGGTTCTCAGTGATATTAGGAGCACTCACACACACACACACATGCACACATATAGACACAAACACACAGGCATGCACACACATGCACACACACATATGCCCGCACACCAACAAAATGCCTACAATTAAATGGATAATTATATATGAAATCCCTTTGTCTTCTCCAAAAGAATTTGAGAAATAAATAAACGTTCTTGCTTTATTCTTTTAACCTGTTCCAAAACCCAAGATGATTAACAATGAGATAAGCATAACTTATAATTTTTAACTTAAAAAATAAATTTATAGAATGTTGAAAAATATAGTTGTTCCCAAATATGCACACCCCGCTATAGTTTATATAATAAAAATTTATGGTATATTTTTATAATAATCTGACATAGATACATGCATAAGTATGTCAAATGATGACAAACCCTTGGCCTGGATTATATTCCCGAGTGGGGTTATGATGTGTGGGGCATGATGAGGTGAACTGGAAGTAACTGAAACATCAATAGAGAGTCTTGAGAATTTTGATGATACTGAAGTGAAGAAATTGTATAAATCAAAGCCATAAAGAGTGACCCTGGGGCTGTAGAGATAGCACATTGGGTAGGGCGTTTGCCTTGCATGAGGCCAAACCGGGTTTGATTCCCAGCATCCCATATGGCTCCCCAAGCACCACCAGGAGTAATTCATGAGTGCATGAGCCAGGAGTGACCCCTGTGCATCACCGGGTGTGACCCCCCCCCAAACAAAGTGACCCTGTTATAACTGAAACCTAAGCTATAGTAAATACGTTATAACAATTAGTAAAATAAAATAATATTTTATTATACATAACATATATAATATAATAATAAATTTCACTAACTGAAATCCATATTTCTTCTCAGAATTTCTTGTTTTTAACCTAAAGTCACTTTTCTCTTCATAAATCCCTGCCAACATAATAACATTTAATCACCATGTTTCCTTAGGGTCATGGGCTCTGGTAATTTCATACGCTTTTATTTTTTCTGAATACCTTCAGAAGATGACAGAGAAAACTAATAACATATTTTATAAGATGTTTTTCATTTGTGCTGGGGCGACAGCACAGCGGGTAGGGCATTTGCCTTGCATGCAGCTGACCCGTGTTTGATTCCTCCACTACTCTCGAGGAGCCTGGCAAGCTACCGAGAGTATCTCGCCCACATGGCAGAGCCTGGCAAGCTACCCGTAGCATATTCGATATGCCAAAAAAGTAACAGGTCTCACAATGGAGACATTAATGGTGCCTGCTCGAGCAAATTGATGAGTAACAGATGACAGTGATACAGTGATACAGTTTCTCATTTGGGATTTTATGATTATATTTCTCTATAGGTACAGAAGTGAACTCTACCTATAGATTTTTGGAAGCATGTAAATCGTCCCTTTGTGTATCAAGTGTGAACATTTATAAGTCCTTATTTATTTTAATAAGTAAAATCATGGGAAGAGGCAAATCTTCCTTGAAGAACATGCACAAATAGTAAATATACTAGAAACTTGGTTTCTTCAACTTGAGATATATGTGCATGCCTGTGTGTGTCCGTATGTATGTCTTTCTATTTTTCTTTTATAAAATTTTATTTTTTGGATTGAATCAGCGTGAGATACACAGTTAAAAAGTTGTTTATGGTTGGGCTTCAGTCATATAATGTTTCAATACCCAGCTCTTCACCAGCATACATTTCCCACCATTAGTGGGATATTATTTCGGACTGCATGTGAGGCAAGTGCCCTACCTGATATACTATCTCTCCACTCCCTGAGTATTATTATTATTATTATTATTATTATTATTATGCTCTTGGGGTCATACCTGGCAATGCTCAGGAGTTACTCCTGGCTCTGCACTCAGGAATCACCCCTGGTGGTGCTCAGGGGACCATATGGGATGCTGGGGATCGAACCCAGGTTGGCTGTGTGCAAGGCAAACACCCTACCTGCTGTGCCATTGCTCCAGCCCCAACTCAGGGGACCATATGGGATGCTGGAAATTGAACCCGGGCTGGCCGTGTGGAAGGCAAGTGCTCTACCCACTGTGCTATTACTCCAGCCCATCTTAAAGAATTTTTAAACTGCATATAAACGTCAATCACACAAATAAAAAAATTCAGAAAACTCAGAATTAAGAGTTTAAAAACTATAATTTTACTCAACCAGATTATTTTAAAGGCTTACAGAGTAAAAATATTCATACATGTAGCGAAAATAAAATAAAGTTATGCTTGATGTGGAGAATGAAACCATGAAATAATATATTTTAAAGAATGAAAGGGGAAAAAAGTATATTCTTTTTTTTGCATGCTATAGTCAGTAGAAACCAGTTTGAAAATATAAGTGAAGCAAAGTCATTTCAGATCAAGGAAAGTGCAAAATATATTATCAGCAGACATGACATCGCAACAAAGTTTTTAAATTAAAATCTATTCCCCATCAAGCCAGAGTGATGTCCAATGGGTAGAGATTTTGCCTTGCACATGTCTCTTTGTGGTTCACTCCTTGGCACCACATATGTGCCCTGAGCACTGTCAGGAATGATATCTGAGCACAGAGGCAGGAGCAAGTCCGAAAGTCCTAAGCACCTCTGAGTGTGACCTCTCCTAAATTAGACACACAGACACACACATACACACATTAAAATATATGCATATATATTCTATTGGATGTGTTTTAGTGCAAGAAATATGCCCTTACTAAAAGCATCACACAGATTAAAAGTAGAAAAGTATGCTTCATAATATGTATATCCTTATATCCATGGGAGACACTGGATAAGACACACCTTCTGACTTCATTTCTCATTTTAAGTAACCTCAGCATAGGTGATTGGCTGGTGAGATGATGGGGTGGTGAATGCAAAGAGAATGCCAGCTATGGGTATTCACCCTCTAAGGCTTAGAAAATAAGGCATGACTGTTATGCATATTTAAGAGGTAAGGTAATTAAGCCTCCCAAGCACAGTGAGTGTGAGCCACTTGCATAGAAATAGAATCTTCCTTTGCATATGGAATTTTTCTTCTCTTTTTCCAGGGTGGTAGAGTGGGGAGGCAGCTGGCACCTAGCCCTCAGCACCCCTTCTCTGAAATAAATGTTTTGCCAACATCGCCCAAGAGAGGAAATGGGTAATATTAGAAAGGGTAAAAATATGAACAAGTGCATTGGCTTAATCCAATAGAATACAAAGTTTTATAAAAAGGAAAAGAAAAAATATATATATGGCAAATACTGACAATCTGTTTAGCTATATAGCCTCAAAGATTACATGACTAAGTTTAAACACACAACTACATACTGTTTACAAGAGACACATTTTGTTCTTTTCAAATATTAATTTTGTTGTTGTGAAATAAACACACAATAAAATTAATATATGTTAAATGTACAGCTTGGTGACTTCAGGTCAAGTAAAACAAACAGGCAGAACATTTCCATTAATCTTTTGAAATCTCTCCTGTATCCCTGTCACCCTGCAGTAAATTTAACAGAAATTCAGTTACAAGTAAACACTGATCTATATTTTTGTATGCTTTTAATTTTTGTTTTATTTATTATAGTTTTGTCTTTTCAAATGTTTCTTATTTATAGAATGTTGTGGCATGTATTGTTTTGTATTTGACTGCTTTAGCATAGCATAACATTTTTCATGTTTATTCCTGTCATTGCATACATAAGTAATTCATTCATTAGTTGAAAATATTCCATTAAGCATTTTTACATTGTTTTGTGTTTGTGTTTTAGTCTTATTACAATGAAACTGATGCGGAAATCCAAATACAAATATTTAGTATGTATATGTTTTCATTTTTGGGTCACACACCTACAAGTGAAAAATTTGATTACAATTAAGTGTTTGATTAACCTTATGAGAAACTTTTAAAAAGATTTTCAGGTTATATGTAGCTTTTCCTATTGCTACTTGCAATATATTAGAGTTTCAGATGTTTGAATTATTGCTAAAATGTTATTCTACAACATATTTTAACCATTCAAATGATGTGCCATGATATTTTACTATGCTTTTAATTTTCGTGTTCTGTTAAAACTTGTAAAGATACTTATTGAGAACCCATGTATCTTTATTGTGAAATATCTGAATTGTTTACATATTTTACTTTTTTTTCTTTTGACACACATGAATTTCTGATATATGTTCTGGATAAGTATTTTTTAAGTATATATACAGTGGAAATATTTTTCCAACTTTCCAACATTTTTAACTTTTTCATATTCATAACAAAAGAAACATTTTAGTTATGATTTAAAATGATCTATTAAGATATTTAAATAGTTTTGCATGTTTTGTAACTAAAAAAAGTGCCTACTAAGCCTTAGAAGATTTTCTGAAATGTTTTCTTAGAAAAGTTTTATTTTATATTTTAAAATTTTCTGTTATGACACATTTCAAGCTTGAATTTGCACATGGGTGTTGTGAATTTTATGGTTAATTTGTTCTCTTCAGGAGAGATCATTGATTTACTTTTCATCCTTACTGTGTTACTTTGTAGCTTTTTTAACCTTTTCTCAATACTTTGTATGATTTATTAATACTAGAATGTATATGTAATTTAATCCAAGCAATACCTCCAGGAGGGAGTTTCAATTTCAACATACCCATAGCTATGCTATATATCTGACTCATGATAGGTTAGGAATAGAAAATCATATGGTTTAACATCAATTCAAATTAACACATCAAGTAGCAATATTTTCATAGATTCAGTTGTTACCAGATATTTTGAAAGCTGATCATTTTCTTCTTGAAAACAATTACTGAAAATTGAGCATGAGTAGTCTTGATGGTTGAAAATGTTAAGTCTAGCAGTTTAGACATGGTAATGAGCATGCATGCAAAGTACACCATCAGCTCTTTATTATATAAAGACATAGTTAAAATGTGTGTGCTTCTCTGATGTGACATAAGGATATTAGAAGATCTTGGCTCATGAGGTGAGCTTGTAAAGCATATTTCCCTAAAACATCAAAATACTCTGCCTCCCCTTCAAGCAACTGCAGGTAAGACACATTCATGTTTTTGTACTTGCCAACAACTTGCAAAAATTAGTAACTGCTGGAAAGATATCAATGGAGGTTTAGGAATTCCTGTCTGAGGTTTTCAAATTAACAGCTAATGGATATTTTTAATAGTATTTTTTTATGGTGGAATGAGGCTGAACAAAGATTAACAACCCAAGACAACTGCATTTTGCATAGTGAACTTTAACATTTTTACACAAATAATACTTTGATTAGACACCAGAACTCAGGGTTTTATGTTTACATAGTAAGATTCCACTGCATATAAAAATGATTACTAAACACATGCGCATATTTCTGGAGGTCTACTTATTGTTTTATGCAACTTGATAACCTAAGCAGTGATATTTTATTATTGTTTTAAATGTGCATGTAAAAACATTACTGTGAATTTGCCACTATGATGTATTTAATGTTTTGTTAAACCAATCATGAGTTAATTTTCTATCAGAATCAATTAGTATCATTTTTTCACACCTAATTTATTATTATCCTGGAAACTTTGAGGAAAGATCATCACCGTTAATCAATCACATATCAAATTCTGTATTATAACCCTCATTTTATTATACCAAATGGAAGATAATGACAGAGGTACTATGTGTAAATGTATTTTTATTTGCATTTTTGCATTTGTAGAGGATTTATGGAAAATCTAAAGATATGTCAATGTAGACAAATTTAAATATTCACATTTCAGAAATGTGAGCCACCAGGGCCAGGGAGATAGTACAGGGGATAGGGTGCATGTCTTGCATGCAGCTGACCTTCGTGTAATCCCAGTCACTACAGAGCACGGACAGCAGTGATTGCTGAGCCTAGAGTCAGGAGTATGTCCAAGCAAAAGCAGTGTAGCCGAACCCTCTATCCACCCAAAGGATGGGCCACGATGCTGTGTTTCCTAGTTTCTTAATTTTCTCATTTGTAAGAGGAAGCCTATTAGAAATTTTATTTCCATTCTTAGATCCTTGTCAGATGCTAATATACACCATTAGTTAAAACTTAGAACAAACAGAAACCCAGCAATTTAAATCAAAGTTGTGTACATTATAATATTTTTGTAGACTCCTGAACTATTTCTTAATAATGGGGTTATTTACTCTCTCTTGTTCAAAATACAATAATCATAAACGTGAACCTGATATGAAAAAAGTCATTGCATCTCTTGGTATTTAAAAAAAAGGACTTAGTTAGCACCTCTAGTTATTAAGGTATGGGAGAAAAGCAAAAATACCAAGCTGACTTTACATCATTCTGATTTTAATAGCATTCACTTTAGGTGAAAACAAAATGTATAGTATATGTGCTCTGAATTACAAGTTTCTTAACAATATGTCGTGCAATTTGAGTTCAAACTATCAAGATATTTTAGCATCTGAAAGTAATTAAATTATTTTTAATCAATTTGCTTTTGGAATTTTATTACTGCTCTATTTTACCAGCGTTATCAAGTTGTGGGGATAAATAAGATGAGACAGATATAGTTTCTATCTTGAGGGGCTTAAATTATTGTAATGCCCGCATTCATAGCAATTTGTTACAGAGCAAGAACCATATAATTACTTATTAGGTCTTAGAAAATCTTAGAAAACAAGTGGGAGAGTTTTAAAGCATAACTATGTTTAAACAAAGTGGAAATAGCAAAATCAAACAAACAAAGTAGCATCTGGCATACATACACCATAGAATATTGTGTGACACATATTGTAAAATTTAAATTTGCAATCTTTCCCAATTTTTTTCTAATGAAAAAGCTGAGATTTAGTCATCTCAAAAAAAGTATCAGATTTCTTTAACTCCATAAGGCATAAAACAGTCAGTTTACCATTCCACAAAAGAATCTATTTCTAACTTTGTAGATAGGTCACTGTATAAGGGGACCAGCACATGTAAGAATTTTATTGTTTGTTCTGACGCTTTTTATCCTGGGACCCTCCCTTCCAGAAAATATGTTTCCCTGTATTATTTCTCTATTGAAATACCCTCTTGTCACCATGAAGATAAGATGGTTGTCTGAGGACACGAGTCCACTAGCATCCAATGCTGGTTTGATGCCAATACAGTTCTGTTACTATATCTCTGTAAGATAGGCCCAGGAGGACCAGTGGAACTAAATCTTCATGACTATAATTGGCAAAATCAGCCAGCAATGGAGTCTACAAAAGCATCTAGGAAACTTTCAGGTATGTCCTTGGCCCACAGGGTTGCCTTTGGAAGTATCCCCTTTCTTTATCCACCCTACACCCAGTTGCCTGTCTTGCCACTCTCAACAATCAGGGTTAACAGACCAAATGCATGTGGTAACTGTTGTGTCTGTAAATGAGGAAAGTTGTCTTGAGGGACGTGTCCTCAAACATCCTTCCCCTTCTCAAATGCCCTGACCCTAGTTTCCCTGTGGACTGTGTGAAATTCTATGAGAACTCTTTGGAATGGGAATGGGTGCAGAGTTTTATCCAGATCTGTGAATAAATTAACCTGTGTAGAGTCCCTTCTGTGTCCTGCATCCTAGGGGATTTTAAAAGAATGTGCAATGAGAAAGGACATTGTGTTGTCAAAGGTACCTCAGTATCTTGTGGGAACTCTGGAAAGTTGAAGTCAGGTTGTTAGCCTGGAGTAGAAAACTTCCTGCCCAGATAAGGGAACAGTCTGGATAGACTGAATCATTTCTGAGACCAGAAAATGTAGATGTTATTACTTATCTCTGATTACCCAATACCTTAGAAAAAAGGCTGACTATCTTATTCAGCAGTGATTTTATTTATTATACAGTATGCTGATATTCAAAGGTTTATTTGTGAATGTGAGAGTTTAGGGAGTTAAACAGCAACAATTAATAAGTTGATAGTCATTCTAAACACCAAAAGATTCAAGACATAGCTAATACTATTGTTGATTATTTTTCTTTTGTCTTAAGATTAGTGATAAGCAAGAAAACATGTTGATGTGGTGGATCACAGTTAAGTTAGAAGATTTCTAAGTCGGTTATTGGGTCTAAGAAAAATTCAAATAACTTTTCTTTAAATTTTTTAAAAATTTTATTGAATCACCACGAGATAGTTATAAGCTTTCATGTTTGGGTTACAATCTCACAATGATCAAACACCCCATCCCTCCACCAGTGCACATTTTCCACCACCAATATCCCGGGTATAACCCCCTTTCCCACCCTCCCCATGCCTCTACAGCAGAACTTTCAAACTAAGTTTGCTATTGGGAAAAGAGTCATTAGCACTGTCATTAGCATTGTTGTCCCTTTGTTCATTGATTTGCTCGAGTGGACACCAGTAACATCTCCATTGTGAGATTTACTGTTACTGTTTCTGGCATATCGAATATGCCACAGGGAGCATGCCAGGATACTCTTGGTAGCTTGCCAGTCTCTCCGAGACAGAGGAAGGAATCTAACCCAGGAAGGCTGCATGCAAGGCAAGCACCCTACCTGCTGTGCTATCACTTTAATCCTGGGAAAAGAGTAAATGTATAAATAAGGTAAAGGAATATTGTAAAAATGCCATGACCAGCAAAGTGAATTTTTTAAGACCCCAAATCCTATCTTATCTAAACAAAGATGGTGGTATTTGCAGTAACACTAACAATGGCTCTAAGATTTTTGTGGCCACCAGGGACTCTTCTGAGTTTCAAAAACCTGACTAAGTTTAAAGCCATGGAACTAAAAAATAAAAAATAAATTTATTAGGTCTACAGAAAGTAAGTAAAGAGAGTTCTGTCTATCCCTGTGAAAATTTTTGCATGAAGTCTAACTTGTAAGACCATGAGAGGAAAAAAATAAAATTGGATTTTTTCTTTTCTTGGTTATAAAGAACTTTTAAAAAAAATAATTTTATAAAGTAGTTCACAATATTTGATTACATTTAATATTCAAACACCAATATTCCCACCATTGCACATTCCCACCACCATATTTCGGGTGTTTCCACTCTGAACCCCAATCCCTGCCCCAAAACAGAACCGAAATAATATAATATTTCCCTAGAGGGAAATGTAATTCAAAGTAGGAGATTGACTGCCTCCTATCTTGAATCCCATCAAATGTGGTGCGGTATTCTTGAAGTATTGGTAGGTTGTGTCATATAAAGTGTTGCATGGCTGAAAATATGGCCACAGCTTTTCTTGGACTCGAATATACTTATTCAAGAAAAGCTTCACTCGTGGGTGAGGCTCAGCCTGAGTGTCTGGAAAGCAGCTGTGAGATGGTGGCGGTTGAGTTCTGGAGCTTTTTGGTTGCCTGCACTGGATCCCTTGGGGCAGGGAGGGATCTTACCTGTCCCGCTCTGGGGCACTGGAGTGAAACAGACTGGTTCTGAGTCTGGCGGCATGATTATGGTGACCATCATGCTACTCTCTTCCGGGAGAGAAGGACATACTATCTCAAGAACTGGGCTTGATTCCTTCATCTCAAACTTGATTGGTTAGCTGTAGGGTTTTATTAAAGGCAAAGCATGGGTTCAATTAATAATTATGCTGTGTCTTAAAGTTACTACTTCAAAAATATTAAGAGCGATTTCTTGGAGCAGAAGTATAGAATTATTGAAATTAAATCAAAGCAAGTTCTTATGTTTTTGCAAGCATGGCAGTTTATATATATATGTATATATATGTCTGTGTGTACATATGTATGCATATATTTTATAGTTATTTGAAATTTTTAATGAAAATTAAGAGATTTCTTTTTGTGTATAAATGTATATTTCTCAACTTTTGCATCTATGTGAAGCTGTTTGAACATTTTATAATCTAGTTATAGGATTATTATTTTACAACTTGTGATAACTTTAGCGAATGAACACTGGTCTGAAAGATAATGATTTTGTTTGAAAATGAATATTTCTCACTATCACAATCACACGAGCACAAAATCCCATTAATTGTGGAGTGGCTTGAGTGGTCTCAGTAACCTCTATATTCATCCTATCCCTGAGATTTTAGAAGCATCTCTCTTCTCAGCCTTCCAAATGATGTCACATTGGAGGCTCTTTCAGGGTCAGGGGAATGAGATCCTGCTTGTTACTGGCTTTAGCATATGAATACACCATGGGAAGCTTGCAAGGCTGTCCCATGTGGGCAGGAAGTTCTTAGTAGCTTTTGAGTTTTTCCCAGAGGGAAAAGTAGGTTATAAGATATCGCTTCTGGGAGCTTGCTTTTAACTCTCTGGATGTTGACCGTTGATGGGACTACATACACCCGGGTTCCTCTACCGGTACCTTCATGCATGAGGCCTGTCCAAATGTGTGGAGGGGGGCCTTCAGCACGACTGTGGCTAGATTCTGGAGGTCTCTGGCCTCCTGAAGCTCTGTTTGGGACGGGAAGGGAAGCTGGAGCCCATCCCCTCCAAGGGGCCCCAGGGAAGACAGCCAGGCGTGTGGGCAAGAGACATGTTTCTAAAGGAATAAAATTTTTGTGAGTTTTAAAATCTTGCCCATTGCTTATTAGTCAGAATTAACTTATATAATCTAAATAGAGGAAGTAACTAACTTGACCTTATACATTTTTTGATTAGCATAAAGATAAAATTAAACCATTTATATTAATGCTAATAGTAAAAGAAATGTCTAGGAATAGTTGTCCTCTGAAATTTTTTTTTTATTTTTTTTTGTTTTTTTTAATTTTTTTAAATTTTTAAAAATTTTTTAATTTTTATTTTTTTTATTTTTTTATTTTTTTAATTTTTTTTTTTGTCCTCTGAATTTTTTGACAACACTTTTTTTTTTTTTTTTTTGCTATTTGGGTCATACCCAGCAGTGCTCAGAGGTTACTCCTGCCTCTGCACTCAGGAATTATTCCTGGCAATGCTTGGGTGTCCATATGGGATGCTGGGAATGGAACCTGGGTCAGCCTCATGCAAGGAAAACACCCTAATGGTAGGATAAATAAATGTGTATTTTAGGAAAGATAATCATTCAAGATAAACCTAAATAAGACTATCTGATAAAGCTGAATCCACCATCTTGTGACTGAGTGTAGTTTAAGAAACTATTTTCAAGGTGTGTCTTGATTTATTTGTCTTGAGAAAACCAAGATGTGCTAAATTTAGTCCTGAGAGTACACTATAAACTTTTAAAACTAGGAGTTGAAACCTATATACAGTACATCTATGTGTTTTAATAAAGAAAAGAAATAAATGGAGATATTTTTGTTGACGGAAAAGAGGAAAATCTGTCACCAAGTGAAACTGTAAATGAAATGAAGAAAAGTTGCAAGACAAATGAATGCAAAGGGATATGTATCTCTGAGATTGCGTTTTAAAGAAAATTTGCATGGAATGCAAAATTGTTGCAAGGCTCTTAAAATTGGGTTTTAACATCTGTTGTACATTTGAGTAAATCAGATTTTAATTTTCCCTTACTAAATGGATAAAATTATTGTAAGACTGTGGCGAGTTTTTTCAGACTATAAATTATTTTATTTGATGGCCTAAAAGAAAATATATATTATTCAAAAAGCTTTGTATTAAAGTCAATTTTATTATAAGTAAATATTTATTTTAAATAAAACTTACATACTGCTACATTTTTATTTTAGACAGCTAAATTTGACTTGCAATTTTGAAATCTTTGCTATTTTGAATAAATAAGTAATAAATTTTGTAGTGATCTATGTTCTAAACATTTTAATATCTGTAAGAAAAACATGTCTAGGAATCAAAATTATTAGAAAAAAAATGGTTAATTATAGGAAATGTAAACATGGAAGGAAGATAAGGGCTCCTTAAATACTTATTTTCTTTCCTAATTTAGAGCCTACTTATAAATTAGGCTATTTGGGTATGATGAACCTCCATGGGACGTGATATCACGTTTGGAGAAAGGTTTAACCTTAATATACATGTGAATAATAGATTTCCTAAAATTACAGGGGAATCCTGGAAACTCTTTATATCACAATTAAAGAACTTCCTTGAAACTGTTTTATAGCAAAATATTTAATTTTGAGCATATTTAAGCCTTTTGCCATTTGTAGAATTGATTTTACCTGGGTTCAGAAAATTTGGGGGTGGGGTGGCATTGAGGGGAGACCTTAACAGATACTCTAGAGTATTGATTTGTCATGGGATGAAAGTTAGCATTTTAGTTTATGGAAAAGTTGGAAACTTGAAAATTGTGGTTCATGATATTCTACATGGATCTAGCTCTATTATTGAGAGTGAGTATAACTTTGATCCACACAAAACTATAAATTACATATTATTGTAAATAGAACTGAAATACTTTTCTCTTTTTGATACTTCTAGTGTTTTTTAAATACATCATGAAAATATGTTTATATAAATGCAAAGAAAAAGTTTTGTTCATGTACTAGCTAATTTGTGGAACTGTTTATATTCTTGAGACCTTGGATAGAATCTTAAAAGTGATACTTGCTTTAGGAATTAAGATTCACCTGTATCACCTGTTATCACCTTTCACCTGTATCATCTGTCCACCTGTTATCTCGTTGATCATCGATTTGCTCGAGCGGATGCCAGTAACATCTCCATTCGTCCCTGTCGCATGCTTTTATCAGGCTCTACTTACTCGTTCTTCCCAACGCTGCCATATTGGGGGCTCTCTCAGTATCAGGGGAATGAGGCCCGTTGTTACTGTTTTTGGAATATCGAATATGTCATGGGTAGCTTGCCAGGTTCTGCCATGTGGGCACATTACTGTTGGTAGCTTGCCAGGCTCTCTGAGAAGGACAGAGGCTTTTGGAGAGGCCTCTAAATTGCCCTTACAGGTGCTCCCAGTGTACCAAATGCAAGCTTTTTGTCCACCTGCATGTTGTAATGTTCTGCAGTTCTGTACACTGACAAACATGCACCTGCCTGCGTCTCTGGACAGCACCTATTGGTTCACTCTTTGCCGGTTCGCACCTTTGCCACCCCCCTGCCATGATGAGGCAGTGAACCATTGAGGGGGAGTAATTAAGATTAATCCCAACAAATATAAAAAGGTGAGTGCCTTGTTTAAAGGGCCCTAGTCTGCTAGCAGCATGACATGGTAGCCCCTTGGGCACTCTAGAAGCTGGAGGATTAAATAATTAACTCCAAAATGCAATGGTTGCTGGTGGATCCTGATGATAAATAGCAATTTCTTATAAAAACCCTAAGTTATTGCCATATATTTGCTTATGTCCTAAGTTCCTCTAAACTTGTGGTTCTTATGTCGAATTCCTGAATAATAATGCTTCCTCAGGTGTCTCTGTATCAAGAGCAGGTTACCATGCCACTTCAGTATACACAGGAGGGCTTGAAGGCAAAGTTACAGTTAGTAGAAGGGAAATATTTTGTGAAACAGATTCTAGCCAGACCAGGAAAATAGAATATTCCTATATTACCTCTAAAATCAAGAAGGATTCTCTGGTGTTCAGAAACTAAAACAAACTGGCCTGAGAACCTGTAATTTTGGAAATATGACAGTCTCCATGGGAAAAGCCATCTTGTTCTAATTTGGTTAGTGTGCGCTAATGAGGACTTCAGACTACTGCCTGGATGGTACTGATAAGTGAAGATTGACTCCTGAGAAATAAAAGTGACATGATTTCTGAGCCCAGAGAGGTCATTTAAGCTCAATCTAAAGTTGAAGGTTAAAGAAATCTAGGTAATTGTACCTGTTCATACTGTGCTTACACAATATAGATATCCACATTTATCAGAACTACCTTTAATTGGTTATGAAAATTAAGTAGATTTAGCAGTAAAGGTACACAGAACAAGGTATTTCAGTAATAAGCCTTTAATAGAAATTAGACTTTGTTCTTAATCTTCTAATTTTTGAAGGTTCATTTATTGGAAGCTAGAATAAATAAGAATTTTTTTGGTGACTATTTTCATGGGTATTTCCAGTTTCTACTGGTTGACTCACATTGATGGACAAATCTGACAGTCTCTACTAAAGATCATGCAAATTGTACATGGAACACTTTATATAGACCAAAGACAATATCACAGTGATTGTGTTGTTTTCCTTCTTGTTTGTTTTTGGGTGTTCAGACACATAGGTGGTTTACTCCTGACCTGCACTCAGGCATCAGGTATGCTTGGGGACTATATGGTGTGCTGGGAATCGAACCCTGGTTGGCCATATTCAAGGCAAGTACCCTACCTGCTCCACTATCTCTCTGGCCCACATTAAACTATTTTTTTGAGCATCTAATGACACCAGAGACTCTGGAAAGCCAAAAAGGCATGATATCTGAAGATGCTTTGACTGGGGTGTAGAAACTGCAGTTCTTAGAGTTCTTGCCTATCCATCCAGTTAATTCCCATGTTAACTTTTTAAAAAAAATATTTATATAAAACTCCTTACAAAGACTGATTTAGATCAGAATTTTGCACTGTTTCTCTGTGAAATAATTGGATTAAACAGCTTCTGAGTTCTGGAATTTCTCAAACATTCCAAAGGTGGAAATGTAAAGGCACAAAACTCTACCACTTCAAAATATTTCTTGGGTAAAAGGTATCTTTTATGGCCCTGAAAGTAGAGCACAGTTTACCTTTGAAGGACTATTTTCCCCATCTCTCAGTTCCATGTCTTTTCTTCATCTCACAACCCCATACAGGAGAATACTAGAGGTGAGTCAGCACCGTAACTCATTTCAGTTTGAAAAGAAACCCAGACTACGAGGCCCAAAAAAACTAGTGTAAAAGGAAGTAATTTATAAAGAACAGCTGCTCTTTATACAAGATGTCCCATGAGAAAGGACAAAGGCCATTTAGGTAGGAAGTAGAGTGTTTGAATTATCATCCTGAGTTCTGTAGACATAAAAAGAAATGAAGTTGGAGATTGAAATGGCCAAACATCAGCATCAAACAAGGCTGGCTATCTTTAGACAAAGACATTTATCCATTTCTAAAAACCCCAAGACCATGGTGGGTTGTCCTCAATTTGGCCTTCTCCACATTCCCAGTTCCCATCTGAAGCCAAGCCTTTTGTCTAGGTTGGCAGGTAAGACAATGTGTGCCATGGGATCTGCACGTGGATTTTATGATCTATTCTGGTGGCCACTGGTATATAATTCACCTTCCTAAGACATGTTTTCCTGTTATTTCTGTATAAATATAAAGCCATTCTTGTGGGGCTGGAGCAATAGTACAGTGGGTAGGACATTTGCCTTGCACATGGCTGTCCTGGGTTCAATTCCTGACATCCCATATGGTCCCCTGAACACTGCCAGGGGTAACTTCTGAGTGAAAAGCTAGAACTAACCCCTGAGCTTTGCTGTTGTGACCCAAAAAGCAAAAGAAAAGAAGAGGAGAGAGAGGAGAGGAGAGGAGAGGAGAGGAGAGGAGAGGAGAGGAGAGGAGAGGAGAGGAGAGGAGAGGAGAGGAGAGGAGAGGAGAGGAGAGGAGAGGAGAGGAGAGGAGAGGAGAGGAGAGGAGAGGGGAGGGGAGGGGAGGGGAGGGGAGGGGAGGGGAGGGGAGGGGAGGGGAGGGGAGGGGAGGGGAGGGGAGGGGAGGGGAGGGGAGGAGAGGAGAGGAGAGGAGAGGAGAGGAGAGGAGAGGAGAGGAGAGGAGAGGGGAGGGGAGGGGAGGGAGGGGAGGGGAGGGGAGGGGAGGGGAGGGGAGGGGAGGGGAGGGGAGGGGAGGGGAGAAGAAAAAAAGCCCACCTTAAAATTGGAAAGATAAAATTCTTTTTTTTTTTTGTTTTTGCATTTTGGGTCACACCCGGCAATAGACAGGGGTTACTCCTGGCTCTGCACTCAGAAATTACTCCTGGCAGTTCTCAGGGGACCAGATGGGATACTGGGAATTGAACCGGGGTTGGCCGCGTGCAAGGCAAGCACCCTACCTGCTGTGCTATCACTCAGCTTGCACCGAGAACCAGGGCCCATCATCTTCTCACTTGCTGGATAATTGTTTAAGAACCTCTTTCTTGATATGACGTTGTGTTTCTGATATGTTTATCCAGCTGAGTAGTAGAGGAACTGAACCTTCACAGGCACAATGCTGTTTTAATTAAGTAACTTATGATGATTTAGAGGGTTTTGTTTTGGAATGTTGTATGCATAGAATTATATCGTTACTGTACTATACATTATCACACTGTCATCCTGTTGCTCATCGATTTGTTTGAGCAGGCACCAGTAACATCTCTCATTGAGAGACTTATTGTTACTGTTTTTGGCATATCCAATATGCACAGGTAGCTTGCCAGGCTCTGCCGTATGGGCTCTATACTCTCGGTAGCTTGCCGGGCTCTCAGAGAGGGGTGGAGGAATTGAACTCGGGTCGGTAGTGTGAAAGGTGAACGCCCAACTGCTGTGCTATCGCTCCAGCCCATACTATACATTAAAATGCCTAAAATGTAAAAAAACATAAAATACATAAAATTTTAAACTCTACACAAAACAATGATGTAGATATCTCTTTTGTTTAGGTTTATAAGATTGTTCATTTAGCTTTAAAATTAAGCTCTGTATAACTGTAAAAATAAATATATTATCTTTTTGTAAAGCTCAAAATTATGTGAACTTAAAAAATGACATAAATAATTGAAAAACAAGGACTTTATTGGCATGAAAGCACTTTCAGTTGAGAAGAGTGCCTACAATTTAAGATTAGAGAACAAATTTAGTAGAGAGAAAGTGGTGTCAGATTTTAAGTCCAGCAAAGTTATACTTACATAACAATTTATGCATATTCTAATGAATTTTAAGAAAACTTATGCATATTTGTGAGGGGGGAAAGGTGAAATTTTGTACTTGAGAATCATACAATGGGAAACTTTATTTATTTATTTATTTATTGCTTTTTGGGTCACATCAAGCGTTGCACAGGGGTTACTCGTTCCTGGCTCATGCACTCAGGAATTACTCCTGGCAGTGCTGGTGGGACCATAGAAGATGCTGGGAATCAAACCCGGTTCTGCCATGTGAAAGACAAATACCCTACCCACTGTGCTATTAAAATTTCTATTTAAATATATTTATTACTTTACGCAAATGGTGTCAATTTTATGTACTCTTAAGCTTGATAACATGCTTTGATCTTCTCTACTTTTTTCTTCCCCGGGTTCGATTCCTTCTCCTCTCTTGGAGATCCCAGTGAGCTACTGAAAGTATCTTGCCTGCACAGCAGAGCCTGGCAAGCTACCCGTGGCATATTTGATATGCCCAAAACAGTAACAACAAGTCTCACAATGGAGACGTTACTGGTGCCCGCTCAAGCAAATTGATGAGCAACTGGATGACAGTGACAGTGACAGTGATGAAAAGGAAAGTGAGTGGGGCACAAGAAATGTTTCATTGTGCTATCTCTACTGGCTGGTACTCCTCAGCCAGGGTTCTGGAATCTTATCAGTAAATAGAGAAAATTCACAGCTTTCTGCTTTGGCCCAATGAGAGGTAGCTTCACTTAGGAAGAGACTTCCAAGTTACAGGACTCAGGGAAGTTTGTTCTAGTCTTTTCTAAGTCCATAAAACTTTCCTAAGTTGGGGGCCGGAGTGATAGCACAGCGGGTAGGGCGTTTTCTTTGCACGCAGCCAGCCTGAGTTCAATCCCTGGCATTCCATATGGTCCCCTGAGCACCGCCAGGAGTAATTTCTGTGCTCAGAGCCAGGAGTAACCCCTGAGCATCACAAAAACTTTACTAAGTTGTCAGAAATGAAGAGAAGGGAGGAAAATGTTAAAAGAAAATGTTGACAAACATTTTTATTTAAATTGATTATGAAAGTAATCAATTCAAATTATATACATATATAAAATATGCCTCTCAGAGAGCCCGGCAAGCTACCAAGAGTATCCTGCTTGCATGGAAGAGCCTGGCAAGCTCCCCATGGCATATTAGAAGTGCCAAGAACAGTAACAATAACAGGTATATTTTCTCTGACCCTGAAAAGAGCCTTCAATCGTTGGGAAAAATGAGTAAGGAGAGGCTGCTGGTATCTCAGAGCTGGGACAAATGGAGATGTTACTGGTGCCTTCTCGAGTAAATCAATGAACAATGGGATGATAGTGATGCAGTGACAGTGATGAAAGTATATATGATAAGTGCTTTATACTTAATGTGAACTGATATCAGTGCTTTGTTAAAAAAGATAAACCAAGATGCTTTAAACATGGGATTAAAAAGTACATTTTAGGCCTTGGAGCTATGAAGCTTTGGGTTCAACCCCCAGAACAGACAATTCTGTACATAAGAAGACTTCTCATTCTTCAGATTTTAATGTAGCAAAATAGATGAATAAAAGATTCAGACATAGTACATTTTTCTTTATCTTTAGAATTGTCTTATTTACTTGATTGTGAGATAGGCAGAGAGACAGGTCTGTGTGTGTCTGTGTGTGTGTGAGTGTGTGCATGTGTGTATGCACGTGCATGTGAGCAGAAGGGGAAATGCACTTGTCAATAAGCATTAAGAATGTATAAAGCCAAGATAGTTACGATCTGATAAGGAGTTCTTACTGTAGCCTCCACTCTGGAATGAAGACACTAGACTAAACCCTAAAGTTGGACCCTCTTGGGAAATGACCCTTTAAGAACAAAGACCCTGGTAATATTCTCAATGACTTTAGACAACATGGAGAAGGCTGCCCAAAGGAGAGATGCTTCAGGAGGAACAGAAGGGAATATAAAAATATATTTTGATTGGGGTTAATAAATTGTCTATTCCAGTGAATTAAAACAGGATTTCCATATTTGTGAATTGCTTGCTACACCTGTCCTAAATTAATAATATACTTAATTAACTTTAGGTTGTGAGTTCAATAAGTCTATCATTAAGAAAGGGCTGACTATACAATACCACAAAGGGACTGTGATGAACGTAATGAACCATATCAAAACGAAAAAAAAACCCAATCATTTGATCACATCAACAGAGACTCAGAAAATTTTACAAGATTTAGCATCCAGAGCAGAGAGATTATACAATAGATAAGAAAGACACTGACCTTGTGCACAAATGACCAGGGTTAACATCCTCAGTACTGCCTATGGTCTTTTGAGTACCACCAGTAATGTTCTTTCATTACAGAGCCAAGAATAAGCCCTAAACAGAGCCAGGTATGACCCAAACATCAAAACAGAAAATCGGAAGAGAAAGAGAGAGAGACTCAGCAACTTCTCACCAAAATAGGCATAGGAGAAACATTCAGTGTAGTCATAAGCACACACAACAAACCACAGTAAACATTACATCGAACAACAAAATTAGAAAATTCCTCTGTTGTTAGGTAGCACTGTAGCACTGTTGTCCCATTGTTTATCGATTTGCTCGAGTGGGCACCAGTAACGTCTCCATTGTGAGACTTGTTACTGTTTTTGGCATATCAAATATGCCATGGGCGCTTGCCAGCCTCTGCTGTGTGGCGGGATACTCTCGGTAACTTGCCAGGCTCTCCAAGTGGGATGGAGGAATCAAAATGGGGTCGGCCACATTCAAGGCAAATGCTCTACCCTCTGTGCTAAAATGCCCACTTTTCCCACATATGTTCATTCAATCAGTTTTGGAAGCAATTCCCAAGAAATAAGGTGGATAAAAGAAATCAAAGACATCCAAACTGCAGAAGAAATTAAAAGATTGCTATTAACAAATGACATGATACTATGCAAAGAACCTGAAATGCAAAGACTGAAATGAAAGATTATAAAACAACAAATCAATGCAGCAACGTGAAGACAACAAATATTTTATTTCTATATTCAAACAGTGAACTAGAAAGGCAAGGAGTAGAAGGCAAATCTATCTAAAATAGTATTAAAGGACTCACAAATAAGTCTCGAACGAGAGCCACAAGCTGCAGAGATGTCTCCAGATGCTGTGCCAGAATGTGCCCCATCCAGGACAAACATAGAGGAGCAGCAGAATCCTTCTGACAGCCTCAACAGAATCCCCGCAGCCAAAACCCTCAGAACTCAGTGGCTGCCATGTTCATGGTTGTTACCCACAGCCTTGGGACGAGCCCCTCACACATGAGAATGAATCCACTGAAAATCTCAGGTTTGCAACTTTTGTGACCAAAATCACCAGGATCTTGAGGAGTTGGGAATGGGAGACCTCCCCCCATTCCTCTGTCTTTCCCAAGCTTGGCAGTCTCGCCCACAAACCACCTCCAGAGCCTTATAAACTCATGAGCAGCCATGATCCAGAGACTCACAAATAAATCTAGCTAAAGAGTCACATTGCAGAGATGCTTCAAGATCCCAAAGTCATCTTTAATTGTATCACCCTATTTTAAATTTCAGAATCCCTGGATCATACGGCCACATTTACGGCCAAGCAAAAATTTTATACTCTATTCCACAGATGTACGAGAGTAGCACACCATGTTTGATGGGGTTAAGAAAGAAGGCAACCGATCTTAATCCAAAAATAAACAAATATTAGGATACATGGCTCAACATGCAACAACATGTTAGTAATCTCTTATACAAGGGCTTAATGGCTTTAGGGTGGGATAAAACAATCTTCAAACATTTTCACACATTTTCCTTTAAGGAAAAATTTTTGGATCATTTTTAACACATTATTCATAATAAGCCATATAAAACGAACTATTGAGGACCTACATTTCTGACAAGCTTACTTGGTGGCAGGGTAATTAGAAATAATGGTGATGGGAAGGTGTTATGGTGGTGGGATTGGTCTTGGAATATTGAATGCAATTACTGTGAACTACTTTTTAAAAATAAATAAATAAATAAATAAAAATACAAAAAAAAGTTGATAAAAATTAAAATAGTGCTCAAAACAACAAACACCAATAATCAGTTTAACGAACAATCTGGAAGAAGTATATATTAAAAAGTTTGTCACTTGGAAAATGTTCCATGAGCATTGGAAAATAATGTGTATTCGATTTTGGGGCGACAGAACGTCCTGTATACATCTCTTAGCACTTCCTTTTCTACTTCTTCCATCAAAGCCAGTGTTTCCTTGCTGAGTTTTAATCTTGTTGATCTATCCAGAGCTGGTAAGGTGTTATTGAGGTCTCTAACTACTATTGTGTTGCTGCCAATGTCCTCCATGAAGTCTATTAGCAATTGCATTAACTTATTTAGCTGGTCCTTCATTGGGTGCATAAGTTTAGGAGTGTGAATTCTTCCTGCTGTACATATCCCTTGATTATTAAAAAATGGCCTTAACTGTCCCTTCTAATCATTTTCAGCCAGAAATATATTTGGTTGGATACTAGTATGGTCACCCCAGCTTTTTTGAGGGAGTTGTTTGCTTGTAGGATTATTTTCCAACCTTTAACTTTGAGTATGTGTTTGCTCTGACTGTTAAGATGTGTTTCTTGTAGGCAGTAGAATGTTGGGTTCAGTTTTTAAATCCATTTTGCCACTCTGTGTCTCTTATTTGATTTAGATCACTGACATTGAGAAACATTATTGGCATGGGGTTTTGTGCCATCTTTCTGTAGAGGTTTGTTGTGCTTGTAGGGATTTTTCTTGTCTTTCAGCAGCCCCTTCTAGTCCTTATTTTAAGGTTGGTTTAGAGTCGATGAAGTTCTTGAGCTGTTTTTTTTTTAACAAGGAAACAGTGTGTCTTCCTTTAAGTTTAAATGAGAATTTAGCTGGATAAAGTATTCTTGGTGAAGCTTTCATTTCATTGATTTTTTTCACAATGTCCCACTATTGTCTTTGGGCTTGGAAGGCTTCCTCTGGTAAGTCTGCTATAAATCTAAAGAGTGCTCCTTTGTTTGTGATTTCCTCTTTTGACCTTGGTACTTGCAGTATTGTCTTTATACTCGGTATCCACATCCTGGGTCACAAAAAATAGCTCAATAGAATCAGGAAGATAGAAGTTGCATCAACTATCTTTTCAGACCATGATGCACTGAAGATAGAAGTTAATCACACATGGGCGCGGAGAACCAAATCAAACACCTAGAAATTACACAACTCAATGTTGAACAACGAATGTGTCAGGGAGGAAATCAAGGAAGAAATCAAAAGATACCTGGAAACAAATGAGAATGAAGATATGAGCTACCAGAATCTGTGGGACGCAGCTAAAGCTCTGTTAAGGGGAAAATTGATAGCTCTGCAAGAAATTCTCAAGAAGGAAGAAAGGGCTCACATAAATAACTTGACTTCACAGCTCAAGATCTTAGAAAAGGACGAGCAAAGGGAGCCCAGACAAGACAGAAGGAAAGAAATAATTAAACTTAGAGTAGAAAAAAATGACAGGGAAACCCCCAAAACAATCCAAAGATCAATGAAACCAAGAGCTGTTTTTTTTTTTTTGAGAAAATAAACCAGATTGATAAACGACTAGCAAGACTCACAAAGAAAGAGAAAGAGAGAACCCTAATAAACCAAAACAGAAATGAAAGGGGGACATCACAACAGAAACCAAAAAAATCAAAAAGTCATCAGATATTACTTTGAAAGTCTGTATACCACAAAACAAGAGAATCTAGAAAAAATGGATAAATTCTTGGGATCCTATTATCTCCCAAGGCTGAACCAAGAAAAAAATATTAAAATTGTACAAAATCATTAAACTCCTAAGGTAACCAAGATATTTCTGAGATAGAGGATGGATGGTTTTGCATTCTTTATACTATAATCTGATAATATTTTTTTTAAAAAAAGACTTGATACAAGAATAAAGACAGGCACTTAAACCAATAAAATAAAACTGAGCATTCATATATAAGTATTCAGTATATAGAGAGGAGTCTGTAATTGTTCCATAACATTGGCTTGTCATTTCTCCCTGGTCTCAGAGAGTTTAGATTTACTGGATTACACCACTCACAGTGTTCCTGAGGCACTGATATTCCTCTGTGTTTGCCTTTAATGTCTCTGCACTCTTCTTCCCCAGCCAGTTAATCATCTTTTTCCTCTAAGCAATACCTGTGACTTGTAAAGTCAAATACCTCAGAAATCTCTGATTTTGAATTTGTAAGTAAAATTATGCTTTTCTTCTTCCCTTATGACTTTTTCAGAGTTTACTTCAATAAAATGTCCTTTATGTAGAGACACAGGAAGACAGTTAATGGTATGCTTTTGTAACTTGGGAGTTAATTGATTATGAATAATATTCACTCCTGGGCATCTCTTTTCTCCACTTAAGCCTCAGTTTCCCTTAGTTCCTAGCACTCCAAAAGCAGGATCCCAACGAGGGACTGAGTGGACCCAGCGCAAGCTGTGCGCTACCCTGACATCAAAACAGGCCAGGCCAAGAGCCATAATTCTTAACAATAAGTTAAGAATGTGGTCATGGTGACTGGTTAAAGAAACTTTGGTATATCTACACAATGAAATAATATGCATGTTAGGAGAGATGAAGTCATGAAATTTGCTTAGAAGTGGATAGACATGGAGAGCATCAAGCTAAGTGAAATGAGTCAGAAAGAGAGGGACAGATATGGAAGGATTGCACTCATTTGTGGAGTATAAAAAAAGGGACAATAGATACAAGGCCTGGAAGACTGCTCCATGGATGGAAGCTTGACTCATGAGTGGGAGGAGAAGGCAGTTGGAATAGATAAGAGATCACTAAGAAAATGATGGTTGGAGGGATCTGTTGGGATGGAAGATGTATGCTGAAAGTAGATAAAGGACCAATCTGTATTGCAAACCATGTATCTGTATTGCAAACAGATACAAACAGATACTTATGATGCCCAAAAGTAGAGAGAGAGTATGGGGGAAATTGCCTGCCATGGAAGCAGTGGGAGGGTGGGAGAGGGGGGGTACACTAGGGAGATTTGTGGTGAGGAATATGCACTGGTGGAGGATTGGTGTTTGATCATTGTGTGATTGTAACTCCAACATGAAAGCTTGCAACTGTATCTCACGATGATTCAAAATAAAAAGGAACATGGTCATGGACAAATTCTGTCATGATCCAAAGAGTAACAAGTGGATAGACCCTGTTATGGTTGGGAAATACTAATCGGGCCTGAGCACTGTAGTCTGGGATCTATAGTGAGATGTCCTCAGGAGAGCCACATTACAAGCTTAATGCATCTCTTATTGTGTAGATACAAAGTCACTAATATTTAGAAGTAGAATTAAGATGAATGTTTAAATGGTTGTTGGACTAAGGAAAGGAGAAACACACCCCTAGCTGGTATTTCACCCTTGAGGGGATTTCCTACCTGCAGGATATTTTTGTATTATCTTGGAGAGCTTCCTCCTGGAAGGAAGGACTTTCATATGTTGATTGTGCTACCTCACCCGTGCGTAGTTGCTCCCCCAACCTTTGGAGATAGGCAAGAGAGACCAAGGCTGAGAGAAGAATCGTGGAGAGACCAGCATTGGGGACAGGAGGAGATGAGAATGAGGGGCAGTGTGAGAGTGCAATGGGGAGCTTGGTGAGACTGGAATAAGTTCATGGGGAGAATGGTGGCCTGATGGCCCTGTTCCTTCCTTCATGCGTCTGTTGGTGGTGGCAATAGGCCAGGGTGGGGAAGCAGCTCATGGCCAGTGAAAGCACGTGGTGGGTGAGAGACACCACACCACTGCTGCTGATCACTTAATTATTTTATAATTACACAGGTCATAAAGGTGATAGGTGTGTAAAGTGAAACAAGGAAAGCCTTTCAACAGTGGTGTTGGTAAAACTGTTGATTGGGTTTCCAACCTTATCCATCTTTGATGCCCAGTATAGTACCTTTATAACTATATTCAAGTATATAGCTATATTCAAGATAGTGTAGCTTAGGGGAGAGTGCCTAAGGTACAGATAAGGGAAACTGGGCTCTCAGCTTCATTCTACATCACTCATTTTAATATGGATAGGGAGGTGGGACTATTAAACTCTTCACAAAGCAAAAATACTTGCTTCCTTCTGGTCTCCATTAAAGTTTGGGGTTTTGCTGCTGGGACCACTATGTTCCTCATTAATTTCTTAGTAATTAATTAAATAATTAATTATAAGCTGGACAAGACTTATTCCCTTTTCAGGGAAAGTTTCTATCCATATCACAAGTGTCTGAGTGCTCCGAGTTTTATAGTGTTGCTGTACCTTATTTTTGGCTCAGATTTTTGTTCTAAGGTGCTCACATACTGTTCAAATAATGTAGATGAGTTACAGAAAAGTTTTAAAGGCCTGCACTGAGATAAAGGATTTCATAATATTTCTGCAATAGTTATAAACATCAGCACACCTTTTTTGTGAAATTAGTTTGGAGACACAATCCCTTTCTTAGTGATGTAGAAAATCAAACTATTATTCCTCCCAAAGAAATATGGGGACCAAGATAAAGCAGGATATAATGAAGAATAACAATTCTCAAAATGCGAAGCATGAATCCTAAAAGATTTATGAGAGAAAACTTAAAAATGTAACCCTTCTCTCCATCACCACCAGCAATTCAATTGTTTTATAGATTTTCAGTGGTAGTTGCATAATGATATATCTCTAAGAAGATTAAAACAGGTGAGTGAAATGACCCTAACTTGATAAACACTTCAGCAGTAATTTGTGCCTAGTTTTTCTTTAAAGTAGTTTTCTACTCAGAACAGAGATAAAGAGAATTGACAGTTGGTGAACGTTATCTACAGGACCCATCTCTTGGGAGATAGCTGTGTAAATGGAAGACACCTCAAGATTCCTAAAGTAGATGTACTGAAAGTCAAATTCAGACCTTCACATGATAAAAAAAAAAAACTTTGAAATTGTATAGGGTATAAATCTCAACTAAAAAGTCATTTACTTAATGATTGATAAAAAATAAACACTTCAATCTGAGTGATAAATCAACAAGAAAACTATGCAAGTATTTGAGAAAAAAAGTTTAAATATCACAGAAAGCACAAAATATTTTAAAGTTTATCTTCAAAACTTGTTTTATACAATTTTTACTGGTTAAAAGATACTTTAACTTAAACAACCATTTCACTGGAAGTTGGTAAAAATATTTAAAATAACTTTCCATTATACGAAACTTCTAACACCTCTTATCACTGAGCCATGTGTAATTACCTTGTTCTCATCTCTGGAAAAAAAACAAGACATGCACAAATTAAGATGTATTCTGCTTTATCATTTCTGTGAATTCACATTTATGTCCACAAACTCCGTTAACCTGATAATTCTGAAACTTAACAGAATGGCTTCACTTTAGAATATTATGAGCAGGGAGTATAATGCTGCCAACAGGTCAACCTGTGAATGAGGGGCGAGTGCATCAGCAGCCTGATGGTGCCTTCAGGATTCCTGATATCCCAAAATTACCGCTGTGCCTTTGGCCAGACCTCAACAACTTGGGACCAAGTTTCCCAAGAAATTAAATGGCCAAAAGTTAGTCATGTGGGAAGCACACCCATAATCCACCTCTGGCTCAGCTACACAAACTCATTTATTGTCCTCATTTCAGCGACCCATAAATAAGTCTCAAAAGATATCAGAAGCCTCAGTTAATCTTGGACTCATGCATGGCTGAACAGACTTTGGTAAATCAGAGTAAAATAGGCTGATGGGTTAGCCTATTGCCCATCCAAACAGAACCCCCTGGCAACTGCTTGCTCGAGCAATTCAAAATTGACACATGTGCCCAGACAGACTGCACTGTCTGAGGATAGACTTCATCAAGATATTAACCTGTTGAAAATTTGGGTATGAGGATTTTTGTGACTGAAATCTCCAGGCTTTCTCGGGTCAGGATGGGTTACCTCCCCCCACCTCCCTGTACTTTTAGAGGCAGTCACATCCACATCCAAAAGCTGCCACCAGTTACAAAGCTACTCCAGCCTTACTATCCTGAAAAAAATACTGAACACCTTGGAAAAAGACAATGACCTCTTAGTATCTATATTGCAAAACATAATGCACAAAAGGCAAAGGAGAGTGAGACTAAGAAGGAAAGTGACTCCCATAGAGAGAGACTGGTGGTGGGGGATGGGATGTTGGTGGATGGTGAGAGGGAAACAGGGGACAATGGTGATAGAGACTGTACACTGGTGGAGGCATGGGTGCTGAAGCATCGTGTGATCGAAATTATATTATAAACAGCTTTGTAATGGTCTGTCTCACAGATATTCAACAAAAAAAAATTTTTTAGCAGTAAGGTGGAGTTCTTGCCCATTTCAGTCAGCTTAATCAATAACTGAATAAATAGCAGTACTCCTACATTAAAAAATAAAATAAAATAAAATATTATGAGCAAAACAATAAAACATAAAAAAACTTTTACGGATTATTTGTATGTATTACATATTTACTAAGTAATAATTTATTTAATCAATAAAATATATCCATTTGATCTTTGCTCTCTATTGACAAGCATATGAGGAATTGATCTTGTAATAGCACTGCATTGTAGCAGTGTCGTCCCATTGTTCATTGATTTGCTCGAGCAGGTACCAGTAACGTCTCCATTGTGACACTTATTGATACTGTTTTTGGCGTATTGAATATGCCATGGGTAGCTTGCTAGGTTCTGCCATGTGGGTGGGATACTCTCAGTAGCTTGCCACGCTCTCTGAGAGGGACAGAGGAATCAAAAGCATGCAAGATAAACGCCCTATCCACTGTCGTATTGCTCCAGCCTTTCCCGTCCTCAATCTTGTAATAGGCAAAAATAATTTCTTTTAGACTTCCTTATTTTGGCAAAGGAAGATCAATAGAGTAAGATTATTTTAAAACACAGTGCTATGTTTATAGTTCTTTTTTAGTCCACAAATGAATGGTGGACCATCCCCTAGAAAATATCTTGGCAAATCTTTAAACATTGTTTAGAAGAGTTAGCTATTAGGCATATTATTTAAAGATTTAAACTATTTATTCAGAGCAATACATAAAGGGAATTCTTTGCAAAAGAAACCAAATAGACAAGACAGCTTTTTTTTTTTAAAGGATAAACTGTCCATCTTAGTGCAGAAACAAATTCCCATAGACACAAGCAAATCTGTTTAATGCATTCTAAAAATTCCAGGTTTATTTTGCATTAAAATTAAAATTCTTATTCATAGTAGTACCATGATTTGGGGACTGGAGTGATAGCACAGCTGGTAGGGCGTTTGCCTTGCACGAGGCTGACCCAGGTTAGATTCCTCCATCCGTCTCCGAGAGCCTGGCAAGCTACAGAGATTATCCTGCCCACATGGCAGAGCCTGGCAAGCTACCCGTGGTGTATTCAATATGCCCAAAACAGCAACAACAAGTTTCACAATGGAAACGTTACTGGTGCCCACTGGAGCAAATTGATGAACAACAGGATGACAGGTGTACAGTGAAGTGCTATTATGATTTGGGGCAATAATTGAAATTCTCCAGATTTCAGATACTCTTCTGTAAAGAGGTGGGAATCCTGTCTAATTTATAGACTTTTCACACACCACACACACACACACACACACACACACACAAACACACAAAAACACACACACACACACACCTGAGGATGCTTTTGACAGAATCTGTCCAATAATATGAGATTATAAAAGTAAATAACAATAACAAAATTCCCATTTTATTCTGGCTTATCTTCTATGGGTCTATTTTTGCAGATTGATAACCCATGTGCTTTATTGGTGGTCTCCCAACCCAATGGTCCTGAAACAGGAAGTGTCTACTCAGCCTGAGGGGGGCAGTAATCCTTTTAGATGACCCCTCGATGGCCATTTCTATTTTGGGGTTTCTCTTGCTTGTTTTTATATTCTGTCTAGTTCATCTTGTGGCTATCCAGAACTCTTTTTGGAATGACTGAATAGAGACCCAGTCTGCTTAAGAGCTGCAGAGAATTCTGGTATGCTGCTTAAGGTTGGTAAGACCGTGGTTTGGTTACTGGCATTAGTAAATTTAAAAGATAATAATGACAAAAATACATGGAAATAGATAGCAGTGGAATATATGAACTCCCACTGCTAAATTGCTTTCACTTTATTTGTGAACTATTTCTAAAATTTCATCGAAAATAAATACTAAGTTTTTTTCAGATATTTTAAAATTTATTCAGACAATAAAGGTTGGTATGGAGTCTCTTTAAAAGGTGATAACCATAATTCAAATTCTCTTAAAGTATTATTTTTCATGTACAGAAATTTTTATTTCCACAAGGTAACGCACAGAACTGGAAGTTCATTTATTTATTTATTTATTTATTTATTTATTTATTTATTATTTATTGTTTATCTTTTTGGGTCACACCCCGAAATGCACAGGGGTTACTTTCTGGCTTTGCACTTAGTAATTACTCCTGGCAGTGCTTGGGGGACCATATGGGATGTTGGACATCTAACTCAGGTCGGCCGCTTGCAAGGCAAATGCCCTACTCACTGTACTATCACTCCAGCCCCTGGAAGTTCTTTTAAAAGTGTTTTCTTTCTAATGTCGAGGAGGGTTTTGCCAATCTTGTCTTCAATGTACCTTAGGGATTCTGGTCTGATGTTGAGGTCTTTAATCCATTTTGATCTGACTTTTGTACATCGTAATAGTGGAGGTCTAAGCCCATTTTTTTTTTGCATGTGGCTGTCCAGTTTTGCCAGCACAGTTTGTTAAACATGCTTTCCTTGCACCACTCCACATTTCTTGCTCCCTTATCAAAGATTAGATGATCGTATATTTGGGGGTGTGTGTCAGAGTATTCAACCCTGTTCCATTGGTCTGCAGCTCTGCCTTTGTTCCAGTACCATGCTGTTTTAATTACTACCACTTTGTAGTAGAGTTGGAAGTTGGAGAGATTGATTCCTCCCATTTTCTTTTTCCCAAGAATCACTTTAGCTATTTGTGGGGGCTTATTGATCCATATGAATTTCAGGAGCACTTGCTACATTTCTTTGAAGAATGTCAAGGGTATCCCTATAGGGATCTCATTGAATTTGTACAATGTTTTGGGGAGTATTGCCATTTTTACAATATTAATTTTTCCAATCCATGATCTGAAGATATCTTTCCATTTCCTTGTGTCCTCTTTTATTTCCTGAAGTAGCGTTTTGTAGTATTCATTATACAAGTCCTTTACCTCCTTAGTTAAGCTGATTCCAAGGTACTTGATTTTTTTTTTATTTATTTTTAATTAGAGAATCACCGTGAGGGTACAGTTACAGATTTATACACTTTTGTGCTTATACTTCCCTCATACAAAGTTCGGGAACCCATCCCTTCACCAGTGCTCATTCTCCACCACCCGTAAACCCGGCGTCCCTCCCACCCTCCCCACTCCCATCTCCCCCCCACCCCACCCTGCCACTGTGGCAGGGCATTCCCCTCTGTTCTCTCTCTCTAATTAGCTGTTGTGGTTTGCAATAAAGGTGTTGAGTGGCTGCTGTGCCCAGTCTCTAGCCCTCATTCAGCCCACAACTCCCTTCCCCCACATGGCCTTCAACTACAATGTAGTTGGTGATCGCTTCTCTGAGTTGCCCTTTCCCGGAACGTGAGGCCAGCCGCGAAGCCATGGGGTCAACCTCCTGGTACTTATTTCTACGGTTCTTGGGTATTAGTCTCCCACTCTGATATTCTATATACCATAGATGAGTGCAGTCTTTCTATGTCTGTCTCTCTCTTTCTGACTCATTTCACTCAGCATGAAACTTTTCATGCCCATCCACTTAACTACAAAATTCTTGACTTCCTTTTTTCTAACAGCTGCATAGTATTCCATTGTATAGATGTACCAAAGTTTCCTCAACCAGTCATCCGTTTTGGGGCATTCGGATTTTTTCCAGATTCTGGCTATTGTAAACAGTGCTGCGATGAACATACATGTGCAGATGTTGTTTCGATTGTACTTTTTTGATTCTCTGGGATATATTCCCAGCAGTGGTATTGCTGGGTCAAATGGGAGCTCTACCTCTAGTTTTCTGAGAATCGTCCATACTGTTTTCCAAAAGGGCTGAACTAGCCGGCATTCCCACCAGCAGTGTAGAAGGGTCCCTTTCTCCCCACATCCTCTCCAACAGCGGTTGCTTTTGTTCTTTTGGATGTGTGCCAGTCTCTGTGGTGTGAGGTGGTATCTCATGGTTGTTTTGATCTGCTTGATTTTTTGAGGCACAATTGTGAACGGGATTGCTTTTATCATGTCGCTTTAAACCCTCCACGACATTTGCCGGGAACCAATGCCTGGGAACAGCCAGAAACCCACGCCTGGGAATGGCCAGAAACTTATGCCTGGGCACCAATATGTCAGTACAAACTGACCTGTAACTAAGGAACAACCGCTTCTTGGGAAAGGTTGCAGAACAATGCCCAGAGAAACTGCCACCAGGGCCCACATCCAGTTTCATTTAAAGTTTGCATTCTTTGCTATTCCCCCATTCTGCCCACTTCCTCATATAATCAATTATAAAAGACTAGCTTAGGAGAAATAAAGTTGGAGCTTTCTCCCATTCTTGTGTCTGTCTGTGTCTGTCTCTTTCTCCTTGTGTCTGTCTCCTTTTCACTCTCTCCTGGTTATGCACGTTGAACAAGTCCTGCGGGACAGGACAGACATTGAAGGCAACGGTATCTTCAAAGCTGACATGCCACTGGCCAAGCAAGTGAAAACAGAGATAAATAAATGGGACTATCTCAAACTAAGAAGCTTCTGCACCTCAAAAGAAACAATGACCGAAATACAAAGACAATCTACAGAATGGGAAAGGATATTTACGCAGTACCCATCCGATAAAGGTTTGATATCAAGGATATACGATGCACTGGTTGAACTCCACAAGAAGAAAACTGCCAACCCAATCAAAAAATGGGGTGATGGAGGTCATGCGGGGGAGGGGTGATGCGTGCCAAATGTAGACTAGAGACTAAACACAATGGCTGCTCAACACCTTTATTGCAAACCACAACACCTAATCAGAGAGAGAGAACGACAGGAAATACCCTGCCATAGTGGCAGTTTGGAGTGGGGGGAGACGGGACTGGGGAGGGTGGGAGGGATGCTGGGTTTACTGGTGGTGGAGAATGGGCACTGGTGAAGGGATGGGTTCTCAAACTTTGTATGGGGGAAACATGAGCACAAAAATGTATAAATCTGTAACTGTACCCTCACGGTGATTCACTAATTAAAAATAAATAAATAAATAAAAAATAAAAAAAATGGGGTGATGAAATGAATAGAAACTTTCCCAAAGAAGAAATCCGAATGGCTGAGAGGCACATGAGAAAATGTTAAACATCACTAATCATCAGGGAGATGCAGATCAAAACAGCAATGAGATATCATCTCACACCACAGAAACTGGCCAACATTCAAAAAAAAAAAGCAACAGGTGTTGGCGTGGATGTGGGGACAAGGGGAGTCTCCTTCACTGCTGGTGTGAATGCTGACTGGTTCAGCCCTTTTGGAAAACAATATGGAAGATTCTCAAAAATTAGAAATTGAGCTCCCTTTGAGCCAGCAATACCACTACTGGGAATATATCCCTGAGAGGCAAAAAGGTATAGTAGAAATGACATCTGCATTTCTATGTTCATTGCAGCACTGTTTACAATAGCCACAATCTGGAAAAAAAAACAGAGCGTCCAAAAACAGATGACTGGTTAAAGAAACTCTGGTACATCTATCCAATGGAATACTATGTAGCTATCAGAAAACATGAAGGCATGAAATTTGCATATAAGTGGATCAACATGGAGAGTGTCATGTTGAGTGAAATGAGTCAGAAAGAAAGAGACAGACATAGAAAGATCGCACTCATATGTGGAATATAAAGTAGCTGAGAGGTTCAAGCTTGTAATGATGCAATTTCTGGCAGATATTTCTGTGGTCTTAGTTACTAAAATACTAAAATACAGAAATCCAAAATCGTGCGGCTGCTAGTGTGACCACTTGACCTCATATCTCTTCATTCTCAGCAATGGAAAACAAATTATCAAATGCTTCCTTTTCAGCAGGTCCAACTTTGGGGGGGAGAAAACCCAAATAATAATAGTGAGGGCTTTTTTGTTGAAGTATTGAATGTAATCAAAGTAAAGTGAAAGAAATGTGAAATTTATCAGTTACACAGGCTCAGTGGGGGACTGGGGAGATGGGGGATCTGGGGGAGGTATACTGTGATTCTTGGTGGTAGAATATGTGCACTGGTAAAGGGATGGATGTTCGAGCATTGTATAACTGGGACTTAAACCTGAAAGCTTTGTAACTTTCCACATGGTGATTCAATAAAAGAATAAAATTTAAAAAAGTGTTTCATTTCTTTTTCAGTGCAAAATTTAATTTTATTTCATTTTCTCTATTTTTTATGTTTTTTAGAGATTTCAAAATTTGATAAGTCCAAATAACTTTGACACTAAAATAATTGTACTTTATAAAAGTGATTGTGTTGTAACTGATATTTGCTATGTAACAGTCTGTCAGTCTGTACTCTTTTTAAATTTTATCCAGTGAAACCTGATTTCTTCAGGGGCTGGAGTTCTAGAACAGTAGGTAAGATGCTGGCCTTGTAGGTGATGCTAACCTGTGTTTGATCTTTGGTAGCACATACGGTATCCTCAGCCCTGCCAATGCGTGATCTCTGAGTCCAAAGTCCAAAGTTAGAAGTAAACCTGAGCACAGACATGTGGGATGACAAAACCAACTCCCAAACAACAACTAAAATTGTTCCTTCAACTTGGTGTGTGTGTGATATTTTTGTATATATATAATATATATAAATATAAATAGGATTTATATATAAATATATATTTCTATCTTTATCTATCTCTCTCTATATGTATAGCACAGTGCAATTAGATCCTCCAAGGTTTTGATTTTAGTTAGTTAGTTAGTTAGTTCTGGGCATCAAGCTCAAGGAGTCCCAGTGATAGGCATATATGCTTATGCTGAGTTACAATTCAAGATTTTCCTAGAACTTTAGCATAGGGAACATTTCAAAAATTATGAAAATGATCAGTGTTAGAGAGACTATACAGCAGGTCAAGTGTATGTCTTACACAGGTCAAATTAGATTTGATTATCAGTACACCATATGGTTGATAGAATCTGCCAAACTGATCCCTCCCTAAGTACTTGGAGCCAAGAATAAGCTCCAAGCATAGCTGGGTGTAACCCCTCAAAAAAACTCAAAACTAAACATACACACACACACACACAAACACATACACATCAATATCTCAAACATTATAAAGCATATAATAAAACTTAAACATATATATAAATGTTACATATCACTGTATCACTATTATCCCATTGTTCATCAATTTATTCAAGCAGGCTCCAGTAAAGTCTCCATTCGTCTGAGAACTGAGATTTTAGCAGCCTCTCTTTACTCGTTTTTCCTAATGATTTGAGGCTCTTTTCAGGGCCAGGGAAATGTTACATATAAAGACGTACAAATGTAAATTATCTTCCTTTTGAAAAACAGATGTCAACAGTGAGTTTATTTTAATATTTTATTAATATATATTTAAGTTACTTGTATCATTTTTCTTTTTAACTTTGGTAATAAAAATTTTCTTTAAAGTTTTGATTTCAAAATATTTCATTTTTTGAAATGTCATCTAAAACTTTGCACTAAAGGTCAGAGTATTCTTTATTTTAATTTGCTTTAGGTATAACCATTTCTCCTAAAGTATTACTTTGAAGTGTAATTATTAAAATACTACATGCATATAAAATCATTATTTTCTTTTTATTATGTTTGTATGTACAGAAAATATACATAGAATGTACCATGTATATTATATTCCTTTGAAATTTCTTCTTATTTTATAGTGGTTCTTTTGAATTATATAAAGCAGCAATCCAGAATGTGTATTAAATGTGTTCCATCTCAGGATATTCCAAATAAAGTGATGTAGAAATATTTCCCTGAAATTGGGCATACCTGGGAAAATAAACCCAAAAGTCTAAATGAATTCAATTGTGTCACTCAGTTTTATTTTTTGTTTAGAGTCACTTAGTGACTCTGAAATTGTCATGAATCATTATTTTTGAGATTTATCTACTTTGTATTAATTGTATACTTTTTGCTATAAAAATTCAGTTTTCATTTTCACCCTGAATTTAAACCAGAGTTGATTGATGTTTCTATTCTTCTACTACTTTATAAACTTTTCTATAAGTTTTCTTGAAATATTCTCTTGTTGTCTGGCAGCCCATGAACCTATTATGTTATTTTGAACAGGTGGTTTGAATTTGAAATATGTACAAGATGCTGCAGAGGCTCTGGGAATAAGCCTGTTTTCAAGGTTACCACAAAGTAGAATATGGATAGAACAGATTATGAATTCCTTTGAGTTTATCAATGTTTCTTGAGCTAGATTTCTCAAGTGCTCCTTTTATGATTTTGGTTATATTTTTGAAGTTAGCAAATACATTTTATACGTCTTTAGAGAATTTTATATTCCTAAAAGTGTTTGTTTCATGTGTTTAGATGATCAAATATTGGAGAATAAAATGTTCACATGAAAATCATAAATTTTTCAACTGACATAATTACATGCTAGGATTTGAGTAGTTGAATATAGTGTCCTATGATCTCTATTCCTTTTGAAATCTCATAGGCAATCTCTATTTCTGATTTCATTTGTGTGATTATGTTCATTCCATGTAATATACCTTGCAATAATTTTATCAGGCATTTTTAAAAATATATACACACTCCTTACTGAAGGATAGATCAGACAAAATAGTAAGAAGTAAAGATTGACTTGAAAAGAAAAAAATGGAAGATATTGGCATAAGCACTCTGAACCTCTGAGAGGTAGAGTAGACATTTTTCTCCAGATTATACCACAAGCCAGAAAATAAAATTAGTGTCCATAAAATTAAGAGGATAGAGTCATATGAAGTATATTTCATATCATAATGTTTTGAATGTGGAAATTAACCACAAACTAAATGTAAAAACTCAGACATCTGGAAATGAAAAAGCATACAGAACAATCAATGGGTTAGAAAGAAAATTAAAGAATGTGTTTAAATATTCCTGGAAGGAAATGAGAATGAATACATGAGTTACCAATACATCCATGACACAGGAAAAAGCTGTTCTATGGTCAAGTTCACAGCAGTGCAAGTGTTCACCAGTAAACAAGAAGAGGCCCAAATAAATTACCTAAATGTATATTTTAAGATACTAGAAAAAAAATAATGAAGAGACTGTAAAGCAACCAGGAGCAATATAATAAAACTTAGAGAACAAATTAATGTCACATTTTCAAAAAAATAAATAAGATCAATATTTAGCTAGCTCATGAAGAAACAAAAACAGAAAACTATCTCATATTATGCACAAAGCATAATTCAAAATGGATTAAATACCTTGACATTATATAAAAACTCATAAAATGTGTTGAGTAAAACACAGAGAGAACTCTCCACTGTATTGACTTTAGAGACATCTTCAATGATCCAATGCCAATAGTGAAGATAACAAGGAAATATAACAAAATAAGACTCTCAAACTAAAATGTTTTTGCATTGTAAAAAAAAATAATGACTAAAATAAAGACATTCTACTGAGTGGGAAAAAATATTTGCTTACAACACATCTGACAAAGAGATAATATCCAAGATTTATAAAGCACTGGCAGAACTTAACAACAAACATAAAAAAAACAAACATTCTCATCTAAAAATGAAGAGAGGAAATGAACAGACTGCCCCTCAAAAAATCATACATATGGCCACTAGGTATATGAAAAAAGTGCACTTTATCAATTATCATGAGGAAAATTGAATCAAAATAAATGCCAATATTAATGAAAAAATTAACAGAAACAAAGACTAGAGGCATTGTCTACAGTTACTTTGGAAAACAATATGGTGATTTATAACAAAATTGAAAATAAATTTTACATATGACCCATATGTTCAATTCTTGTCTTCTATACCAAAGTGCACAAAACCATTAGTTTAAAAACGTTTTCACCAATGTTCAAAATAACCTGTGTCCAACAACAAATGAATGAGTAAAAGAAAATGTAATGTATGTATACAATGGGCATACTACCCATCTATAAGAAAAGATAAAAATCTTGATGTTCCCTGAGACTTAAATGAAAGTAGAGAGTATAAGTCCTAGTCAAATAGGCCAAAGGAGGACTAATACCCAATGATTTCTCTCATACATGAGGCATAAGGAAACATAGGAACAACAGGAGACCTAGAAAGAGAGGAAATATTGTATTTTTTACTTGCAAGCAATAAATGAGAAGCAAACTAAATCAAGAAATAAGTTCCATTTATACTACTTTTTTCTTTTTTATTGATTCACCATGAGATACAATTATAAAGCATTCATGTTTGAGTTTCAGTCATACAATGATCAAACACCCATCCCTTCACCAGTGCACATTTCCCACCACCAAAATCCCCAGAGAGAGGGGTGTAAAGAGAGGGGTGCGGCAGGGTAACACCATTTCACCAAAACTATTCAGTGCCACCCTCGAGAACATCATGTGACAACTGGATTGGGAAGGAATGAGAGTGAAGATATTTGGTCGGCAATTACACCACCTTCACTGATGACATTGTTCTCATAACGCCAAACGTTAGCCAAGTCGCACAAATGCTGGCTGACTTCGACCATGATTGTGGAAAGGTCGGATTGTAGCTGAATCTCAACAAGATTATGCTCATTAAAAAACGAACCAGTCCCTGAAGCTCCATTTGCTCTCAATGGAAAGAACATCTCCGAATGCAGCAGCTATGTGTACCTGGGTCTAGAAATCAACATGAGGAATGACTTGGTTACAGAACTGTGCATGAGGAAGAGAGCAGCATGGAATGCCTTCAAGAGTGTTGAAGAAGTGTTTAAGAGAATGAAGAACCTCCGACTCCGGGCACATCTTTTCGAGTCCACTGTTCTTCCTTCACTAACATATGCCTCAGAGACCTGGGCCCTATGCATCCTGTTTGCATAGGGCCCAGGAATCAAAAGAGCTATGCTAGGAGTATCACATCTCACTCAAGTGAGAGAAGGAATCCGGAGTTCTGACCTCCGTCGATGGTCAAAAATCAGGGATATTGTCTCGTTTGCCAAGGCATCAAAAATCAGATGGGTTGATCCTGTAATGCGATTCAGAGAAGACCACTAGAGTAGACTTGTTACTGACTGGATTCCATGGTACATCAGACCCGTGGCCACCCACCAACTAGATGGTCAGATTTTTTCTTCAAATCCCTGAATGAACAATTTGAGGCTCTCCCTATTCCTGGAGCAAGCAAATATCATTGGGCTGCACTAGCATGAGACAGGGACAAATGGAGACGTTATTGGCGCCCGCTTGAGCAAATCAAAGATCAACGGGATGACAAGTGATACAAAATCCCCAGTATCCCCACCCCCACTATTCCAACCCTTCCCCTTTCTGTGTGGCAGATGATTTCCACAATTTTCTCTCTCTACTATTGATTACATTCAATATTTTGACACCAGTCCCACCACCACTCAAACCTGCTGAAAAGGCAGTGCTAGACAATTTGTTTTGTATTGCTTGTTATGGATGGCATATAATGTCACACAGCTTCTCTTTTACATAAAAATATAATTAAGTAGCTAGTATTTAGCAAGATGAAAGACTTGGTTTTCTAAGGATGATATATCACTAAGCTAGAAAGTTCAAGGAAATGGAAATATTCATTTACATTATTGGAAGAAGCAACATTAAAATTGCCATCCTATCTGATATAATATGTGGAATGTATGATTCAATGTATTATTCAGTGTAATCCCTATGAAAATTGCAACAAGCTCTTTAAGAAAATAAAACAAATACTATGAAACTATTAAAAGACCTCATCCTTGAGGCTGAAATCATACTACAGTGGGTAGGGCTGTACTATCACTTGCACATGGCTGACCCAGGTTTAACCTACAGCATTTGATATGGTTCACTGAGTCCTTCCAGGAAATTTCCCTGAGCACAGAACCAACAGTATCTGGGTATGTCACCAAAACAGAACAAATCAAAAGCAAAACAAAATACACATCAGTCATAAGATCTACTGAGTGCCTGCAGTCTTGATATGATTTGTGGAAAACAGTATTAATCACCTATTCTTTCTTCACCAAACACATACCCCATTTGGACCACAAGAAATGTATCAAACCCAAAATATAAGACAAAATATGTATAATTGCTATTCTGAGAAGCTTTTCTTAAAAGAAACCACTATTCTTAAATATAGTGTTATGACCTAAGAAAACCAAAATAAATTGTTGGGGAACAGTTTGTCTCAATGTTCCATGACATGTTGTGCACTGTTTCTGGGCAGACATGGTGTTAAGGATGACGGGCATGTGGAGAAACCACTCTGGGAGAAAACTGATGGCCACTCACTTTTTTGCCAAATACATACAGAGGGTCTTGGCTTAAGAGGATGGTCCAATCACATAAAGTTAACATTACTGATCTACCACCTTTCCAACTCTGCTTTGCCCTAGCCCAATCTCAATTAGGGCTAGATTCTGCAGTTAGGAATGACTTGCTAAGCATAGGTTACAATTCTTGGAGGGCTAGTGAGATGCAAGGCTGGATACACTCAGACACTCCCTTCTGGGTCACTATGCAGGGACAGGTCCTATCTGCTATTCAGGGATAAATGTTGTCTGCTCCAGTGCCTATTGCCATGTTCCATATCAAATTTAAAAATTAAATGAAATTAAATCAAATGGTTGTCAATTAATGTTAAATTTTTGGTAGTGAATGCTTGCATGTGATCAATATATGAATAGGCTGGATATCCCAGTTGTTAGAATATTAAGGCAGTGTTCACTGTTGGTTGCATTATAACAACGTCCATACTTCTTGAAAAAGTTTCTTCTTAAGAGTTAAAGTTAACATCCTTCATATAATGTAGCTATATTTCTAGTGAAAGCATATGCCCACCAAAATTCATAGGGGCTTTCTTTACAATAAACCTAAGTAAAAACAAGTAAAACGTTCATTAACACATCATCAAATTGTGGTATGTCCATTAAATAGAATACTCCTGAGCAATAAAAATGAATATGATGTATTTTACTCATATACATGAGATGAATGAATCTGAAAACTTATGCTGATGAAATCAATCAGAAAACAATATTTCATTCGTATGAAATTAACCAATGCAAAGTAACTGGATAGAAAGTACATTGGTGTTTGCTGAGACCAGGAGTAATGAATGGGGAAGAAATGATATTTTGCTAAAATGTCAGGGAAGCTTTTGGAGATGACGAATTTTGTTCATTATCATTATTGTTGCTGAAGTTTCAGTGGAATGTGCATATGTCAAAACACATCGTATTTTGTATTTTAAATGGATATAATGAAATATGTCAATTTAAACTTATTAAAGCTAAAAATAAATATTATTAGGGGCTGAGTGCAGAGCACAGCGATTGAAATCTGGACTTTGCATGCAGCTGAATCTCATTTGATTCCCAGACCACATGGCACATAGCATACTGATGGCTGTGACCCAGCCCAAGCACTGGCACCGCAGGGCTGAGGCAGTGGAACCACTGCCTTGGGCTCTTGCAGTGAACTGTGATCCTGCCCACTTAACTGACAATCTCCAGTAGAGACATCTCAGAACCTAAAAAAAACTATGTCACTCTATACAAAGATTTCTCTGCCAGCTGCTTAAACCCCAGAGATAAAAGTTGTTCCCTCCCTGGAGTTAAGGCACCCAGATGACTGACAGGAGAAATGTGGTTTGCTTCAAGGAAAGTCCCTCTTCACCTACAGAGATAGGCTCTGTTCCTTTGTCCCTCAAAAGAAAATCAAACAATAATTCAACATCAGAATATTATCTAATATCTCAGTTATTCATTCTTAAGACCCCATGTGGAGTATCAAAGAAGACCAAAATAGACTGTGCTCAGCAAATATCTTTCTCTCTTCTTCTTCCCCAAACTTAAAAGAGTTCAAATCATTATTTTAAGTAAAACTGACCTACTTACATATAATCTACATCTATAAATATAATGGTATAATATAAATTTTGGTTATAGATTTTAATTTTAGTTATTATTCTGTAGATATCAAATATTTTAATATTTTACATTTTATAAACATGTGATTGGTGTGTAGTTGCCTTATGTTTCATTCCAAATATTCTTAAGAATTTTTTCTAATATGTAAGCAATTAACTCAGTATGTCAGCTTATGCCATAAAGCACCTTAACTGGTATTACCAATAAGATATTTGCTTATTGCAGTTGCAATAGAAATTGTGTTTATTTAGCTTTCCATACTCCAACCACATTCCTGAGTAGGTAACATCTCATAAATAAAAATCTCAGTCAAATCTGTAGTATCTCAGAAGCCAGAATGTAGTCCACTGGCACATCCTTGGAAATTTATATATTTCTACTCATAATATTCTTTTTATAATTAGGTTTAACAGTCATCCATTGTGGTAGAATGCAACTGGGTTAGCTATGATACTGTGTCAAAGTGAAAAACAGACTATTCCTGCTTCATGCCTTTCTTTGATGCTTGGGTGGGAGGAGAGAACTCACTATGAGGTAAACTCTGAGGTCTATGTCACTGGGGTCTCCTGTCGATCATGTTAGTATTTTTAATAATACACTTTTCATTTATCTTCCCAATAAACTATATTTCATTTATATTTCCAATAAATGTAGTTCATCAACCACAATCAGTTTGTGCTACATACAATTAGGAATTTTATTTTTTTATTTTTTTTTTTTATAATTTATTTATTTTTAATTAGAGAATCACCATGAGGGTACAGTTACAGATTTATACACTTTTGTGCTTATACTTCCCTCATACAAAGTTCGGGAACCCATCCCTTCACCAGTGCCCATTCTCCACCACCCGTAAACCCGGCGTCCCTCCCACCCTCCCCACTCCCATCTCCCCCCCACCCCACCCTGCCACTGTGGCAGGGCATTCCCTTCTGTTCTCTCTCTCTAATTAGCTGTTGTGGTTTGCAATAAAGGTGTTGAGTGGCCGCTGTGCTCAGTCTCTAGCCCTCATTCAGCCCGCAACTCCTTTCCCCCACATGGCCTTCAACTACAATGTAGTTGGTGATCGCTTCTCTGAGTTACCCTTTCCCCGGAACGTGAGGCCAGCCGAGAAGCCATGGGGTCAACCTCCTGGTACTTATTTCTACGGTTCTTGGGTATTAGTCTCCCATTCTGATATTCTATATACCATAGATGAGTGCAGTCTTTCTATGTCTGTCTCTCTCTTTCTGACTCATTTCACTCAGCATGAAACTTTTCATGCCCATCCACTTAACTACAAAATTCTTGACTTCCTTTTTTCTAACAGCTGCATAGTATTCCATTGTATAGATGTACCAAAGTTTCCTCAACCAGTCATCCGTTTTGGGGCATTCGGGTTTTTTCCAGATTCTGGCTATTGTAAACAGTGCTGCGATGAACATACATGTGCAGATGTTGTTTCGATTGTACTTTTTTGCCTCTCTGGGATATATTCCCAGCAGTGGTATTGCTGGGTCAAATGGGAGCTCAACCTCCAGTTTTCTGAGAGTCGTCCATACTGTTTTCCAAAAGGGCTGAACTAGCCGGCATTCCCACCAGCAGTGTAGAAGGGTCCCTTTCTCCCCACATCCTCTCCAACAGCGGTTGCTTTTGTTCTTTTGGATGTGTGCCAGTCTCTGTGGTGTGAGGTGGTATCTCATGGTTGTTTTGATCTGCATCTCTCTGATGATTAGTGATGCAGAGCATTTTTTCATGTGCCTTTTGGCCATTCGTATTTCTTCCTTGGTAAAGTTTCTGTTCATTTCTTCGCCCCATTTTTTGATGGGGTTGGATGTTTTCTTCTTGTAGAGTTCAACCAGTGCTTTATATACCATTGATATCAACCCCTTATCTGATGGGTATTGTGTAAATATCCTTTCCCATTCTGTGGATAGTCTTTGGATTCTGGTCACTGTATCTCTTGCGGTGCAAAAGCTTTTTAGTTTAATGTAGTCCCATTTGTTTATCTCTGTTTTTACTAGATTGCTTAGTTCCGTGTCACGTTTGAAGATACCTTTATCTTCAATATCGTGGAGGGTTTCGCCGACCTTGTCTTCAATGTACCTTATGGTTTGTGGTCTAATGTTGAGGTCTTTAATCCATTTTGATCTGACTTTTGTGCATGGTGTCAGGTCAAGGTCTAAACCCATTTTTTTGCATGTGGTTGTCCAGTTGTGCCAGCACCATTTGTTAAAGAGGCTTTCCTTGCTCCACTTCACATCTCTTGCTCCCTTATCAAAGATTAGATGATCATACATTTGGGGTTGTGTGTAGGGATATTCCACCCTGTTCCATTGGTCTACGGCTCTGCCTTTGTTCCAGTACCATGCTGTTTTAATTGTTACTGCTTTGTAGTAAAGATTGAGGTTGGGGAGGGTGATGCCTCCCATCATCTTTTTCCCAAGAATTGTTTTAGCTATCCTTGGACGTTTGTTATTCCATATGAATTTTAGGATTGCTTGATCCATTTCTTTGAAGAATGTCATGGGTATACTTATAGGGATCGCATTGAATCTGTATAATGCTTTAGGGAGTATTGCCATTTTGACAACATTGATTCTCCCTATCCACGAGCAGGGTATATGTTTCCATTTCCTCATGTCCTCTTTGATTTCATGGAGTAGCGTTTTGTAGTTTTCTTTGTAAAGGTCTTTTACTTCCTTGGTTAAGCTGATTCCAAGGTACTTGATTTTCTGGGGCACGATTGTGAATGGGATTGCTTTTTTCATGTCCCTTTCCTCTGCCTCATTGTTTGCATATATGAAGGCCATGGATTTTTGGGTATTGATTTTGTAGCCTGCAACTTTACTGTATAAATCTATTGTTTCTAAGAGTTTCTTAGTAGAGGTTTTAGGCTTCTCTAGATATAGTATCATGTCGTCTGCAAATAGTGAGAGTTTGATTTCTTCCCTTCCTATCTGGATGCCCTTAATCTCTTTTTCTTGTCTAATAGCTATCGCAAGTACTTCCAGTACTATATTGAAGAGGAGTGGTGAGAGTGGGCATCCTTGTCTTGTGCCCGATCTCAGAGGAAAGGCCCTTAGTTTTTCCCCGTTGAGGATTATGCTTGCCGTAGGCTTGTGATAGATGGCTTCGACTATCTTGAGGAAAGTTCCTCCAAACCCCATTTTGGCGAGGGTTTTCATCATGAAAGGATGTTGGATCTTGTCAAATGCTTTCTCTGCATCTATTGATATGATCATATGGTTTTTGTCTTTACTTTTGTTGATATGCTGGATTATGTTGATTGATTTCCGAATGTTAAACCATCCTTGCATCCCTGGGATGAATCCCACTTGGTCGTGATGTATGATCTTTTTGATGAGTTGTTGGATCCTATTTGCTAGTATTTTGTTGAGGATCTTCGCATCGGTGTTCATCAGGGAAATTGGTCTGTAATTTTCTTTCTTAGTGGTGTCTTTGTTTGCTTTTGGTATTAGGGAGATATGTGCTTCATAGAAACTGTTTGGGAGAGTTCCTGTTTTTTCAATTTCCTGGAAAAGTTTGAGGAAAACAGGCAATAGGTCTTCTTTAAATGTTTGGAAGAATTCGCCAGTGAAACCATCTGGGCCTGGGCTTTTGTTTTTGGGGAGGTTTTTGATTACCGTTTCAATTTCCTTAACATACAATTAGGAATTTTAAATGAAATTGGCACATCCACTATAAAAGTTAAAAATAGAATTATCATGTTATACAGCAATTCCATGTCCCAATATATTAAAGATCACAATGGTGAAACAATAACAGTGCCCCTATGCTCATTATAGCAATATTTACAATAATCAAGATATGGGAACAATGCGTTTTTCAAAAGATAAGTGGGTAAAAATTAGGAAAGTGAAAATAGAAAGTTTGGGCTGGAGAGATAGTACAGGAGGCAGGACACTTGTCTTACATGTATCTAACCCAAACTTCATCTCTAGCACCCCATAAGCTCCCCAGAGCCCAGTCAGAGTGAACTTTGAGTGCTACCTCAGGAGTAAGTCCTGAGCAAAATCAGGTGTGATCCCAAAATAACAACAAAAAACAGATTAGGAGTGACTTATAACTACATTTATTAAGGGCTGAATGATAGTAAGCTTCTGCATGTACTTATTGCCCCTTTCCTATTTTATGTTTATAATACTAGTATTTAGGAATAGTGACAACTTTGTTAAAATGATGACTACTTTAAAAATAATTTGTGTTAGAACTTCATAGGATCCATAAAATGTAACTCCTCTATTGAACATCTTTGGAAACTAAAAAGATAGCCTGCAGTGGAAACATGGGTTTAATAATTAAAAGTACAAAATAATGATTACAACAATGGTCATGAGGAACATGTTTTGAGGAGAAAACTAATTAAACTACATGCTTTAGACAACATGCTTGTACACTTACTAGCCAATGAACCATATCTATTTGGTCACTAAGTAATTAGAAATGCTAATATAAACAAAGTGCTATTCAAATGGGGTACTTAGACTGGAGATGAATCATGTATTTTGTCTTCTGGTCTGGGATTTATACAGATTAATTTTTAAAATCATTAACATGAAAGTATTATTTTTATATAATTTGGTAATATAAATTTATTTAGGGCCAGAGGAAAAGATGGCAAACATAAAAGTATTATTTTTATATAATTTTGTAAGATAAACTTATTTGGCAACAGAGAAAAGGATGGGAGAATTTTCTATTTACTATAAACAAATGTATTTTTTTAGCAAGATAATTTAAAATCTACATTTACTTGTCTATATGAATGTGATATCAACATTCATATTAGAAAGTATTCTCTTCTTGGGATTCTGCATTTTCTATGTCTATTACAATTTATGTGTGCTTGCCTGTGTGTGTGTGTGGTATATTGTGTGTGTTTGTGTGCCCAGATCTATGAAATAGCAGACTAATACTGATACTGGACCAAAGAGAGAAGGTGCTGTCCAAAGGCTGAAGATGCAGATAGAAGCTTTTGGAAGAAAACATATATAGCAACATGAATTGTATAATAACAGAACTAGAATATTCCAAGATATCATATCATCTAAGTATAGAGAATATGTCTAGAAAATGTAAGGCATTTATTCAAGTATTAAAATATAAAAAGCAATAAATTACAAATCACTGAATTTATAATAAGCTAATACAAGTCTTTAAGTATTTGTAATTTTCAAAAGAGCGACCTATTTTTTTATTTTTTAATTGAGTTACCGTGAGAACAGTTACAGGGCTTTTAGGATCAAGTCTCAGTCATACTATGCTCAAACACCCATCCCTTCACCAGTGCACATGTTCCACCACCAATAACCTCAGCATACCCTCCCCCTCACTCCCCTTCTGCCTGTGTGGCAGATGATTATCACTTTACTCTTTCCTTACTTTGATTACATTCAATTGTAGACAGGAAATTCACTATAATTATTTGGTGTTTTACCCCCAACAGTCAGACCTGTCAGAATGACATAATTAGATTGTATGTTTTCTATTGTTGGTAAGAAAGAGCATATGATGTTGCACGATCTTGAAGCGGCCGCCCAGATTTGGAATTCTGGTATTAAGTCCAGAGGTATTTCGGCCAGCAGCCGCTACATTCCAAGATTGGTTTTTGTGGCGCTGGGATCGTGGCTGTTTAGGAGCAGAGGAGCTGTCCATGGGCGACAGCTCGGGGTCTCATTTGGGCAGGAGGCAGGGCCGGTTCTGCCTCCCCCATTGCAAGATTCCCCATGCATCGCGTCCCATCACTGCAAACTCCTGCCTCTCTGTCCAATTGATACTGAACGGTGGCAGTCGCCATGCTGTCGCAAAGGGAAACGGCCGAGGGACAGGAAACCTTCCCCTCCCGGGGCTGCACGGAGCGTAGCTTAGTTCAGAGTCCAGGAGTATATCTGCCAGCAGCCGCAGCATTCTGAGATTGGTTTCTGTGCCTCTGGGATAATGGATGCTTAGGAGTGGCATTCCAGAGCATATATTTTGTATATCAGGGAAGGTCACCCGGCCACTTTTGCAGCCTGGAGGTTTGGAGATGTCCAGTCCCGCATATTGGAGCTGTTAGTAGAAGCTCAGTGTTGCCAGGGCTTCCTCTGGAGAAGGCGTGCTGGCTGTACCTTCCCCGTCTGGCACCCTAGTGTTGTTGAGTGACCTATTTTAAACGGTTATATTGGTAGTAATTATTAACATCTGGAAGTTTCAAAAACTTTTAATTAATAGATTAATAACAACATGAGCTAACTATTCAAATTTTAAAATTAAATAATTTTATTTTATGAAAAATAATCAAAGCATTAAGTCATTTCCTCTATTTTGTGAGTGATAGATTTTCAATAATTCCCACTAATCCTACTACATTAAACCCATCTTTCACTGAGGTACTTACATTCAGGAAAGCACACAAAATATACAGCTTGGTAATGCTGTACATTCAACAACGTACTAATCAAACTATCATTCAGGTAAGCAGATACTCATTGCCCATTAAGCCAGGAGATTGTCTTCTAACTTTACACTGTTGAATACTAATATTTTGATATAAAACTAATAAAGGTTACTTTTTCTTGAACTCCTTCAAATTAGTGATCTATATTATATGTATTTATATCTAGAGTCAACATTCAATTATTTATTAGTTAGAAAGGGGTATACTTAATCGTCCTAGGTTAAAAGAGTGCATGTATGACTGTATGCAAGGTTTGTGTTGTACTATTTGGGTTATTTTCCTGGTCGCAATCAACTTTTAAAATATTTATCCATATTGTTATTTACATATGCAATTTATAAACACATATGTATATATTGTCACACATTCACTAAAATGTTTAATCATGCAAAGTATATATGCAATATACATATGAAAACATAAGTAGTTCTTAGTGCAATACTGTATTCTAATATATGAATGCATTATAATGTTTTTATTCATTCTCCTATTTCAGGGTATTTGTTTAGTTCTCACTTTGGGTAGCCATGGATATTCCTGCACAAATCATTCAGTAGATATGTTTATTCATTTTTGGGGGTATGTATACTGAAATGAAAATGAGTCAGTGTTCAGAATTTGAAACCTTTTTAAATGTAGTACCAAAATGTTCATTTACCTTATAATCACATGTAACATTTTATATATTCTGGGAAATATATGTTAATACATGTTACAACACATGGTAATGTGTTTTTAATTTTAAATTTTTCATGTTTAATGAGGGAAATTTTTATGATCATTGATATCATTTTTGGCTATAAATGTTGTCCATTTTGCATTTTCAATGGAACATTATATGATGCAATGAAGTCATCTTTTAGGTTAAAGGTATCAGTTCCTATATCTCATGAAATTCATATTATATATCTCACAAAATTCATATTATATAAAAGGAAATGTTTCATAGACATAAAAGTAGAAGATAAAGGTGGTTTAGAAGACAGTTAAGCAAACTCTGTTCTAAATGCTATTCTAACTAGCCACCTCACCCATCTTTTGTTTTTCTTTTATATGTTATTTTAAGGCCCGGCCCGGAGAGATAACATAATAGATAAGATGCTTGCCTTGCACAAGACTTATCCAGGCTTAAACCTACCACATATATGCCTTAAACACCACTAGAAGTGATTCCCAAGCACAGAGTGAGGAGTAAATCCTGAGCACAGTTTGGTGTGACCCATGGCCCACCCACTAAAGTTTTCATAGATTCACTTGTACTTATAATAAATAAAATAGACCCTTTAATAGAAAAACAAAATAATTCAATGAACAAAGGATAGAAGAGAGCTTCCCTAACTTGCTAAAGAACAGCTGTTTTAAGTCCATAGAAAATATTTTACTTAAATTAATATTTACTTAAATATTTTACTTAAAAATGAAATATTTTCTTTAATATCCAAAGTAAAACATTTTTTCCTCCTACTATTTTTATTTAGTATTTTTTAGTATTTTTTATAGAGAGGCTGCTAAACTCTCGGAGCTAGGACTGATGGAGACATTACTAGCGCCCGCTCAAGCAAATCAATGAACAACGGGATTACAGTGATACAGTGATACAATGATTTTTTTTATATAATTTGTGCAATTGGCTATGAAAAATAATTTGCTAATTAAAATACTTAGGAGTTAAAATAAAGAAGAGCACAATTGCTTGCAGATGATATGATTTTGTATATAAAGTACTTGAGGAATGTACTTAAAAGTTCGTTTAGTTAAATATATTAAACTATAAAATAAATCATACATCTATACATTAAATTAACTGGAGGACCAAGGAAATAGCATAATGGTAGAGTCTATGCCTAGCATGTTGGTTATCTGTGTTCTATTCATGGCCCTTCATGATCTACCAAAACCACCAGGTTAGGCCTAGTGTCCCTGAGCACTAGCTGATCATAAGTGATAGATACATGAGATTAGGCAGAGGGATATTGACACATCTTATTTTTACACGCATATTTTTTAAGATTTTCTTTAAAATAATATGTTCAGGAATAATCGATATTCAACCTTAGTCTTTTGTCCTTTTCTACGATCAAGAAAAATGAGTCTTCTTTTAGTTAATAAGGAGTTAAGTGCGCATCAGACAACTTCCCTAACTTCTAGAACTCTCTAAAACTCTTATTATGCTGCTAGGATTAGCTTTGTAAAGAACTTATTCTTATAGCCATACATAATTCCAGTAATTTTTTTTTTTGTCTCCTACTGCTTTTGGTCTTGCTCTGCCAGAGCAGTTATCCTAAGTAATTGACTTCCTATTCCCATAAGTTCCTCATTAGCTAAAGAACTGCTCTATCACAGAGAACTCAGAAAGCCTCTGAACCCCTGGTCCATTCCTGCTACCTTAGGTACTATTTGAGTTGCTGATTCATATTTGAAAATAACCAATTGCAAAGCATGATCTGAGTTTTCACTCTGGTTCTCAGACCTACCACTGAGCTGAATCTTTCTGTCCTGAAAAAGACTACTATTTTGGCATGAGAGTTTCATGAATAATTTTGTGTTTCTAAGAATTTAGGACTGCTTGAATTCTATATTACATGCATATTGGCTGTTTCCACGAAGCTTTCAAGGCTGTGATTTATCTCCAGAAGTTATTATTCTAGAGTTGAGAGCAATATTTCACTCCTAGTCCCAAAGCAACGTTTTACTCTCTTAAAGACTTACCTATATTAGATACTCTATTTTGTGTGTGTGAGATTGTCGAGATTGAATTGATTTCTTAAAAATGTTTACAATATTTTTCTATTGAACATGATGTTTACTCTAAATGTAATATTCCTTTATCAAGTTAAAGTAACTTCCTCCTTATTGGTTGAGGGATTTTTAAAAATTGTTCTTTGTGAACTAAATTAATTTTCAACCAGTAACAATAAGTCTCTCAATGAGAGATGTTACTGGTGCCCACTCAAACAAATTGATGAACAATGGGATGACAGTGGCAGTGATCTTATAATATTTTTTAAACTTTTTCTATGAATATGTTACTTTGGGGGAGATGGGTTGGGCCACATCCTGCTGTTCTAAGGGATCACTCCTTGCAATGCTTGGGGAAACATCTGCAGTGCCAGGGATTAAGCCAGAGTCAGCTGAGCACAAAATCCTTTGTTATCTCTTTAGACAAGGAATAAGGTACATTTTATAATGTTTCAAAATATCCTAAGTACAACCTCACCAATCTGAGAAGGTAATATTTAACTAGCACAGTCAAATCAGAGCTGATGAATAACACTTTTTTGCTTATTTATTCACTAATTTGTAGTCTTGGGTCCAATTTAATTGTACACATGGGCTACTCTTGAGTCAGTGCTCAGGGGTCACAGTTGATAGTGTTCTTTGGTACACTCAAGGCTGGGGATCAAATTTGGGCATCTTTTAGGTAAGGCATGCACTCAGTTCACTGACTTATCTCACCAGACCAAACAACTAATATTGTTCTAATTTTTTATTTTGCCTTAACTTATTTTCTATTTTACTTTATTAAACTTGATTTTGATATTAAAATGTACTGTTTATAAAATGAAAATAAATTCATTAATATATAGCTTGTCTATTAATATCAAAACACCCGTATCAATTTTCCTATAAGCCAATTGGAATGTACTGTTATTTTGTTGAAAGATATTTATCTGTGGGTACAAGTGTGCTATGATTGCAAATTGGTACATGTTTTGTTTCTGGATATTTTCTTTTAAATGACATTATTTAAAATTTTAATAGGCAGTTTCTCTTTGAATTTACTAGTATAAAATTTTGGTAGCTTTTTAATAGCTTAGACTTATTTTGCTCTGCACTGCATTATTGTTATTTTAGACTGGCTACAATTAATATCTTTGACTGTCAGATAAATCTTATCATAGGCTGTTTACAATTTTTATTTTTGAGGCTAACAGGTTATTGAGTAACACAAAGAAGCAGTTGAAGCCCTGTTACTAAATCAGTGATTGAAGAACTAAACGGAAAAAAAATCTTCAATACCTACCAACATTTTGTCTGTCAACCTCCAAATAAGAAAGAAAATGGCTGCTGTAGATTATCTTCACTTATCCACCTGCCTAACTTTGCTACAGAGCACTTTTTTCAGCTCCTATGATATTAATAGCTACTTTTTCCTGTTTCTGTCATTAATAGCAATGTCAGTGTTTTAAGGTTAAGAATGATTTATTAATGTTTCAATGAATCTACATGGCACCTTTCAAATACTATTTAATATGTTTGTAAAAAAGTGTTAATTTAAAATTACTGAAATGTAACCATTTGATAGAAAATCAAGACGTTTCACATTTTTTCTTATAAAAGTAATTCAGTATAAATTGTGTTTTTCTGGGACCTAATCTCAGTGTGTAACAATTACACTCTATGATCATATTTCTCAGATGGGGATGCTGTAAATAAATACTGAATTGTCAGAATTATAGAACTCATTAGTAAAAACTTCTTACTTGTCAATTTGCAAGAAATGTAAGTGATTTACTTGCTCATTAACGGTGAAATGTTTTTCATACTCCTGACTCATCTTTGTTCTTTTCTTTGTACAAGCAATGAAATTATAAGTCCTGTGAAGTAATAGATTGCAAATTACAATGCTTCATTGCATCAGCAAGTAACAAGGGATGAATTTAACAACAAAGTACTTGTTACATGAGCTTCAGTAATCCTTAACTCTAAACAGGAAAATAGCCAATCAGTTGCATAAGGTCCTATGAACAAAATGGATAATATTCATTTGAATAACCAGTATCTATGTTTTTATTTAAATAAAAGACAGAACAATGCTCCAAATTGTTCTGTCTTTTCAGGAAGTCCGTGCTTCATAAATAATACTTCTCTTTTCTCTATACATATATATAGTCAGCATTTCATAAATCATACTCCCTATTTCATTTATATATATATATACACATATATATATATATGAGATTAAGAGAAGGTCAAAGTATTTACTTAAATTTAAATGGTAATGGAATTTTATAAAAAAAAAGTTTATGCTCAGGCAGGTATTAAATATAGATAGAAGAACTAGAGACAACACAATGGCCACTCAACACCTTTATTGCAAACCACAACACCTAATCAGAGAGAGAGAACAAAAGGGAATACCCTGCCATAGTGGCAGTGTGGGGTAGGGGGAGATGGGACTGGGGAGGGGGGGAGGGATGTTGGGTTTACTGGTGGTGGAGAATGGGCACTGGTGAAGGGATGGGTTATCAAACTTTGTAAGGGAGAAACATGAGCACAAAAATGTATAAATCTGTAACTGTACCCTCACATTGACTCACTAATTAAAAATAAACTATTAATTAAAAAAATAAATATAGATAGAAGAATAATCATATCAATGTGACTAATTTGTAATTTACCTGGTGAATACAGAGTTCAGCTTCTAGATAATTTTGATGGACAAAAGCAAAACAAAGGAAAGAGTGTTTAAACTAACTTTCAAATGTGAAATCATTATTTTTAAATTTATTTATTTTATTTAATATTTTAACAATATCATCTTTAAAAATCTGCTAATATTGTTTACTTCTTATCTGAGAGAATTAAATAGAATAAAATCACTTAAAGTAGATCATTTCTTCTGGAGAAGTAATAATTCCAGAAAAGTATTGGAAAATAAACTAGATTATCAAACTGTATCTCCAAATAGGAAAGATCATAAATATTTGAATCCCATAAACATAATTACATTAAACATTCTAAAATGTTTCCACTGGTCTAGCTTAGGATAGGAGATGTGTGCTGAAAGTAGACTATTAACCAAACATGATGGCCTCTTAGTACTTGTATTACAAACCACAACACCCAGAAAGAGAGAAAGAGTGAAGGATTGTGTCTGCCACAGAGGCAGGGAGTGGGAGGGGGTGGGGTGGCAGGAGAAATACTGGGAACATTGATGGTGGAGAATGGGCACTGGTGGAGGGATAGGTGCTTGATCCTTGTATGACTGAAACATAATCATGAAAGTTTGTAAGTCTGTAACTATATCTTAGAGTGATTCAATTTAAAATTGTTTTTAAAAGTTTCCCTAGTCTAAAAGATAAATCTGAATATCAACAAGAATAATTTATGGAATAAGAAAAAGATTCAGAAAAATATACAAGTTCAAAATTTAACCCAAAGAGAAAAAGGAAAACTCTAATTGGTTGCTTATTATTTTAAAAAAAGGGGATTAACTACAAAGTTTATGTTTTAATCTTCCTATTTCTGAAAAATATATTATACAGGGTAAACCAATTCTTAGTAAAGATTTTTTAACATCAGTTTTTAGCCATAAATGCAAAATTGATGGAATCTCTCTATTTTGCTACTCCAATACAAATCTAAACAGTTTATCCCTAGACACTGGTGCCAATATTAATGATTATTAGAAATTATTGGATGTAAGATAATTATTTAATACTTCAGTAATTTTACTAATAATGATTACAAAATATTACATAAACCAGATAAATGGGTAAATAATGTATCCATAAACCAATTTTAGCATCACTAAAATAATGTATCACATTTTTATAATGCCTGAAACCTTGCCAGGCCTTCTGTTACTTTCACTAGCTATGCAGACATAATACCATAGAAAGTGTATCCTTCCACTAGTTCTAGCTGTCTCTCCCCTCTCCGCCCCTTTCTCTTTCTCTCTCTCTCTCTCTCTCTCTCTCTCTCTCTCTCTCTCTCTCGCTCGCTCTCTCTCACACACACACAAACACACACCAAGCTCACTTCTTACATAGTTTCAATATAGGTACTAACTACTTGTTGGCGGGAAATTTCAGGACAAGAAATATTGGAAATGACAGCACAAAAAAATGTAAAGAATTCAGTTTGACATGTGAATTTCACAGGTCAAGTTCAAATAAGTAGTACCTGTATTAACATCATCCTAGTATCATGTCAAATTCACACCAAAACCTGTGGATTAAATCTATACATAACATGCTATGAAACCTGCATAATTCTTGTCTAGCAAGGGATAAAAGAATACCCAGATGGATGAGAGAGAGACTCCCTCATATGAAAGTAATCTCAATACAGAGGAATAACCTGTAATCAGGAAGTGATATCTACGAGGCAAAACTTTGTCCTTGGAAGCAGGGAGAAGTTGCATTGTGCAACTAACACCCTAATCCTGTGATGCTACTTTCATAATATTGAAAGGAGAAGCAAAGAACTATAGGATCTAAACAGGATTCTAAGTTTCCTGCAGGTGCCATTTTCCTAAAGTCTTGCCATTGGATGCAAGATTGGATCTCAATATCTATGGCAACAGACTCTAAGAGCAAGTCCCCGGGGAGAGCTGGCTCAGTCACTTTTAATAAAGAGCGGAACAAGCTAAGTGGTAAATTCAGTGCTTCAGATGGCTAACTTCTACCAAACATATATGGGACCTTCCAGTCCACATTGACAAGCAAGCAGGTAAGTCTTGCTTCTACAAACTCTGAACGTTCCAGAGCATAGGCAGTTCGCACAGGAACCAATTGAGTGCTGTTCCCCCAAACTGACTCAAAGCAGCCAGATTTTTTTTCCTGCTGGCACTAGAGTGAGTGTTCTGTGACCGATGCCCCAATCTCCTATCAACCCAACACTATCATGACTTCCCTAGTCACTGCAAGTTTATGTGGCCACAGTAACCTAATGGTTGTCAGCCACTGGTGACCTTGAACCCCTACATACAGCACTGTCCCATTAGAACTTTTTACTCAAGGGAGCCTCTTGGTCTTTGTGACTGTGGTGACCACCTGTCTTCATTGAGATTGGTGTATAGGTTCTTAAAGTTATTGAAGATCTTGAATACCTCATTGGCAACCACTCTAGTTCTATGCCGTACTAACTATGCATACAACTGCTCCCTGATCATTTATAGCAAGGACTCTATGAGAGAGCAAGGGGACATGTGATGCTTATTTCTCCCTAGCCTTGCATTGAACATACCATAACTCCTGTGTGTACTATTGGTCACATGGATAAATGGTGCAACACTATAAAAGGACCCTACACAAACAACTAATTCCAGAAGTCAAAGATGATTAAGGCAATTCCAAAAGTTAACTACTGCATCACATACTTGTATAATTATTAATATTGTGGCTGATTTCTAGCGTAATATTATGAAAATTATATACCTATATTAAATTATTTCACTCAATTGTGAAGCTATCAATTAATGTTATATACTGAACTTCTTTCTATGATATTAAATATTTTGATATAATAAAAGCATCATCTGGTAACTTTTCCTTGTTAAATTTTGGTGTGATGCATATTTATTCAGATATTAATTCAGATATTAATTAAATATTATTTATGTATTCTCTTGCAAGCCTCTTCTTTTTTCCATATGAAGTATCTGTAATTTTATAAATTACTAGTGAGTGATAATAGATTTCCATGTTTTAAAAGGCAAGTGAAAGTCAAAATTGTGCAAATATTAGGTGATCAGCACTAATTACTTACTTAGGCATAGTGGATCAGAACTTACTTCTACAGGTTCAAATTTTTCAGTGATTTTAGCCTCTTACCTTAGTTATCACTGTCACTGTCATCCCGTTGTTTACTGATTTGCTCAAGCGGGCACCAGTAACATCTCCGTTGTGAGACTTGTTGTTACTGTTTGTGGCATATTGAATATGCCATATGCCACAGATAGCTTGCCAGGCTCTGCCACGGGGACAAGATACTCTTGATAACTTGCCGGGCTCTCTGAGAGGGGCAGAGGAATCAAACTCGGGTTGGCCATGTGTAAGGCAAATGCCTTACCTGCTACACTATCACTCCAGTCCTTACCTTAGTTAATTCTGTCTAATAAAACGCATCATTATGTTCTATTATTTTTTTTCAATAAAGTCTTAAGAATAATTTAATAAAAGATTTTTAGTGTGGGGCCACATCAGGCAATTCTTAGGGGTTACTCCCCACTCTTCACTCAACTGTCACTCCCAGTGGTCCAGTGGTGCTCAGGAGACTACAAAGACAGAAAATTCTTGAGAAATTAAGCACAATAACTCTATTTAGAGATAAACTGTGATTCAAATGAAGGTTTTGTGGTCAAAATTAAAGATAAACTCAATAACCTGCTTTTTTCAGATTATCATAGATACTGATAGATAATGGTAGATAATGATTTCAAATCAGTTTCCGATTTGAAGTTTAAATCTTACTCATAAAATAAATTATGTGTGATGGTTAAAGAAGGAGTAAATGGATGTGATGGGTTTCTTAATAAGACTTTCTTATCCTATATTTATATTTTTGACTCATTCTGCAATAATGAATGCATGCTTTTCTTAGGAAAAATGACATCCCAACTCCCATGTTATAGGGATTACTTAAAATATTTCAAGAGAGACATAATCCTTTTTGTGCTTCTGAAATTAAAGAATTATGTGCCCAACTAGAGATAGCCTAGAGAATCTCTGTAGCCCATTATGATGATGATGCATTATAGAATTGTATGCTATGCTCTGCAATGGTAAATTCTGCTAAGAATAGAATTGCTCTCTATAATAGTTATACTTCATAAAAATCCCTACTTTCCAACAAGTGAATAAAGTGAGTAGAAATGATTTAAATTCATATTTTAGTTGAATTTATTTTTGAATAGAAGAAAAACTTAAACCTGTGCCATCCATTAAAACTCAATTCATCTTGGTTATTGGAAAAAGAAAATATCATAAATAAATGAGGCACATGTTGGCACTCTTGAGTAAGTCAGATGCTCAATCTAAATAACCAAAGTTGAAAATGCAGAAGGTAAATATCTTTTAAAAAAATGAAAGAAAAGGAGGAAAGAAAAGAAAAGAAAGAAAAAAGTGTAAGAATCTCTTTAAGACATGGAGTTCTATCATTGTGACAAAGGCATGTTTTATCAACACTTGAAATATGGCTTTAAATATTAGTGTCAAGTATTGCTTGCTAGAATCTCTTAGGAATGTGAGATTTTTCAGGCTAAGAAAAATCAGATGGAAACTCACTGTCTTTTATGTTATCCCTTTAAATAATTAATATTGTTATAGAAATGTCCCCCACATGTCTTACGTCTCTCTGTGTGCGATCTAATTTCGTCCCATCCCAGAAAAATTCATATTTTAAAAATCAGTGTTTAAATACCTGTATGCTGCTTGCCAATTAAGTGTGATGTAAAGAACTTATACTTCACAAAATATTGTCCTAAATTATTCTTTTATCCCCTACTCTTGCATTTCTCACATTTCTCCAAATAAACAATTTCTTATGAGCTTCTAGTTCCTCTATATTTTCCCACATGAAAATATAGTTATTGTTCCAGATTGTGGGAATATAAATATGTCCTTCTAGGACAGTAATATACGGGTTTGGGAGGGAGATATTTAGTCCATATGTTAATGAGATATGTACTACTTAAACTTAATAAACCCTTTCAATAGATATTTTCTCAGCGCCTTCTATGAGCAGAGCCCTGTTTATACTAAAAAATACTGAGAAATTGGTTACTACCCTTATGCTGTTTCTATCCCAGTGAAAGAGAAGTACAATGACTAAGACACGTTACTACACAGATTTTGGAGGGCATTGGAAAAATGAATAAAGGGGTATCTTTGATAGTAGGGTGATGGTAGGATTTTGGTGGTGAGAGTGATACTATCCATATACTACAAAAGCATGAAGCTAGACACTTGAAATCTCATATTAAAATCAAAGAGAACTAATTTTTTAAAAAATGTTATGTCCAAAGAAACACGCTCTTCTGGATGCTTCAGAACAAATATGCAAAGCCCCTTAATGACTGTCATCCGAGAATCATGAGACAAAACTTAAAGAATCATTGTATGAAGTTAGTTGATCTGTTCAACTAAGGCTACATGTATTAAAAACTACTTCCCAGATTCTTGTCATGAAGAAAACAAATTCCTTTTTTTTTTGTGCTTGAGGAGAATTTTTATTACCGTTTCAATTTCCTTTTTTTTAATAAAAATTTTATTTTATTAAATCACTGTGTGGAAGATTACAATGCTTTCAGGTTTAGGTCTCAGTTATACAATGCTGAAACAACCATCCCTTCACCAGTGCCCATATACCACCACCAAAAAAAAAAAACCCACACAGTACACCTCCCATCCCGCCCCCCCCTTGTAACTGATAAGTTTCATTTTACTTTCTGTTTACTTTGGTTACATTCAATATTTCAACACAAACCTCACTATTGTTGTTAGGAGTACCCCACTAGATTCAGACCTACTGTGAAGACAAATGAGGTCGCGCGGCCGCTGTATCGGCCACGCGGTTTTGAAATTCTGTACTTTAACACTAAGTCCAGCGAGATTTCTTCCAGATATTGGATCATTGCAGACTTGAAAACCCAATCTGTGGTCGTCTTAATATGGCGAACACTGCGCCCTTCATCCCTGGAGAGAAAGAGGCGAGAGAGAGAAATACCTTTCTCCTCCTGGGCGGGCACGGGGCCGAGGCTTAGTTCTCAGGCTGGAGACATTCTGCGAGGAGTTGCCCATGCCGAAAGAGGTTTTGCTGGGTCTGGATTCATGCTTGTACAGCTGCGGAGAGGCCGCACACGCGTGCAGCCCCCGGGATCACATCTCGGCGGTGGGAGGGGCCGGTGCCTCCCACCTTCCCAAGAGCACCCTCGTGTCATTTTGCTGCAGTTTTTGTCATAAGTCCCATCTGTGGTCATCTTAATATGGTGGACACCGTGCCCTTCATCCCTGGAGAGAAAGAGGCGAGAGAGAAAAATACCTTTCCCCTCCTGGGCGGGCACGGGGCTGAGGCTTAGTTCTCAGGCTGGAGACATTCTGCGAGGAGTTGCCCATGCCGAAAGAGGTTTTGCTGGGTCTGGATTCACGCTTGTCAGAAAACAAGTTCCTTTTTAATTAACTTTTTTTTTTTTGGTAAAACACCCTCCCATATCACAATTGCAATTTTTCCTAATTTTCAAAATGTCTAGGACCTGAGTTTGGCCTATAATGACTAACATATTCCTGTCTGGGTTTTGTTTAAAGTAACTCCTTACTATATCATATCCAAGGACTGAAAGTACTTATAAAGAGATGCCCAGGACAAATCTTTTGTCCTATAGCTACTCAGGACCTTATTTGAGAGGTATATATATATCTTCAGCCATGCTGGAGGCCCCTCTCCACACGTTCAGACAGGCCTCATCTCTCATCTCATGCATGAAGGTACCAGCAGAGGAACCCAGGTATGTGTAATACCTTCAATGGCCAACATCCAGAGAGACTTAAAAGCAAGCTCTCAGAAGCGATATCTTTTGCCTATTTCTCCCTCTGGGAGAAACTGGCAATCCTCTGAGAGTTTCTTGCCTCCATGGGACAGCCTTGCAAGCTTCCCATGGTGTATTCATTTGCAAAATCTAGTAACAAGCTGGATCTCATTCCCCTGACCCTGAAGAGGCCCCAGTGCAACCTCATTAGGAGGGCTGAGTCTAGATAGACTTCTAAGATATCAGGGAAAGGACGAAATGAGATGTTACTGAGCCTGCCCGAGAAATCGGTGATTAACAGGATATTGTGATCGTGATATATATAGTGTATATATATATGTATATATATACACACACACACATATATATATATATATCCGACGTCCTGATGGATCTATAACATCCTCCAGAATGGCAATGGAGAGGATTATTCACAACTTCTACTCGGATCTCTTTGACAACCATGTTCACCTGCCCACATTCCAAATTCCGCACGATGGATATGTCATTCCCAGTGGTCTCCCTTCTGAAATCTGATATGCTATTTTGCTGGTAAAGACTCGAACAGCACCTGGTCCAGACAAGGTCAGACTCGAACACCTGAAGAATCTGCCGCCAGTACTCATCAATACACTGGCCTGACTCTTCACACGCTACCTGTCTGAATGCAAGGTTTTGTCCCAGTGGAAAACCAGTAGGACCGTTCTGTTGTACAAGAAAGGAGACATTCAGGACATCGGCAACTATCACCCAATCTGCCTGCTGTCTGTCGTCTACAAGTTGTTCACTCGTGTCATCCTGAATAGAATAGGCAAAACACTAGACGAAGGACAAGCATGCAAGCAAGCCAGGTTCCGAAGGGGATTCAGCATGATAGACCATATCCACACAGCGACCAAACTCGCACAGTGACAAAACTTGAAGTTTCCCAAGAGTTCAAGATGCCATACTGTTTAACATTCATTGACTTAAAGAAGGCCTTTGATTCTGTTAAGACTGAGGCAGTCATTGAAGCCCTGGCCAAACAGGGTGTTCAAACTCAGTAGATCAAAATCCTCCACGACCTGTATTGTGGATTCACCACCAGCATCTAACCATTCTACAAGGAAGTGATCATTGATGTAAAAAGAGGGATGTGGCAAGGTGATACCATTTCACTGAAACTTTTCAGTGCCGCCCTTGAGAACATCATGCAACAACTGGAATGGGAAGGAATGGGAGTGAAGATAGACGGTGGGCAATTACACCACCTCCGCTTCACTGATGACATCGTTCTCATAACACCAAACATTAGCCAAGCGGCACAAATGCTGACCGACTTTGACCACGAGTGTGGAAAGGTCAGATTGCAGCTAAATCTCAGCAAGACCATGTTCATGAAAAAATGAACTGGTTCCTGAAGCTCCATTTGCTCTCAATGGAATGAACATCTCCGAATGCAGCAATTATGGGTACCTGGGTCGAGAAATCAACATGAGGAACGACTTGGTGCCAGAACTGTGCAGGAGGAAGAGAGCAGCATGGAATGCACTCAAGAGTGTCGAAGAAGTGGTTAAGAGAATGAAGAACCTCCAACTCCGGGTGCATCTTTTTGATTCCACCGTTCTTCCTGCACTAACATATGCCTCAGAAACCTGGGCCCTATGCAAACAGGATGAGAACGCTATTAGGGTATCCCAAGGAGGAATCAAAAGAGCTATGCTGGGAATATCATGTCTCACTCAAGTGAGAGAAGGAATCCGGAGTTCTGTACTTTAACTCTGTCAACAGTCAAAAATCAGGGATACTGTCTCGTTTGTCAAGGCATCAAAAATCAGATGGACCAGTCATGTAATGCAATTCAGAGATGACCGTTGGACTAGAGCTGTTACCGACTGGATTCCACGGGACGTCAGAAGACCTCGTGGCCGCCCACCAACTAGATGGTCAGATTTCTTCATCAGATCTCTGAATGAATGATTTGAGGCTCTTCCTATTCCTGGAGCAAGCAGATATCATTAAGCTGCACTAGCTCATGACAGGGACAAATGGAGACGTTACTGGCACCTGCTTGAGCAAATCAAAGATCAACGGGACTACAAGTGATATCACTTGTATATATATATATATACACACATATATATACATACATACGTATATATGTATATATATAAACACATATATATCACTTTTATCACTTGTCATCTGTTGCTCATTGATTTTCGCCAGTAAGGTCTCCATTCGACCCTGTTGCATGCTAGTGTAGCCCAATGATTTCTGCTCACTCCAGGAACATTACGAGTATCGAACCATCATTCAGGGTCTTGACGAAGAAGTCAGACCATCTCATAGGTGGGCAGCCACTCGTTCTTTTGACATCTCGTGGAATCCAGTCGGTAACAGCTCTAGTCCAGCGGTCATCTCCAAATAGCATGTGACTGGTCCATCTGATTTTTGGCACCTTGGCAAATGAGGCAGCATCCTTGATCAATCAAAGATGGAGGTCAGAACTTTGGATTCCTTCTCTCACTTGAGTGAAACGTGATACTCCAAGCATAGCTCTCAATTCCTCTTTGGGAGACCCAAATAGCGTTCCAATCCTACTTTCATAGGGCCCAGGTCTCTGAGGCATATGTTAGTGCAGGAAGAATCATGGAGTTGAAAAGATTTGCCTGGAGCCAGAGGCACTTAACAACTTCTTCAATGCTCTTGAAGGTGTTCCACCCAGCTCTCTTCCTCCTATGCAGCTCTGGCGCCAAATCATTTGTCATGTTGTGTTCTCAACCCAGATACACAAAATTGCTGCATTCAGAGATGTTCGTTCTGTTGAGAGCAAATGGAACGTAGGGAACTAGTTTGTTTCTCATGAACATTGTCTTCGTGCGATTCAGCTGCAGTCTGACCTTTCCACACTTAGAGTTGAAGCTGGCTGGCATTTGTGCCACTTGACTAATGTTTGGTTTTGTTAGAATGATATCATCAGCAAAGCAGAGGTGGTGTAGTTGCTGACCATGTATCTTCACTTTCATTCTTTCCCATTCCAGTAATCACACGACATTCTAGAGAGTGGCACTGAAGAGTTTCAGTGAAATGGTATCACCCTGCCGAACCCCTTTCTTTGCATTGATGATCACTTTTTTGCAGAATGGTGAGATCCTGGTGGTGAATCCATAACACAACTCACACAAGATCCTGATGTACTGAGTTTGAACTCCCTGTTTGGTTAGGGCTTCAATGACCCCTTCAATCTCAACAGAATCAAAGGCCTTCTTTAAATCAATGAATGACGTTAGACAGAGCGGCATCTTGAACTCTTGAGAAACCTCAATGAGCTTGGTCACAAAAGATTGGGAATGGACAAAGTGGACCCCGGCACTAGGCTGGTCAATAGACTGCTTCCTCTCTCCTCCCCAGCATAGTCTAATCTCTCCCCTTTTGATGCAATCATAGTGATAGTTTTGGTTGTAATCCCAGGCATTATAGTTTCATCATCCTTATCTCCTGATAGACCTCAAAGTCCTCTCTTTTGTTACATCTTCTTCCTCTTCTCATCATAGACTCAGAGTCCTTTACTTCCAATCATTGTCATCATCTAATTCTCCTTCTAGTCCTCACAGACCCTCTAGTCCTCAAAGACCTCAAAGTTCTTTCCCCTTACAGCATAGTTATATAGAAATCATGAAGGGTGGGGTACACATAGGTATAGTTGAACTGTCATAACAACAAACAAGATGTAAAGCCACTGCTTCAGGGGAAGTTCTAGATTAACTCAAGGACAAAATCTCATTTGAGGAGATTACTCCAAATTAGTACAGGATACGGGATCTGCTATAGGGCGGGATTCCATCCAGGGTATATTGCATTATCTTTTCCTCAGCTAGTAATCCATTTAAACAATCATAGTAAATTTACTTCTTATGATATCTCTAGTCATTTTGTATGAACACAGTAAGAGATATGTTAAGCTTAAAGGTTGGCTCTTTCTGGGGACATCTTGTTATATATCCCAGACTATAGTCCTCAGGTCAAGTTAGTCTTTCCTAACTCAAACAAGGTCCTTATTCAATTATTGATTTTTTTTTGTGGGGGTGTCATGATAAAGTTTGTTACATGACGGTGCTCTTAACTTATTATACTTATTATGGCATTTAGCTTATCTCCTTTCCAAGACAGGGTAGTTTACTACTTGGTCTGTGAACTCATAAGATCTCCCTTAATCATAACTATGGTTTTGGGGGTTTTGTTTTGTTTATTATGGCAGGGACCACACTCATGTCACACTCATAGCTCTGCACTCAGGGATCACTGCTGGAGGAGCTCAAGGAAACTATGGCACGCTAGGGGTTGAATCAAGATCAGCTAAGTGCAAGTGAAATGCCCTACCTACTGTACTATATCTGGTGCCAATTAAGATATATTTAAATTTTTTCTTCAAGCTAAGTATGTGTACCTCAGTTTTCTATTTGATAAAGAGTTCTTGTTAGCCTCCATTTGTATTTTGTTAGATATTATTTATTAATTTAATTATATATACTTAGATACAACAAATTGATATGTTGGATTGCATTGATTTGTGCTTACACTTAAATTACATCCAACTAGTCCATGGTATAAAATTACAGTTGTGTGTTCTTGAACATAAACATAAAGATATAGTTGAGACTATCACACTGCTTAGGATCTTTTGTTTTGGCATGAGTAATGTTGCTCATAGAATCTATTAATACTCTATCTAGTTTTACTAGAGTATTGGATAATACTCTATCCAATATTTTGAATTTTTGCTTGAAGAGATCATGGAGCATTGCTGAAGATGTTTTCAAAACATCTGGTAGAATGCACAGTGGAACCATGTTTGACTTGGTGAAACTTAATGAAACATTATAAAACTTAATGAAACTTAATGAAACAAAATATATTTCCAAACTATTCAATAGTCACAAGTGAGTCAGGGGATATAGAAGTCCAATGTGAATTTTGGTAATGTTTGCCTTTCATAGAATTTCACTTAGTTTATGTGTGAATTTGTATTTGTTATTCTTTTAAATATACTTATCAATATTTATGATCCCAATGAAGAAATGTATTTTCTGCAAGGAGTGAGAAGTAGATGATAGATTGACTATAATTTTATGTTTCCTTGATCTATGAATATTGAAAGTGATGCTAGATATTGCCATCTACAATAATGAATTCAGTTTTGCATTTTTGTCAGTTTTGTTTAATGCATTTTGACATCATGGTTAGTTAATAATTGCTGAGGATAGCACAGACAATTTTATCGATGTGTAATATATTTCAAACATGTTTGTTGTTCTGAAGTCAGCTTTAGTTGAAATTAATATAACTTCTATGAAATACTTTTGATTAATATTACCATTGTATATATTTCCACGCTTGTTTACTTTTGACATATATAAATATTTATATTTAATATAAAATTTGTAAGACAAAATAATCATTCTGAAATTTGATTATTTTATTTAGTCAGACTGTTTTGAAAGTGATTAGCAAAATAGGTGAATTAATATCTAGTGGCACAATGGGTAGGACATTTGCCTTGTGTGAGGCCGACCTGGGTTCGATTCCTCCATCCCTCTCAGAGAGCCTGGAAAGCTACTGAGAGTATCCCGCCCGCAGATAGGCTGCCAGGCTCTGCTGCAGAAGAGCCTGGCAACCTATCCATGGTGTATTCGATATGCCAAAAAACCGTAACAAGTCTCACAATGGAGATGCTACTGGTGCCCATTTGAGTAAATCCATGAGCAAAGGGATGACAGTGATGTAGTGATACAATATATAGTATGCTGGCAACGGTTTTGCATTTATTATGCTTTTCCACTTAGGTTTATTTTAATCCTAATTTTTGTCTTCTCTGACAAATTTGCATTATATATCTCTCTTGGATTAATAACAATTCTTATTTTAAATGTATATAAGTATGCTACATAATACTTAGTTTTTTTGTTTAATTGTAAGGTGGGGGGAGTTTGGGCAACACCCAGCAATGCTTAGGGCTAGCTCCTTCTATCTCTGTGCTCAGGGATTACTCCTGGTAGTGCTAGTGGTGCCAGGGATGGGCATATGATGCCAGGGACCAAACCAGAGTTACTGGGCACTAAGGAAAGCACTCTGCCCATTGTATTATCTCTCCAACACCTTTGCATTTGTTTTTGCATAAATATTAACATTAATTTAAAAGCATGTTATTATAAAATGACCATCACCAACAGACCAATAATTCTAAGCATATTCTTTTGTTGTTGAATTTTATATTATCTCCATGTTAATTAATTTAAGTTAATCATAAGGATCATTGGATACCTGGCTATTTCACATTATAACTATTATAAATAATTTTAAGATAAACAAGGAATTACAGGGGCTGGAGAGATAGCACAGCGGGTAGGGCGTTTGCCTTGCCCGCGGCCGACCCGGGTTCAAATCCCAGCATCCCATATGGTCCCCTGAGCACAGCCAGGGGTAATTCCTGAGTGCAGAGCCAGGAGTAACCCCTGTGCATCGCCAGGTGTGACCCAAAAAGCCAAAAAAAAAAAAAAAAAAAACAGGGAATTACAGATACACTTAAAATACATTTAAAATATTTTGGATAATTAAATAATTGCTACATTACATGTCAGTTCTATTATTAACTTTTGAGACTATTTACTATTTTCTAAAAACGCTGAACTACTGACCCACATCCAAAAAAACACAAGCAACCCGTGTTGGTGTGGATGTGGGGAGAGAAGGACTCTCCTTTACTGCTGGTGGGAATGCCGACTGGTTCAGCCCTTTTGGAAAACAGTATGGATGCTTCTCAAAAAATTAGAAATTGGGGGCTGGAGCAATAGCACAGCGGGTAGGGCGTTTGCCTTGCACGCGGCTGACCCGGGTTCGATTCCCAGCATCCCATATGGTCCCCTGAGCACTGCCAGGGGAAATTCCTGAGTGCAGAGCCAGGAGTAACCCCTGTACATTGCCAGGTGTGACCCAAAAAGCAAAAAAAAAAAAAAAAAAAGGTAGACATAATTAAATAAAATCTTTACTTTAAAAAAAAAAAAATTAGAAATTGAGCTCCCATTTGACCCAGTAATACCACTCCTGGGAATATATCCCGGAGAGGCAAAAAAGTATAGTAGAAATGACATCTGTACTTGTATGTTCATTGCACCACTGTTTATGAAAGCCAGAATCTGGAAAAAAAACAGAGTGCCCAAGAACAGATGACTGTTTAAAGAAACTTTGGCACATCTACATAATGGAATACTACGCAGCTGTTAGAAAAGATGAAGTCATGAAATTTACATATAAGTGGAACAACATGAAAAGTATCATGTTAAATGAAATGAGTCAGAAAGAGAGGGACAGCCATAGAAAGATTGCGCTCATTTGTGGAATATAAAAGTAACAGAATGAGAGACTAAAATCTAAGAAGAGTAGAGGTAAGTACCATGAGGTTTGCTCCATGGTTTGGAAGCCGGCTTCTCATGCTGGGGGAAAAGACAGCTCAGATAAAGGACCACCAAGTAAAGGGTGTTTAGAGGGCCTGCTCAGAATGGGAGATGCGTGCAGAAAGTAAACTATAGGCTGAACATAATGGCCACTAAATACTTTTTGTGCATTGTTTTATGCAACATTTTTTGCATTGCAGAGCACAAAACTCTAAAGGAAAGAGTAAAAGGAAATGTGCCTGTCACAGAGTTGTAGGTGGGGAGGGTGGGGGAAAGAGGGGTTGGAAGGGATACTGGGAACATTGGTAGTGGAGAACAGGCACTGGTGGAGGCATGGACACTCGATCCATTGTATGACTGAAATGTAATCACGAAAATGTGTCTTTTTAAAATTTTTTAAAATTTTATTGAATCACCATGAAATAGTTACAAGCTTTCATGTTTGGGATACAATCACACAATGATCAAACACCCATCCCTCCACCAGTGCACATTCCCCACCACCAATATCCCCGGTATACCGCCCCTTTCCTACCCTCCCCCTGCCTCTATGGCAGACAATATTCCCCATACACTCTCTCTACTTTTGGGTATTATAGCTTGCAACACAGACACTGAGAGGTCATCATGTTTGGTCCATTATCTACTTTCGGCACGCATCTCCCATCCCAACTGGTTCCTCCAGCCATCATTTTCTTAGTGAGCCCTTCTCTATTCCATCTGCCTTCTCCCCTCTGCTCATGAAGCAGGCTTCCAGCTATAGGCAATCCCCCTGACCCTTGTATCTACTGTCCTTGGGTGTCAGCTTCATGTGATGTTATTTTATACTCCACAAATGAGTGCAGTCCCTTCTATGTCTCTCCCTCTCTTTCTAGCTCATTTCACTTAGCATGATACTTTCCATGTTTATCCATTTATAAGCAAATGTCATGACTTCATCTCTCCTAACAGCTGCATAGTATCCCATTGTGTAGATCTACCAAATTTTCTTTAACCAGTCATCTGTTTTAGGGCACTTGGGTTGTTTCCAGATTTTGGCTATTGTGAACAGTGCTGCAATGAATATATAGGTACAGATGTCATTTCTGCTCTGCTTTTCGGCATCCTCGGTATATATTCCCAGAAGTGGTATTGTGGGGTCATATGGAAGCTCAATTTCTAGATTTTTATTTATTTTTTTTCAATTTCTAGTTTTTGAAGGACTGTCCATATTGTTTTCCAGAAAGGCTGGACCACTCAGCATTCCCACCAACAGTGAAGGAGCGTCCCGTTTTCCCCACATCCACACCAGCACTGGTAAGCACGAAAATTTCTAAGTCTGTAACTGTACCTCATGGTGACTCATTAAATAAATAAATAAATAAATAAATAAATAAATAAATAAATAAAAAGCCTGAACCAGTTTGTATTTGCATCAATACAACATGAATGTTCCTTTCCCCTCCACATTCAGACTTTGCCAATACTTGTTGTTACAAGTTTTTTTCATCATACCCCATTCTTACAGATATGTTTAATAGTTTATTATTGTTTTGATTTATACTTATAATATAATAAATTATTATGATGTTTTTATGTACCCATTAATCTTCATATTTTCTTTAGAGTTGTGTCTGTTCAGACCTGCATCATTATTATTAGACTGTTTTTATTATTGTTGAGTTCTATGAGTTCCTTTTAAATCTTGAAGAATTATCAACCCTTATTTTATGTATATGTTATAATTTCTCCCATTCAATTGCATTCATATACATACATATTCACATATTAATAATTTTTTGTTCCAGACATTTTTAACGTAGTTTCATTTTTTCCATTTTTACATTTGTTTCCCATATTTGTGGTTCTTTTTTTCTTTTGCATCTTTTCAATTACTGCAAAACACTGAGGTTTTACACGAATGGTTTCAAAGAAACCCATTATAATTCTTTTCCTTCTTCATATATTGATAAGAGTTTGCTATGCCTCCAGCCTCCATAAAGATTTTCTTTGTCTGGGTTTCTGCAGTTTAAACATGATATACCTAGTGTAGATTTTGATTTTGTGCTGATTTTGCTTAATGCTCCTTGTGAATATTGGACAAGCGATTTGATTTGGGGTATTAATTTCAGATTTGCTATTAAAATGATTGGGTGTAATTGTTTCAGATACTTTTACTTGGTTCTTTCTTTCCTGTTCTTCTGGTATTCAAATTATGTATAGCATATCTTTTTAAACTGTCTTACAGTTCCTAAATGTTTTACCATATTTTTTTCATTGTTTTCTTCTCCTTTTGAGGTTAGTTTTTGAAGCATTTGTTGACATATCTTTGAATTTAATAATTTATTCATTAGTACAATTCAATCCATTGATAAACCAATTAAATACATTCTTAATTTCTGTTAAACTTTTCTTATTTTCATTCCATTTTTATTATTTGTATTGTTTCTATCTCACTGTTTATATAACCCATTTCTTATTTCACATTGTCTACATTTTCCATAAGAGACCATTAGTCATAGTTGCTTGAAATTCCCTTACTGACTTTTGCAAAATCTGTTTTATATCTTATACAATGCATTTTGGCTTTTCCCCATTCATATTGAGTTTCTTATTATCTGATATCTTGCCTGCATTTTGGTCTTAATATATAAATGTGATGTTTTAAGTATAACAACTATGGTGAGTAAGTGTATAGTGTGGGGCTTGTTAAATCTGACTAGAAAATGGTTTGTATTTAGTATTTACTATACTCTAGGCATCAAAGTTTTAACTTATGGTGACTTTATCGTCTCTCTTGCTTTTACTTTTTGGCTTTTCATTTTTTGTATCACATCTGATAATATTCGAGCCTGATGCTGACTTACTGTTTTGAGACACCTCAGCACGGCTGAAGGGAATATGTGTTGCTGGAGATCAAATCTGAGGCTTCTGCAAATAGAGATCATACTCTGACCCTCTTAGCTATGTCCCTAGATGCTCTCTAGTCTTTTATTTAGCTCTCATAATATTTTTCTTAGATGGAGTCTACATTTTGTAACTGTATTCAATTCTATGGTAGTAGGTGGTAAAGTGTGGGAAAGAGAAATTTATTTTCCTAATATTAGATCCTTTAGTGACCTCTTGTCTCTAATTTCTCTTTTAACTTTGTCTCTTAGCTCTTTACAGGACAGTTTTAAGGTCTAGAATATCTAAAATATCTCAAAGAATACAAGATTAAGTTCTGATTTATTCTCTCACACTGGCAAGTAGGATATTATAATCTGGGAAACTGGAAGAGTTTATTTATTTCATAAATATTATTCAACTCTGAGTCCTTCCAGCATCATGAGAAAATCTTTCTCATGTCCTTACAGTGAGAACTCAATTGGTTTCTGGAGTTCAAGCCTCTATCTCCAACTGGAGAACCCTATAAAACTTTTACTTCCACTGAAGAGCACAAGCAGCTTTAAGCCATGTTTTTATATTATCTGTGTGTTCAAAACAGTTTATAACTCCACTGAGTTTCTAGGTAATCAAATTTTGTTGATCACTCCGGTCTTCAAGTACTATCTCTCCAGATATATATTTATATCACTGTATCACTGTCATCCCATTGATCATTGATTTGCTAAAGAGGATGCCAGTAACATCTCCATTCATTCTAGCCCTGAGACTTTAGCAGCCTCTCTTTACTCTTTCTTCTCAGCTGTGCCTCATTGGAGGCTCTTCCAAGGTTAGGGGAATGAGACCCATCATTGTCACTGTGTTTGGCATATTCTCTGTGGAATATGCCACAGAGAGCTTGCCAGTCTCTGCCATGTGAGCAGGATGCTCTCAGTACCTTGCCAGGTTATCCAAGAGGTATAACTAGGCTATAAGAGATCGCTTCCTGGAGCTTTGTTTTATAGTCTCAGGATCTTGGCCTTTGATGGGTTTACATGGCACTGAGGACAGCTTGTGGGTGTGGCTGCTCAGCTACTGGAAAATGGGGGATCTGGGTGGAGGAGACCCAGTCCCAATCTTAGCTGGCTTGGAGATCTCATATGTATAGTAAAATAATAGAGTTGTGAGCAAAGTGAGTGCCCAGGAAGGCTAGAAATGGTATATTTGTGTGCACTCTTATAGGCTTTAACTCTCTGATCCTATTAGCCTATTAAAAAAAAAAAGTCAAGCTGACTCTGAGACCTATTTATCTGTCCTGAATAGGAGTAAATCCCTTATCACCTGAGCTTTGGGAAGTTCATATTCTCAGACTAAGGTGAGGTTATGCTGGTTGCCAGCAATCAGTCCTAATGTCAACCTGGATTTGGGCTCTTACCCTCTCAGACCCCCCCAAAAAAATTCAGGAGAATAATCATAGTGAAGTAAACAGGTTTTTTTGACAGAGAATACAAATTTTAGGGAGAATCTGGGGTTCCTCAGAAAAAGAGAGAAAAAGATGGCCATGAAGTAAAGGGAACCCATGTCTTAAGGTAGGACTCAGGTAACTGCAGTTTGGAGGCTGTAAAGTAAAAGAATTAAATATCTAGAGATGGAATGCAATTTTGACCCCAGAGTGGCATGCACTGAGTGGGTTTTGAAAGTTGGTTTTACGGTTTGTTGTTTGTGTTTTGTTTGTATATTTTTAAGCTTTTTGGCCATTCCTCCTGCACTAATATACGCCTCAGAGACCTTGTCCCTATGAAAACAAGATGACAACGCTATTCAGGACTCCCAAAGAGGAATCAAGAGAGCTATGCTTGGAATATCATGTTTCACTCAAGTTAAAGAAGGGATCCGAAGTTTCGACCTCTGTCTACTATGGAGGATCAGGACACTGCCTCATTTTCCAAGGTGTCAAAAATCAGATGGACCTGACACATAATGCAACTTGGAGATGACCACTGGACTAGAGCTGTTACCAACTAGATTCCTCGGGAAATCAAAAGAACACCTGGCAGCCCACTTACGAGATAGTCAGACTTTTTTTTCAAGTTCCTGAACAAACAGTTTGATGCTTTGTGTTCCTGGAGCAAGTAGATCAATGAGCAATGGGATGACAAGTGATACAAGTGATATATATATGTATATACGTACAAATATTTATATGCATATATATATGTATGTACATATACCTCTCTAACAAGGTCCTGAGTAGCTACAAAAAAAGATTTGTCCTGAGTATCTCTTTATAAGGTACTTTCAGTCCTTGGATATGTAATAGTAAGGAGTTACTCTTTATAAGGGATGAATAGAGATGTTACTGGCACCTGCTTGAGCAAATCGATGAGCAATGGAAGGACAGGTGAGAGAAGTGATTTTTAAGCTGTTTTGGATTGGGCTGAGGGTTGTTGCCAGGGAGTTTTCAGGAAGTATTTTAATCTCTAGTGATGTGTATTCAGAATCTTATGAGGGCCTTTGTGATACTGGATTGTGTACCGGTCCGTCTGGTCTCTGAAGTTGGGTATGTTCTGGGTGATCTTGAGTTAAATCTCAAACCGTTTTTAAGACTACGTTGAATCTGTAAAGTTTTTAGTCTAGGATTTGGACAAGCTGGATAACCCCTTCCCAGATGACCTGTGTTTTATGTTTTGTTCTGAAATTCTTTTAAAAATGAACCCTGGCTAATGACCAATATCTATACCAAATAAGTTGGTATTTGGTGAGTTTATGTGTGTGTGTGTCTGTGTGTGTGTATCATCAGATCTACTCCTGTTTTTTCCTGTTGCATATTTCTTTGTTTTCTCATCAGAAAGAATGTTGAAATCCATTTTTAGAAAGTGAGGCACTGAGAAGATTAGAGATGTAGGCACTGTGAGTTAAAAGGTCACTTTTGAGGTTATGTGGTTGAGCTCTCTCTTAATATAAAAGACATTATGGAACAGGACTGTGGAGAGCAGGCACCAGATTTAGCCAAAGTCAGGACATGTAAGCCCACGTTTTCTGAATCTCTCTTAATTCAGAGTGTTATGAGCAAAAAATATAAGAAGAGACAATGTATTAAGACAGGTTTATTTTTGAGCTAATAGTAATACATAGACATAATTTTATGGCTCCACTGGGATCAACTCCTTTTGAATGTTAGACTTTCTCTAACAGAGTGATGAAGATACATAAGTGAACACTTGGACTTTGAAGTTATCCATAAAATTGTGTCTGCAGTATGTAGATCATATTTGGATACAAATGTTATTTGACATTCTCCTTTAATTTGACCCAGCTAATAACATTGACAAAAACTCAACATAAGCCACTTGGAAAGAGTGTGTGGCATTGTGGAATTATACCTGGTGTGAGAAAGGGGTCTGCACCAAGTCCCTTTAACTTTGTCCGAGGATAAAAACAATGGCACTGGGGCTGAAAAGATAGGCCAACAGGTAAGGCACATGCCTTGCATGCAGCCAACACCATATTTAATTCTTGAAACCCCACAGTGTTCATTGAAGCCCAACAGGAGTGATCCTTGAGCACAGAGCCAGATGTAAGTTTTGGGCACCTCTGGGTGTCGTCCCTTACAAAAGGCATGCAAATGAAAACCTCAAGCACCTTTGCAGAGAAAGGTTGCAGTGGGTCCCTGAATGATCCTCCAGGATTTACAGAGCACTCCTTTCTCAGTTCTGCAACAAACACAAATTTCCTTTCACTGTGTCCACCAGGGGCAAACTGATAAATGTTGATCTCATGTTTAAGCATTTTTAAATGCTCCCCACCTAATCAGAAGTTAGCAAGTAATGAAAGCCCCCACTATGCAATGCTTCTCTAATGCACATTTTCTTGTACCAAGTTTAGCAAGATAAATATTATCCTCAAGCTTTGGTGGCACTTAGACACCAATCAATAATGCCCTCATTGGTAAATAAATACCAAAGAACCTCATCTTCATTGCCTTTCCATGTGCCCTCTTAAATTTCAGTCATAAACGGATCTATAAAAGGGAAGAAAACTAATCAGTAGAATCAACGTGAAGTGTTCAATCATTTTAGAAAACAGCTTTAGTACTGCAATTCTTGGGAAGTAGACAAACTAGTTGAACAGCAATGAACATGAAATGTAAACAGAGGCCTAAAAAAATCATTTTAATGTTAGGCTTAGGCTGGAGAGATAGCACATTTGCCTTGCACACGGTGACCCGGCTTCAATTCCTCTGTCCCTCTCAGAGAGCCTAGCAAGATACCCAGAGTATCCCGCCTGCACAGCAGAGCCTGGCAGGCTACTCGTGGCATATTAAATATGCCAAAAACAGTAACAAGTCTCACCATGGAGATGTTACTAGTGCCCACTCGAGCACACTGATGAGCAATGGGATGACAGTGATATAGTGATACTGTCATTTTAGGCTTAAATTTTAATTGTTCTTGATATTTCTTTAATCAAACTAAGTTTGAGCACTCACTATTATGGTGATTTGAGTTGTTCCAGAAGCTGAATCAGAACCATTCAAGCATAAGTAGTTTGTCAGGGAGATTATTTCAAGAAACTGGAAGATTGAGAGGCCAAGGCAGCACCATGACAGGCTCAGTGAGGTACTTAGCCTGACTAGGCCTAAGCTTTGGTTCCCTAAACTTGAATTGCAGTTTCCCCAAAATGAAATGACAAAGTCAACAGAACAACTAATCAGACATGATGCCAGCCAGAACATCTAATCTAATCAGACCAGGAAAGACCCTACCATGCTCGCCATGTGACCTCACCTCCATCCATATAACCTCAGCCCCCACTTAATCAAAAGTTAGCAAGTAATGAAAAGTCTCCTAGACCGTTGTCAATGGAAAGTCCCCACTATGCAATGCTGCTATAAAACCCCCGCTCTTTGGGGGCTTGGGCTGCTTGCCCCGAGTAAACGCTGTGTCAGTGAGGCAAACAGGAGCTGTAGCTCAAGCTAGTTCTAGTTTGAGCTAGTGAATAAAGATCCTCTTGCACTTGCATCAGAGTCAGCTCCTTGGAGGTCTTTCAGAAAACTGAGTCATGGGCTAATAAAACATTGGTCACGAATTCACACTGTATCACACTGTGATCCTCATGCTCATCGATTTGCTCGAGCGGGTACCAGTAATGTCTCCATTGTGAGACCTGTTGTTACTGTTTCTGGCATATCATCGAATAAACCACAGGAAGCTTGCCAGGCTCTGCCATGTGGGCGGGATACTCTTGGTAGCTTGCCAGGCTCTCTGAGAGGGACGGAGAAATCTAACCTGGATCAGCTGACTGCAAGGCAAACGCCCTACCTACTGTGCTATTGCTCCAGCGAGAATTAGTCAAGTGATACAAGGTTAAGAGAAGTCAATAAAAAATTCATCATCGGGACAATTACACAACTGGAGTTTTTTCTACCTAAGGTCAAAAGCAGGGATTTATCCACTAACTCCGTCCTTGAGGATGGCTAATTTTGGGTCACTTCTGCTTGACATTCTGCAATAGGTCTGCTTTATTCTCACAACCAACAACAAACCCTCTGTCTACAGAGGAGATTTGAGAGGGCAGTGTATCAGCGTCAACAGGAAACTTGTTAAAATAGCAAGTCGTTGGTCTGTTCCTACAATAAAAGCTCACCACACATCCCTGTTTTTTTAATCTGGTTGTTAGTGTTGTTCTCCAGATTTGCTGGATCTTGTGGGGGAACTACAATGTTTTAATAGCATAAACAGTCACAATTTTCTGAATTGTGGGACTTCTTTGGTTTCTGAGCATCTTGCTCTGTTATTTGCCAAAGAACATGCTTTGTTAGGAAAAAATAAGGAGAACTTCAGAGAAAATTTAGTTTTTGCATATCAGCAAAATATTTAGAAAAGACATCAGAAAAGTGTTTATTCATTAACATGTTTTGTTGTTACCTGGGTAGAAAATCCTAGGTTAAAACATTTCTTCCCTGAAAAATTTAAAGGTAGCTTTGGATTTCTTAATGGCAACAATATTGCATAAGATATCTAAAGCCAGTTTTATTCTGTGTATGAATGGTCTGTCTTCCCCTTTGGAATACTACTTTTATGACTGTGTTCAAATTTTTATGAATGTTGCTGATCTTTGGGGCATTTTAAACAGAGAATCTCAATAGTCTTTGTTTCTAAAATTCATGATTTTCAATATGAAGGATATTTTCTTTCTGTGTATAGGTAATTCTTTCTTTTTCACTAGCTAGTCTTTCTGTAGTGAGATCTACACAATCTCAGTTACTGTCTGTTATCAGTGTCTATTCTCTTTATTTAAAATTCTATTTAATTTTCATTTCCATTCTCAGAGATTTTTTGAGATTGCAATTTAATGTTTCTCTTGAACTTTTATTTACATTAAATTTAAGATATGCTTCACATGTTTCTATTTTTCTTCTGCTTCATTTGCTTTATAAAAAAACATTTTCAAATATTTATACATTTAAAAAAAATTATTGAATTACCATGAAATATTTACAAGCTTTCATGTTTGGGTTACAATCACACAATGATCAAACACCCATCCCTCCACCAGTGCACATTCCCCACCACCAATATCCCTGGTATACCCCCCCTTTTCCCACCCTCCCCCTGCCTCTATGGCAGACAATATTCCCCATACTCTCTCTCTACTCTTGGGCATTATAGCTTGCAACACAGACACTGAGAGGTCATCATGTTTGGTCCATTATCTACTTTCGGCATGCATCTCCCATCCCAACTGGTTTCTCCAGCCATCATTTTCTTTGTGATCCCTTCTCTATTCCATCTGCCTTCTCCCCTCCACTCAGGAAGCACTCTTCCAGCTATGAGGCAATCCCCCTGACCCTTGTATCTAATGTCCTTGGGTGTCAGCCTTATGTGATGTTATTCTATACTCCACAAATGAGTGCAGTCCTTCTATGTCTCTCCCTCTCTTTCTGACTCATTTCACTTAGCATGATACTCTCCATGTCTATCCATTTATAAGCAAATGTCATGACTTAATCTCTCCTAACAGCTGCATAGTATTCCATTGTTTAGATGTACCAAAAAGTTTCTTTAACTAGTCATCTGTTTTAGGGCACTTGTTTCCAGATTTTGGCTATTGTGAACAGTGCTGCAATGAACATATAGGTACAGATGTCACTTCTACTGTGCTTTTTTGCATCCTCGGGATATATTCCCAGAAATGGTGTTGCGGGGTCATGTAGAAGCTCAATGTCTAGTTTTTGAAGGACTGTCCATATTGTTTTCCAGAAAGGCTGGACCAGTCAGCATTCCCACCAATAGTGAAAAAGCATCCCTTTTCCCCCACATCCACTCCAGCACTGGTTGCTTTTGTTCCTTTGAATGTGTGCCAGTCTCGGTGGTGTGAGATAATATCTCATTGTTGTTTTGATTTGCATCTCCCTGATGACTAGTGATGTGGAGCATTTTTTCATGTGCCTTTTGGCCTTTGTATTTCTTTTATGAGGAAACTTCTGTTCATTTCTTCTGCCCATTTTTTGATGGAGTTGGAGGTTTTTTTCTTGTACAATTCTAATAGTGTCTTGTATATCCTGGATATTAATCCCTTATCAGATGGGTATTGAGTAAATATTCTTTCCCATTCTGTGGGCTTTTTCTGAATTTTGGTCACTGTTTCTTTGGAAGTGCAGAAGCTCCTTAGTTTGATGTAATCCCATTTGTTTATGTTTGCTTCCACTTGCATGGTCTGTTTCATCCTTAAAGATGTTTTTAGCTTCAATGTCATGGAGAGTTCTGCCTACATTTTCCTCTATGTACCTTATAGATTTATGTTTGACATTGAAGTCTTTAATCCTCTTTGTGCCTCTCTAAATTATATAGATGATATAAAGTTGCCTCTAGGAAAAATAGATGATATAAAATAATACTTAGAGAGTTGTTACAATGTATTTCTGTTTATAACATATTTAGATGAAATATGCATAATAGTAATAGTACAAAAGGAGGAATAGGGACTAGAGTTATATCAGAATAACATTTTTATTTTCTTATTAGAATGTAACTATAAATTTGAATTCAATTATTCCATTATACTGTATAGAATAAACCCTTAAGAAAAATAAAAATATAGTGAAAATAGTGGAATTAGTTTATTCACTAAATAAATTTTAGTTTATTCATTAATAAATTTTAGTTTATATAAATAAACTAAAATTATTTAATGTGGATCTGAAGCAATAGTGGGGTGCTTCCCTTGGACACATCCAGCCAATTTAGATAACCCACACCCCATTCTGATCCCATGATCCACCAGAAATGATCCTTGAGAGCAGAGCCAGGAGTAAGCTCTGAGCACGCTGGGTGCAGACCCAGAATCAAGAAAGAGATAATTTTGACCCTCTGCTCCTAAAGACTTTGATTCCAGAGGTCTTCTAACCCATTTTGGCATCCAGAGCAGCTTCCTACAGCAATGCACTGGGACTGTGAGCTGGGCTATGTATACAATTTCTGACAGAATTTTCCCTGGACTTTATACAGAAATCCAAGAGACTTAACATCTCTTAATAGGCAGCAATGTGAAATGGTTCCTTTTTAGCAGGACTGACTTGGGGGGGGGAGGAAACTCCAAACAATTACAGTGAGTTTTTTGTTGAAATATTGAAGGTAATTAAAGTAACAGCCATTTCTCTAGACTGTGAACTAAGCCATAGCCCCATGCCAGCCGAGAAGAGGAAATATCTCTCTTTCCCAGTTGTTTCCCATTTTCGGGGAGAAACGTGGCGTGACATCCACCATATTATGAGGTGCAGGAAGGGGGATGAGAAAAAAAAGAAGGAAAAGGGGGAAAAAAGTTATGTACTTGGAGCAGTGGGACTACATATCTCTTCATTCTAAGCAATGGAAAACCAATTATCCAATGCTTCCTTGGTAGTAGGGCTATATTTCTTGGGTGGAAACTCCAACAACAATAGTGAGTTTTGTGTTGAAATATGGAATGTAATCAAGGTAAAGAGAAAATGAAGTGAAATTCATTAGTTACGCAGTTGGGGGTGGGGGGGCGGGGGAGGGAGGAAAACTGGGGTTTTTGGTGGTGGAATATGGGCACTGGTGAAGGGATGGGTGTTTGAATATTGTATAACTGAGACATAAGCCTGAGAACTTTGTAACTTTCCACATGGTGATTCAATAAAATAAAAAAAGAGATAATTTTAATGTAACAGTAAATAGTAAAGGAATAATAATCTCATAACTTTTGTACTTCCAAGCTGTCCATCCTAATTTCTCTTCTGATATATCTCATATGATTCATCTTTTATCACCTCTTTCTTTTGACTTAAATCAAGAATTTGTTTATTTGATTTTTCTTTAGAGAAACTAGATCCTTAATTCACCAACCTTTTCATTATTTTCTTGACTTCAATATTTTTAATTTCTGCTCAAATATTATTTTTATTCTATTAACTTGGAGTTCATATGCTGTCCCTTTTCTAAATTACCAAACTGTGATGTCAGGCGATTGAAGTTTTTTCTTCTTTTTTTTTCTGATGTAAAACTATATTGCTATATATTTTCCTTTCCAACTGCTTTTGCTGTGGCTGGTGATTCTAGTAGTTGGCTTTTTCATTCTTGTTGGTTTTGCAGAATGTTTATGTTTTTCTTATTTTATTTTTGACCCACTTGTTATTAAGAAGTTTGTTGTTTGGTTTCTGAATATTGAAATGTTTCTTCATCTGATTGTTATGATTAAGTTCCATTAATTTCCATTTTTATACCATTGTGATCTGAAAAGATACTTAATGTTTCTATATTTATAATATTATGTATATTTTCATTATTTCTTAGCACTTGGTCTGTGCTGGAAAATGTTCCATGCACACAAGAAAGAATATATCATATATTCCATTTTTTTGGTGAGAATTGGAAATCTCAGTCACATCCCAGTTTGGCTCAATCTTGGTTCTGTGACTGTTGCATTGAAATAATGATGGCAAAGTCCTAGAAATAACATAATCACATAGAAACTGAGAGACACACACTCATGCTGAGTCTACTTGAACACAGACTCTCGATACAATGAGAAATGCACTGACGAAACAAGATGAATTTCTAAGCACATCAGAGATTTCTAAACTCCCTGATGAAGACAACAATACAAAATGCTGATGATATCCACCGGGATGAGAAAATATCTGGAGGCTGGCGGAATAGCACAGCCGGAGGAATAGCACACACACACACTTTGCAAACAGCTGACCCAGGTTCAATCCCTGGCTTCCACATGGTCCCCAAGTACCACCAGGGGATAATTCCTGAGTGCAGAGCCAGGAGTAAGCACTGAGCATTGCCCCGTGTGACCCTAAAACAAATAAACAAAAAATCAATGGAAGAAAACATGAACAAGATTAAGTACGAAAAACCTCCAATCATTGAGTTAAATAATAGAATTAATAGTTGACATAAAAAAATTATAGTGACTCAGACAGGGGCTGGAGTGATAGCACAGCGGATAGGGCATTTGCCTTGCACGCGGCTGACCCAGGTTTGATTTCCAGCATCCCATATGGTGCCCTGAGCACCGCCAGGAGTAATTCCTGAGTGCATGAGACAAGAGTAACCGCTGTGCATCACTGGGTGTGACCCAAAAAACAAACAAAAAATAAATAAAAATAAATATTTATAGTGACTCAGCAACAGAATATCTGAATTTAAGGAGGGACTGAATGAGTGGACCCAAAGATAACAAAGAAGAAACTATCAAAAAGTATCAAAACATTTTAATGAATAAACATAATTTTTAATCAGAAGCAAAATGAATAACAACATGAATAACATAATTCAGGTTCCAAAAGGAGAAGACAAAGGGGAAAGAATCACTGGATGAAAAATATTGTGAAGAATTTTTTACCAATCTAAGTAAGAAAATAGCCATATCCAGAAGTTTTAAAAGTTTCAGAAAAGGTACATTACAGTAGATGAGCACCAGTGCACACTGGAAATAAAATTATTGAGCTAGCACCCTATATCAGTAACAGAAAATCAAAGACTTCATGTACAAGGAGACTCAGAAAATGCTTATCCAATGAAATTCTGTGCACCAGAAGGGAATGGTATATATATCCAATTTGTTGAACAAAAAGATCTCCAACCAACAACACTCTATTCAACTATGTAATCATTTAATTTTATAAGATAGTTTTATAAATAAAATATATTTATAAAAAATATATATTTATGAAAAAAATATTTATTTTTTATAAAAAATAAACTGTTTTTATAAACAACAGTTAAAGAAAATTACAGTTGGATCTGCTAGAAATATTCAAAATCATCCCCAAAATAAAAGCTCAGTTGTATATTCTTTTTACTTTTTATTTTTTATATAATGTCCTGTTATGTATCCTTCCAAACACTTCAAAAACCTCAAGTAAATGAGAAGTCTTCCAGTTTCCATTAACCAAAATTACCCAGATACAAAAAGCAAATAGTGGGATTGGAGCGAAAGTGCAGTGGGTAGGGCATTTGCTTTCAGATGGCCAATCCGGGTTCTATTCCCAGCCATATGGTCCCCAAGCACTGCCAGAAGTAATTCCTAACCACAGAGCCAGGAGTAATCCTTGAGCATCTCCAGGTATGACCCAAAAAGAAAAAAAAAAAAGCAGACAGAAACTAACACAAAAAATATATCCCAAAGAACATAGATGTAGAGTAACTTAACAAAATTTTAGAAAATCAAATGCAACAGTATATTGATGTGAAAATTGAAACTGGTCCAGCCTCTATGAAAATAGTAAGATAATTTCTTAAAAAATTGAAAATAACAGTAGTGATGGTCCAGGATTTTCATTCTTTGGAATCCTTCTAAAATTCACAAAAACACTAAGTTTAAAAGCCATAAAAACACATTTTCTTTTCTTCCTTCCTTCCTTCCTTCCTTCCTTCCTTCCTTCCTTCCTTCCTTCCTTCCTTCCTTCCTTCCTTCCTTCCTTCCTTCCTTCCTTCCTTCTTTCTCTCTTTCTCTCTTTCTCTCTTTCTTTCTTTCTTTCTTTCTTTCTTTCTTTCTTTCTTTCTTTCTTTCTTTCTTTCTTTCTTTCTTTCTTTCTTTCTTTCTTTCTTTCTTTCTCTCTTTCTCTCTTTCTCTCTTTCTTTCTCTCTTTCTTTCTTTCTTTCTTTCTTTCTTTCTTTCTTTCTTTCTTTCTTTCTTTCTTTCTTTCTTTCTTTCTTTCTTTCTTTCTTTCCTTCTTTTCTTTCTTTCTTTCCTTCTTTTCTTTCTTTCTTCTTTTCTTTTCTTTCTTCCTTTCTTAGTTACCAAGAAATCACAAACTTATTCATAATGAGGTTTCAAACATGTATTGTTTTGACACCAATCCCTTCACCATTCCCAATTTCCTTCACCAATTCCCACTTCCCCCCTCCACCTCTCTTCCTTTGCTTTTCATGCAGTTGGCCTCTACAATTGGGAACTTTTGTTTTTCCTAAATATGTAAATTTTTTCATTATACTTTACTTTATTGTTGCCAGTAAGATTTGATATGATACTTAGCACATACATCACTTTTCAGTAACAGTTCCTCTTCCTGTTTGATCTTCAATCCAGTATAGTCATTGCCCCCTTCCTGTCCTGCCTCCCTGCCCCCCTCTGATCCCCCTCAGGTGGTGTGCTTCCTACCAATTACTAACTCTTGTGTTCTTTGTTTCCATTGTCACAATGATTAAGCTATAAGAAAAGATGAAATCTCATTTGGATGAAACTCATTAACATAATGTTAAGGAAAATAAGTCATAGAGAGCAGATCAAGTCCAAGATCATTCCATGAAACTACAGTATAGAGAGAAACAAAACAGGAAAATAGTATCAAACAATGACTAGATCTTGGTTTTTGATTATAGAGCAAATTACTAAGTAAGTTTTATTGAGAGATGAGGGAATGGAGAGATGGACTAGAAATAACTGATTACATTCTAGAATGTAGTGGGCATCTTCGTGCCAGTACTGTACATCCAAACCATAAAATATTAATAATGTCATAAACATGCCAACTAAATCATAGTTATAATAATAAAATAAAATAGAAAATCAATTTTTGGAGAAAATCTAAGCATTTTGTGTTCACCAACTCCAACAAGGAGGTTACCTTTCCTTGTAACAACATTTACAACATTAACAACATTTTCCATTGTCAATAAAAAATCCCTATTATAGCATAATCTTATTATTTTATTTTTTGATGCAATAAACAATCTCACTTCATTTTTACCTTTCAACTTAAAACAGAGAGAACTTTTTATTTAGGACATGGTTAGAAGTTCACCTTCACTCTGAATTCAGGACTTATTTCACACACATCAGCATTTCTATTTCACCTCCTGTACTCTGTGTTCTTCCCCAGTGACGAGTGGCACATATAGATTGTAGTGTTCTTGTTTCTAGATTCAATGAGTAGTAATAGTTTTCTGGTTCTTTCTGCTAGCTATTGAAAGTAATTCTAATTCCTTGTATAACATAACACAAAATATTGTGTTTCCTCTCTTACCGGTGTGACAAATACATAGTAATAGAAAAAGCAAATTTAATTGTTCATGAATTTAAAAATCATGTAGAGATCACAAATAAATATGAGGAAAAGAAATTTTTTAAAGTATTTTTTAGTGTGTTTACCAGAACAAAAATTGTATTTTTTCTCCAACTAGAATGTTCATTATTCTATGCTTTATCATTATGTTTAATGGACTATGTATATTTGTATGTTTATGGAAAAGGCATTTGTCAAAGAAGGCACAAATTCTTTTTACTTTTCTTCTTTTTTTGTCTTTGATTTGGTTTTGTTGTTTTGGGTCACTCCGGGTGGTGCTCAGAGGACCATATGGGGCACAAAGGATCAAACCCAGGTTGATTGTGTACAAGGCAAACACACTACCAACTGTACTATGTTTTTGTTCCCATAGGGTATAATTTCTTCATTTTAGTGTTCCCTTGGCTGGAAGTGGCATCCGGAGGAGAGGCTATGTAGATGTTCTGTGCTCACGCAAGACATGTTAACAAGAAACTTTGTCCTGGACATTCAGAGTGAAAAAAAGAAATTTAATTGAATTAGAGCAACTGCGAAAAATGCTCAGAGCATTTTATGGCAGCTATAACGTGAGGTGGAAAGTTAGAGATTTTCTCAACTGAGCGATGCAATCAAACTAAATTTCTATTTTTCAAGAAAGAGTTGTGCTTGGAATTTTCTGTCATATTTTGTTCTCCATTTTGCTAATAGTATTTTAAATTCTAAATTGCTTACGTTTCCACATGAGTTGAAGGATAAGCTTATTGCTTTCTAAAAATTTGAGACTGTTATTTTTAAAGGGGTTTCATTGACTCAATCAAATTTGGGATGGCATTGCCTTCTTAACATGATTTATTCACCCATTACATGAACATGTGATGTTTTTCTTTCATCTAGGTCTTTTTTTATTATATCCAACAGAGTTTGTTTTTGCTTCCAATGTGCAGATAAACTTGCTCTCAAATATTTTCTCGTTTTCATGGTACTAAATCTCAAATAGCTTTCTGAATTTCAATTCTTCAGAGATATTTGAAAATATAGAAATACATTTTATGCAATAATAATAATATTTTGGGCTTGCTAAAATAGTTTACTGGTGCTATAGATTTCTGAGAATTCCATAGTACTTAATATACTAAATTATATATTTTAAATAGAGATAATTTTACTTGGTTATCATATGGTAACTTCATTATATATAATTCTTGATAAACTTTTTTGGAACAAGCCTCATAGGTGATGTTTTGTGTTATCAGTGTACTTCTTACAAGGAACAAATACAGCTTTCCTTTATTTATTTACTTATTTATTTTAGTTTTAGGAGGTTTCAAGCTATGCCCGGTGGTGCTCAGGGTTTACTCCTGGCTCTGTGTTCAGTAATCACCTTTGACAGTTTGGGGGTACCATTTGAAGTGCCAAGAACAAATTTAGGTTGTCTGCATGAAATGCAAGTGCCCTATCTCTGTACTATCTCTACATCCCTCACTGTCTGTTTTTTCTAAAAAAAGATATTTACTTGTACTATTTTGATAAATTGATATCCCTAGGGCCCAGAGAAATAGTGCTGGCATTTAGGTGCATCCATTTCCTGGTAAATTTTTCTGTATTACATATTCCCATTTTGATCTCTGGTATTACATGATCACATGAATACTGCCAGGTGCAGTCCTGGAGGTTCCCACGTATCACAAGGGTGTCCCAGGCAAGTCCTGGGGCCACAGAACCCAGTCAGAGCACCTTGGATCCTTGTATTGAATCCATGGTCAGGTTGGCCAAGAAAACTTTGAGGCTCTTCCCACAAAAATATTGGTGTCCATGAAATATATTTATCACAAGAATAGGCTTTACTCTTTCTTTTCCAGATTAAGACTATAAAACTAGATTATATTATAAAATTTATCTCATTTTTAAAAATGATTAGTTTGGAAAGATTTAAGAATATACAGTATATAAGATAAATGTATCAATCTCATTTAAAAAGAAATAGCCAGGGGCTTGAGATATAGTACAGCTGGGAGGGCTTTTGTCTTGCACAAGACGACCTAGGTTCAACCCTTGGCATTCCATATGGTCCCCCAAGCATTGCCAGGATAATTCCTAAGTGCAGAGCCAGGAGTAACCCCTGATATTGATGGGTGTGACCCAAAAAGCAAAAACAAAACAAAACAAAATAAAAATCATCACCACCACCACCAACAACAACAAAAGAAGTAGCCAGAGAAATAGCACAGTGGTGAAGGTTCTTCCCTTGCACATGGCTAACCTGGATTTGGTCCCCTATTTTGGCATATTGTTCCTCATGCTTCTCAAGGGGTTGTTCTCAAGCACAGAACAAGTCCTGAAAATGATCAGGTGTGGCTACAAAACAAATCAAGAAATTCTTTAGGGTTAGAAAGATAGTATAGGGGTTAAGGCATTTGCTTTGCAGGAAACTGATCCAGGTTTCATCCATAGCATATGCTCTGATCACTATCAGGGTGATTCCTAAACACAGAACTAAAGTAGGTCCTGAGCACTACCAAAAATTTGAGCACTGAGCACTGCCCCAAACTTTAAGACATAATTATTTGGGGGAGTACATACTCAAAAGCAGTTTTGTTGATGTGACAAGAATCAAAAATTGGTATACTCACAGTATCTTTGTGTTCCAACTCTTTGTCTCCATGTATTATCACCTTGATTTGTTCGTATTTGTCCTCAAACCCTGGACTCAGATTATTGGCTCTGTACTAGAAACTCCTCACCATTCTTGAGTGTAGGATAACATTGGTTTGTCCTTTCCACCTTGCCACAGGGAGCTTAGGTTTATTGGGTTACTCTCATCACAGTGCTCCCATTCCTCTGCGTTTATTTGTAACTTATTTCTTTGTGCTCTGTTAACTTGTAAATATTATTTTTTCTCTTCTCCTTAAGTCCATTGCATAGTTAATTCAGAGCAATGTCCTTTTTTGTGTGGGCACAAGAAGACAGTTAATACTATGCTTTTGTAACGTGGGAGTTAATTGACTCCAGATAATATTTACCTCCTGGACGTCTGTTCTCTCAACCTAAGTTTCAGTTGCCCTTTACTTCCTAGCACCCCCAAAATCAGGGTCCGAATGAGGGACTGGATGGACTCAGGGCAAGTGGTGAGTTATGTGCTACCCTGGCATCAAGATGGGGGAGTTGCAGGTGGAGAGACGTGGGAGTTGAAGAGAGATGAGAGACAGAGCAGGGAGCACAATGGAGTGTGGAGAGATGAGTGGGAGAGACAGAAGGAGACAGGAATAAGGGGCAGTGTGAGGCTAGAATGGGGGGTGGGTTAGAGAGATCGGAACAGGCGAGTGGAGAAAATGGATCAACCGGCAACTGATCAACCAACCAGCTTGGCCCTCATTTCCTCCTCCATCTGCCCCATGGCGTGGGCTGCCCCAGCTGGGTGAGTGGCCCAAGGACCTTCCCAACCTGGGCAGTGAGGGAGAGAGCTGCTGTTCAATCTCCCTAGCTGCGTGGAGATTAAACACTTGATAACTTTGAATCTTTTTGAATGTTGATGTAACCTTTCCAGACTTTGAGAAAATATACCCTCCTTCTGTATTTCCTTGTAGGCTTTCACATTTTTAAATTTTATCATTGAAGTACTAAATTTCCCACAGGTCCTCATCCTCTCTGACCCTCAAATTCCATCTCCGGCGTCATGCATATCCATACCATAAACCCTCAACTCCAGTTCCTTGGCTCCAGGAAAAAGCAATTCTAATTTGTAAAATATGTTTCTTTCCTGAAATAGAATAAAATTTACTGGTCATATTTGAGTCCCAACAGACTTTTTTAAAGTTCAATTAAATGCATCTGGATCAATGATGTGTTTTACATAATACTCTATGCAATTATATAACAAGTCATATTTTCCCCAAGTGATTCATATCTGAGCAAATTAATTCAAATACATATAGTACAAATATATATGTATACTACACATAAGTCACTGTGTAGTGATCATAATTTATATAAAATATAACGTAAGATAATATTATATATTTATTCATATTGTCATGAGTTTAATTTAAGGGCTGTTCATGCCTTTCAAGCAAATGTTCAGTAAATTTCTCTCAGCATGTTAATGAATGCTACAGTTCAGAAAACACAATTTAACAGAGAGCATGGGATAAGCTCCAGGGATACTCTTATTCTATAAAACCTAAGGGGAAAAATAAGGAGGCAAAAACGTCCAATCATTTATTCATTCAAGATTTATCTAGGTTCCTTAACGTGCCACATATAGGAGTAGGCAAAAATGGTACTAAAACTAAAAGACACTTTTTTGTTTTTTTAATGTACAAATAAAAAGAAGATAAATTGATATTTTGCTGAGGAAACAGTGTGACCCAGAAGCCCAGGGGAGAGCTACCGCAAACCAACTAGAAATAGTAGAAATCATGAAAATTAATGTATACTGAAGATGAGATTTAGTTTTAGTCATAAACAACGATATGACATGCTAATTAGGAGGGGTGTTTTTGAGAAAGGAAAAAAAAAGTTTAAGGTGAATGCCAAGCATTTTGGAAATGGAGTAGGGTAGATAAGTAATGAGAAAAAATGCAAGAGAAAGAGCATGGGCTAGTACTGACAAAGTATGTGGGAGCAAGTCAAGGGTTGTGCTTTGTATACAAAAGAGTGGAAATATTAAGAAAGAATTATATATTGATATTTTAGCAATGCTTTGTTGTAGGGAATATCCAGATATAAAGTATGAAAAGGGCATTTACAAGAACACATTAATCAAAAAGAGAAAAATTTAGAGTAGCATAATTGGTTTGGTTATATTATTTTAAAAAAATCCCCCTCAATGGTTCACCACATCATTGTGGTGAGGGGTGGTAATGGTGCCAAGCGGCAAAGAATAAACCAATCGGTGCTATGCTACCCGCATGGCAGAGAATGGCAAGTTACCAGTGGTGTATTCGGTATGCCAAAAGCAGTAACAAAAATGGGCCTCATTCCTCTGACCCTGGAAGAGTCAGCGTTGGGAAGGACAAACAAGGAGAGGCTATCTCAGGACCGAACTAGGCTGCCAAAAGAAAGAAGGATTAAAATGACTGTCTGCACTTTTAAAGAATGTATGCTACCATCAGAAGCATCCATCCAAGACCTGATGGTGCAAGTGCAGGAGATCAAGTATGATGTCATTGGACTGATCGAGACGAGAAGGCATCAATCACATCACACCATTTTCGACACTGGAGAAAACTGTTTCTGGCAACATTCGACAGTAGAGGCATCAATCTATTTGAATAGATGTGGCTGATTGCCAGCAGTTCCTATCTTCATTGTCTTTGCATCAACATTCAACTAAGACTAAGAAGAAATTGAGAAGTTCTACATGGAGCTGGAGAAGCTTTACAAAGAAGACCACACCTTCTACAAGGCCATTGTCGGTGATTTTAATGCCAAGATAGGACCAAGAAGGTCGCCCAAAGAACTCCATATCAGGACCCACAGCCTAGAATGGAACGAACAGGGTGAGAGACTATCTGAGTTCATCATGTTGACCAAGACCATCCATGGTAACTTGCAGTTCCAGAAGGCCAAATCTAAACGTTGGACATGGGAGTCTCCCGGTGGATAGATCCACAATGAAATTGACCGCATCATATTCAATCGATGGTTTTGCCTGACTGATGTAGCTGTTGTCCCAAAATTCCAAATGGGATCAGACCACCATCTCCTTCATGTGAAATTCTACTTAACGGAGCCGGGAGGAAGAGCTGCAAAGTTTAAGAAGAGAACTCCCAGAATGACCACCAACTGGGAGCTCTTTGGCACTACTGCGGCAACATGGGAAGATGCCGTTGTTGACAACATCGACAAGGAATACGATAAACTGGTTTGGCACCTCCATGATTGAGTGAGGAACACCGAGAAAGTGAAAGCCACGAAAAAACACCTCTCTTCAGAAACTCTCGAGCTCACTTGCCAACTTGGTTTGGTGCAAGCCTCAGGCAATCACAAGCTAACATCTGAGCTAGCAAAGCTGTGCAGAGAAGCGATAAAAGAAGACCTCAAAGAGAGAAGAGCAGCAGTGTTGTCCGATGCAGCAGAAACCAGGAAAAGTATTAGCAAAGCCTGTCCTTCACCAACTATTAGACCAAAATGACTGCCCTCTGACATCGTGATGGATCTATCTCATCTTCCAGAAGGACAATGGAAAAGGTTATCCACAACTTGTACTCAGATCTCTTCAATAGCCACGTCCATCTGCCCAAATACCAAATACTGCAGGATGGATATATCGTTCCCAGCGCTCTCCCTTCTGATATCCAACACACCATTTCATTGGTAAAGAAGCGTACAGCACCTGGTCCAGACGACGTCAGACCCAACACATGAACAATCTGCTACCAGTACTTGTCAATACACTAGCTTGACTCTTCACACGCCACCTGTCTAATGCAAGGTTCTGTCACAATGGAAAACCAACAGTACCATTCTATTGTACAAGAAGGAAGAAATTCATGACATTGCCCCAATCTGCCTGTTGTCTGTCGTCTACAAGTTGTTCACTCAAGTCATCCTGAATAGGATTGGCAGAACACTAGATGAAGGACAACCATGTGAGCAAGCCAGATTCCAAAAAGGATTCAGCACGATCGAGCATATCCACATGGTGACCAAGCTCATTGAGGTTTCTCGAGAGTTCAAGATGCCTCTCCGTCTTATGTTCATTGATTTAAAGAAGGTCTTTGATTCTGTTGAGACTGAAGTGGTCATCGAAGCCCTAGTCAAACAGGGCATTCAAACTCAGTACATCAAGATCCTCTGTGAGCTGTATTATGGATCACCACCAGGATCTCACCATTCTTCACAGAGGTGATCATCGATGTAAAGAGGGGGGTTCAGCAGAGTGACACCATTTCACCGAAACTCTTCAGTGCCACTCTCGAGAACGTCATGAGACGACTGGAATGGGAAGAAATGGGAGTGAAGATAGAGGGTCGGCAACTACACTACCTTTGCTTCACTGATGACATCATTCTAATAACATCAAACATTAGCCAAGCAGCATGAATGCTGGCCAACTTTGACTGTGAGTGTGGAAATTTCAGACTGCAGCTGACTCTCATGACGACGATGTTCATGAGAAATGGACTAGTACCTGATGTTCCATTTGCTCTCAATGGAACAAACATCTTCAAATGCAGCAGTTATGTGTACCTAGGTTGAGAACTCAACATGACGAACGACCTAGCACTAGAGCTGCACAGGAGGAAAAGCGCAGCATGGAATGCCTTCAAGAGCTTTGAAGAAGTTGGTAGGAGAACAAAGAGCTTCTGGCTCTGGCCACCTCTTTTCCACTCCACCATTCTTCCCGCACTAACATATGCTTCAGAGACCTGGGCCCTATGAAAATAGGATATGAACGCTATTCAGTTCTCCCAAAGAGGAATTGAAAGCGCTATGCTTGGAATATCACATTTCACTCAAGTGAGAGGAGGAATCTGGAGTTCCAAACTCTGTCAACAATCGAGAATCAGGGACACTGTCTCATTTGCCAAGGCATCAAAAATAGGTGGGCTGGACATGTAATACTATTTGTAGACAACCACTGACTGGATTCCACAGGACGTCAAAAGGATGCCTGGCTGCCCATCTACGAGATGGTCAGACTTCTTCATCAAGATCCTGAATGAATGGTTTGAGGTTCTTCGTGTTCCTGGAGCTAGCAGACACCACTGGGCAATTCTGGCACGCGACAGATATGAGTGCATTTGTTACTGGCACCCGCAAATTGATGAGCAACAGGATGACAAGTGATACAAGTGTTATAAGTGATATTATTAAAACCTACATTCAAATTTTCTGAAATATTTAATTTTCATTAACTCACAGAATATGATTCACATACTGATGAATGTATCCACTTACAGATTGGTATAGATTCAGGTAGGAATCATTAAAAGTCAAGTCACAAGATGTTTCTGAAGCAGAGGAAGCACATCCAGCAGTGCTCAGGGCTTTGTCCTGAGTTCTGTGCTCAGGTATCATTACTAGCATGGCTCAGAGGACTGTATGGGCAAACTCCTTTTTTACTGTTCTCTCTCGCCACCCTAAATCAATCTTTTAGTCATTCATACTTGTTTTTTTTGAGGGAAACGACCTAAAAATTCCCAGAACACATGACAGACATAGATTTGTTATACCATTTTTACCTTCTAAACCCAGGAATTACATTTTTTCTTTTCCTTTTTCTTTTTTTTTAGTATCATGTTGAAAACTGTGATTGACATAATTTAATTTGTTCGGAAACAAAGCTCTCATGAGCTCTGAACGCTTGAAGAACTACAGTGGGTGGAAGGAGAGTCTGACACAATGCACGGAAATATTTGTCAATGGTGATTTTTTGCCAGCCTATGAATGTGATAGTGAGTTGACCATAAAACAATATTTGGGGAGCAAAGGGATGACTGAGTGGCTGAAGGTTCTTGATCTTCAAGATGATGCCATCGGATAGAGTTCAAGTGTTCTCCACACATGCTGAGAATAGTCCAGAAGCTGCCTGTCAAGGACCCCTGGGACCACAGCAGTGGTGTATTCTTTGCCACACAGTCAAGAACATGTGAGCACCACAACAAAAGTATGTTGCCCCATGAGAGGTGTGCAAACACTATAGCCCGGAGAGCAATTTTTGGTCAGCATGTGTGAAAACCAGAGTGAAGTCTGTTGAGCACTTTGTACAGGAGTTGGATGAGAGCCATGATGAAATGAGTTTGAGACATGGATCCATGACCTAGCATGTACGAAAGTACCAGTGTTCCTCCAGTGACCATGAGGTCAAATTTACCAACTGGAGTTGGGAAAGAGTGTAGGTTAGTGTACAAGGGATACGAGAATACCAGTAGTAGCATTTATTGACACCTTGGTGTGGGGTATGGTGTAGCTGACATTATACCCCTGAAATATAAACATACTCTTGGAAATCATCGTTACCTCAATAAATAAGTATATTCATATTTTGCATTTATATATATGTCTATATATAATTGCATATGTAACAGTCAGAGAGCTTTAAAATTTGACTCCATGCATGCAGCAGACTTAGGTTTAAACTCTAACATTCCCAACTGTCCCCTAAAACTCACCAGATGTGATCCCTGAGCACAGAGACAGGAGTAAGCTGAGTGTGGCTCCAAAATCAAACAATAAGTAGAACTTTATTGAATAAATAGAAAATAATTCAACCCTATCAAAAAATGGGGAGAAGAGATAAACATAAATTTCCTCAAAGAAGAATTACAAATGGCCAAAAGGCTCATGAAAAAATGCTCAGTAACAATAATAATCAGGAAGATGAGAATCAAAACAACAATAAAATATCATTTCACACCACAGAGACTGCCATACATTATAAAGAACAAGAACAATCACTGCTGGCATAGATACTGGAAGAAAGTGATTCTCATTCACCACTGTTGGAATGTTGACTGGAGCATGCCTTTCTGGAAAGCAAAACAGATATTCCTAACATAATATACTATGTGGGTATTTACATATAATACATACACAAATGTGCATATACATATATACATTCCATATAATATATGTTCGTATGTACATGCCATATTTACATCAATGTACGTAATACAGTTTGTGCATCCTATTGATGTTATGAGATTTTACAAATAATTCCATCTAAATAGAGTAGGTTTTCAAAAACAATATTTATAGTTGTATATTGCAGCATTTGAACTTAGAGGATTTCTTTTTGTTGAACCATGTTGTAAGTTATTGTGATTTAATTCAAGCTAATGGTCTTTCACTTTGTACTCCTAGATCTTTACAGAATTACCTCAAATAATAATTTTTCTCATTAAAATAATATTTTATTTGAGAATTTTTGTGCTTATTTCTTGTATCTAAATCTAAATGTTTTTAGAGAAATTGCTTCTTATTTTTTAAGAAAAATGATGACCATAACATCTGAACTTAAAATAATAGCATATTATTGCATAGATATATTTCTGTTCCTCTAAATGCTGCTAACAGAAAGTTAGGTAAGCACATAACTTTCATCTACAGATGCAACAATCTAAAACATTTCTTGGAGTAGAAAGACAGTTCAGAGGGAAGCACTCACCTTGCATGCAGTCTACCGGGGTTCAGCCCTTGTACCACATACGGTCTTAAGAGCCTCTCAAGGCATGATCCCTGAGTCAGAGTCACCAGTAAGCCCTGAGCAGTGCTGGGTGCACAAAAAGAACAAACAATAAAACAACACATTTTACAAGGACAAGAGTTAATATTACCTAATCTTGCATGTATCTGAACCCAGTTTGATGCCGGACACCATACAGTCCTGTCACAAGGTCCAGGTGGGTGGTTCAGGTAGTTCAGGCCCGAATACTATAGGGCCAAGCAGTGCCTCATTCTCAGGAATGGATTTCAACCACTGGCCTCCTTGACTGAGAATGATTGGGAGGGAACCTACAGATCTTCTGAACACTGCTTGAAAATAATGCTCCATAAATACACACACACACACACACACACATATGCATACACAGACACACACACACATACACAGACATGCACACACATCTGCACATGCATACACAGACACGCACACACATATGCACATGCATACACACATATGTAAAACATCTCACCATAGCATTTTCAATTCATAAAGAAAATTTTGTTGTTCACAGTTTCCAAAATTATCACATTTTTTGTTCTTTGGTTTGAGGGTGCTCAGGGTTTACTCCTCTCTGTGCACTCAGGGATCACTCCTGGAAGAGCATGGGGCATCTTATGGGGTACCAGGGATAAAACCCAGGTCCACTGCATGAAAGGCAAGCACCCTCTATGCTGTACTTTGACTCTGGATCCAAAATTATCACTTTTAAAAAATTATATATTTTTCATAAAAAAGTTAGTCTTTTATCAAAGTTCTTGAAAAATACCTGTAAAGTAAAACTTTATACTTTTAAATATTACATCATGATGACTTTATATATATATATATACACATACACATGTATATACACACATAGATATGCAGATTGTGAACCATACTAATTAGCACAGATGTCACCTCTTAACATTTGTTTATGTAAATAGGTGTACATGTGTGTGCATGTTAACAGTATATATACATGTGTGCATGTTAAGAATGATTAAGATTGGGGCCAGAGCAATAATAGTACAATAGACAGAGCACTTGTCTTATAAGCAAACAACTTGAATTCAATCCTAGCACCAATATGGCTTCTATAAATCCATCTTTTAAAAAACTTCCACTAACATCTAACATCATACCATATTTCTGTCTGACATTCCACTGTATTTTTCAGGTTTAACGTTGATGTCATAAATGGCAGGATTTTTTTTAATGCCTGAATAAGGTTCAACTTAAATATGTCATTATTTCTTTGGTCATATATCAATGAAACAACTTTGAACCATTTAATATATCTAGTTCTATATTAAGTTATTCTTACCTTATTCCTCTGTACCCCTAACCAGTCTATCCTTTTAAAAATCTATTTTAAATTAATCCCTCTCTGAGAGCCCGGCAAGCTACCAAGAGTATCCCGCCTGCAAGGCAGAGCCTGGCAAGCTACCCGTGGCATAGTCGATATGACAAAAACAGTAACAAGTCTCACAATGGAGACGTTACTGGTACCCATTTGAGCAAATTGATTAAATTTATTTTAAATTAGTCATTTTTTCCTTTTCATTACAAAAAATATATAACACTCAGGCTGCCTTATTTCTACTTTTTATGCATATTTAAAAAAATTGTATTACTACTTTCATAATTTTTTTTAAAAGTTCGTATTTTGCTTTTATCTCACAGAGAAATGTTTGTAAACTACTTTATCTGGACAGAGCATATCTAGTTAATGTAAGTGACTTCAACTTCTCTAATTAAATCAAGTGATTTTTCCCAGCTTCTTTACTTGCCTTGATTTTGATAAAGTCTGGTAACAGTCTGTATTTTTGGTTGTAAACAAAATAATTTGTATGCATTCACAATAATGTGAGCATTCACAATTTTTTTCCTATTGACTTTATGCTTGGGACAGTGTTATGAGCCAGATTATGATTTTATATACTTAACAATGATTTGCTAACAACTTCCCACTAGCATGGAAGTTGCTTCTAGTCAGTCTGTATTTTAATATAAGGGCTATAGTGCTTTTTGACAAACTCCATTAAGCATATTTGCACTTCCAGGAGCAGAGCTGAAGGTAAAGAAGTATTTGTTAAATTTATCTGAATAACAATGAAATCAAGATCATTTTGTTTGGGGTTGGAATGATAGCACAGCGGGTAGGGCATTTGCCTTGCATGTGGCTGACCTGGGTTTGATTCCCAGCATCCCATATGATCCCCTGAGCACCGCTAGTTGTAATTCCTGAGTGCAGAGCCAGGAATAATACCTGTGCATTGCCAGGTGTGACCCAAAGAGAAAAAATTAAAAAAGAACATTCTGTTTTGAGTTTTAAAGTAGAAAGGGAAAAGAATGGTGAGCCAATCATCAAAAAAAAAAAAGGAGGTCACTTATATAGTGATGGAGAAAATAGACTTTTGATAATGAATGCAATGTACATAAAGATGTCGATATTTGTCAATACATTAGAAATCTATTCTATTGTTTTATATTATGTAGATCAAATAACTAATAAAATATGATTTTTGGGTCCACCTGACACCTTATTTCCCTATTTGATTCTAGAAACAGATCATGTTATTGATGTAAAAAATGCCACCTGAATATAGCATATGTGTTTACTGACTGAATTCTAGAGTCTGGGATATGTCAGCCTTACTTTATTAGTTTTGCTATCATTAAAGCAGGGAGCTTTATCTTTGATTATTTTTTCCTTAAATACTATTTGATCAATTAAGTATAAATTTGTCTTGTGTGGGCCATATTTATCATTTTTCGTGGGACTTTCTCCTGGTCCTATTCTCAGGGATCACTCCTGGAAATGCTCTGAGGATCTTGTCCTGGGGATCTAACCTGGGACCTGCGTCTGTCTATGTCACCGACCCTTAACGCATATACTTTTATTTCTATTTCCAACATTTGTCCCATGCCTCCGAAACTAGTCTCTTCTAGTTTAAAATCATGTAAGTAATAGATGCTGATAAAGATGCACCTCAAATAGACATTTCATCTAGTGTACACAGAGGGCTCCTAGACAAACTCATATAAAGGAGGCTTCTCTTGAGACCTATATCTTTGACCATTTTCAGTGGAAACCAGTTAGAACCTCTTTTTTTACTCTCACAGATGATGTTGGAGCCCAGGGCGGGAGTGGGTCGTGGGGGGCTTGTGTTACAAGCTTACAGATCTGGGTGTGTGTGGGGGGGTGTCCTTGGAAATGAGTTTTTCCTTTACTAGTAAAGTTAAGATGACTAAAAAAGAAGCTGCTGAGTAGTTACTGGCACTGAAATATCCCAAAGGTCACAGCCCTTTGAGATGCAAAAAATAAAGCTCTTTAAAGATACAGAAAATGAGCCATCATCCAAAGACTAAATTCCCTTCTTGAAAAGAAGTTTCAAAAGAAAGATCTTAATAAGAATATGAAAAGCCTCTCAAAAACCCCAGGCTCTTCCCCTTGACAATGTTCTAACAGCAGACTCTTACCTAGACAGCGATTAAGGGACATGAGCGATTAACACATAGGGGGAGCAGAGCACAAAGAAGAGAAGTTAAAAATGAATGGGATTGCTGTGGGAGCATTGTGATGGGTGTCACTCAGTAAACCTAAGTGCCTTGCTGTGGAGGAGAAAATGGGCCAAAGTTATCTGACAGATGAGGATCTGGTCTGGGTCTGGAATATGGGCAGGCAGGAAGGTTAAAGAGCTGTGTTATCAGAGAATCCCTCTCAAAGACACATGCTTCAAAAACACTGAGTCTACAGAGAGGATGTGGGCTTACCCCTGAGCACAGAACTGGAGCACAGCACTCAGCACTCAAGAGCACAGGGCTTCCTCCTGAGCATAGAACTCTAGAACAAGTTCATTCAGTCTTGACACTTATGGACACTTTGATATAGATGATTGCTTGCTATGGACAATCTTCTGGGCATTGTAGGATATTTATCATCACCCTCCCGAGTTGTGACAGGCCAAACCATCTTCAATTATTGTCAGCTAACCTCAAGTGAGTGCTTCTTCAACTTTTTCTACTTGTGACTCCTTGTGGCCTGAGAAATGAAACATGGATGCCAGAAACACCTTGAGTTTATTATATGGTTATTTGGGAATTAAATTTTTGTCATTGCGCATTCAAATTAGTTTAGAAGAGAGACTCTATGCAATGCAATAAATCTCTAAACATAGCAGTCTGTTCAAGAGGTTAAGCTGTTTTAGAGACCAGCTGAGAGAAATACAGAGGGACAAGCAATGGTGACTGATGTTAAATCTGAATGCACACAAGTGACATAAATGATATATCACTTTTTTTTTTATAGTGACCACTGTGTAAAACACAAAAATAAAAAGAAGAGCGCAGACGGTGAGGCAGGGGACGGAACGGAGATGGTTGGTCTCACTGCAGTTTATTCCGATCTTCTTTCTCCATTCTCTGATTCTCCTCCTGCTTCTTCCTCCCCCATCCTACTTCATTCTCCCTCCTGCTTCCATTCCAACTCTCGGTCTCTCTCTCTCTCGATCTGTGGATCTGGCCCCCCAACCCACTCTTACAGCCTAGTTAAATCTCCCCAGCATGAGGGGGTTGGGGCGTACACATAGGTGTGGTCAGCAATAGGGTAAGTTCCCTTTCCCTCAGGGGATGCTTCTCCTAGGACTTAATTCTCTTTCAGCAGGAGGATCCACCCAAGGGCGGAGTCCCATGAATGTGTTTCTCTTCTCCTCAGCCAGCAAACATATAAGAATTCATAATATTAATTATTTTGTATGGACACAATAAGAGATGCATTAAAGCTTATAGAATTGCTCTCCTGGGGCCATCTCAATCTCAGACTACAGTGCTCAGGCCAGATCAGTCTTTCCTATCCCTGGCAGGGTCCCAGTCTCATAGTTACTATTGGATCATGACAGCATTTGTCTATGATCAAGCTCTTAACTTATAGTTAAGAATTAGGCACTTTGGCCAGGCCCATCTCGATGCCAGGGTAGCACATAACTCACCGCTTGCCCTGGATCCTTCCCGTCCCACGTCGGGGACCCCACTTTGGAGTGCTAGGAACTGAGGGCAACTGAGGCTTAAGTGGAGAAAGCAGATGCCCAGGAGGGAATAATATTTGAGGCCAATTAAGTCTTAAGTTATAAAAACATAATATTGTCTTCTTGTGTCTATACAAAAAAGACATAGCTTTAAAGTAAATTTTTCAAAAGGCATAAAGAGGAGAGAAAGGCAATGTTATAATATTCAGTGTCCTAGGAAGTTCTGACCTTACCAATTAACAGAGTTTGATCAGAGGAAGAGCAGATAAACTGGTAGAAGTGGTTACAGATAAACAAAGGAATGTGAGTGACTCTGGAGCACTTTGATGGGTGTGAATGATAAACCTAAGCTCCTAGTGGCAAGGGGAGAAAGGACAAACCAATGATATCCAACAACCACAATGTTCAGGAAAAGACAAAATAGTGTACCAGGGATATACGTATGGTGTTCTGTGTTAATAAAAATCATTAAATGCATAAGTGTTTATAGGCTACATTCCCTAACAAGTAACACTTGATAAAAGTAGTCCATGCACAAATTGGTTTGAGATACTCTTGGTGGTTGAACAGTATAGATGTTTATACACTTGACAAAGCATTAACATGGTAATATGAACTGAGTTTCCAAAGTAGGTAGTCCATCCCAGAAATTGGTAGATTAGAGAACATTTATATAAAATAAAGATTTTTTAATCTTATCTGGGAATTGTCCTTATCATAGCAATTTTACACACATGTTTCTTTTTATATTTTATTAGTTTGGATAACCCCCTGGCCTTTCAGGAGTGTTTCATATGCCTCTGCCCACTCCCAGTTGTTTCTGGGCCCAAGAGTGTGGTCCTCATGTCTATGGATGCTCTGGTGCCACTGGATATCTACTCCAAGAGCCAAGTGGTGCTGGGGGAGCCATATGTGCCAGGGATAAGATCCATTCTCATGCAGGCTACACATATGCTTGACCACTTCAGTTACTTCCCCTGTCACCACAGGTGTTTTGATTTTATAAAGAAAAGTAGAACACAATGGCTGTAAAGCAATATAAAATGAATGTTGTGATTATTATTATCATCCTTGCTAATTTATATAGAAGACTTCCTGAGACACTCTAAAGAGCACTTTCACCTGGAGAGAGATTAGTTAGGTAAAAAGACACACAACAGATGCCAATATACCTGCATTTTTATTTTACAAAAAATGGAAATTTCTCATAAAATATTTCTTTACTCCATGATATTTTTTACATTTTCTCCTTCTTTCTAAAAAAATAAAAGTTGATTCTTCTGAACCCATTTTAATATATTTACAATATATGTGAGCACTGTGCAATTCAAGAGAAAATGCAAATCCCATTTGAATCCCACTTGGTTATAATTTGAAAGAGTATTTCCTAGAAAACTAATAAACAAACAAATCAGTTTGATAGCTGGGCAGATAATATTGAGAAGTGAGTGTTTTTTTTTATGAAACAAAAATTCATTTTCTGTGTAGGAAGTTCTTCTAGTGGAAGCAGTGCATGGAGAATTTCTGTGTCCTGTGTACAGCTCTGAGCTGCTTTCATGTAGCACGTTTCCCTGGCTGAGAGCTAAAAGAGGGTAGAGTGAATCTCAGTGGATCAATTAACAGAGGGACCTGTCCTTCAACAGCAGAAGATCTATTTCAGGATTTGCATATCACTGAAAAAATTACAAAGCTGAGATAAATACAAGCCTGATAATAACTCACTGCAGAGTTGGCTGCATTCCTAGATTTCCTTGGCTGTTTGTCCTAATAAAGTGTCTCCATGGCACTTAGGGCAGGAAGGTTATTAGTAGCTGTCAATCAAAGGAGGGAGTAGGCATCAGCAGGAGGAGGAAGAGAAGAGAGGTGACATTCATTCTCTCTTCTCACTGATATTGGGTATAAAAGTCATTCAGAGCAAGTGGTTAAAAAGGGATAGGTCCCTCTTCATCCCCATGGAAAAAAAAGAAAAGCTGCCCTGGTTACCAACAATTTAATAATAAAACGAAATACATCAATCATCTTTTTTTTCTATTTTATTGATGTCTGAATGTCCATTATTTCTGAGAAAATGAAGGACATATGAAAGAGGTCTTCATGTGAGACTCTTGACTTAATATTGTTTTCTTATGTTGTCTTGAGTACAAATGTATTGAAGCTTTAAATTAAAGGAGAAAAATTATCATTCACAGATTTATTTTTAATGTTTAATTTTTTTCTTACAGCATAGCAAAATGTCTGCTTTGAGAAAAAAAATAATGGACAAGGTATGTTTCTTTAGTTATTTTTTAAAAACCGAGTAGAGTACAGTGACTAACAGTACTCAGAATCTGCCTATGTAGCAATTAATTGATAATTTAAAGGTCTTTAATTTACTGTCTATTTTCTTAATTAAGGTATATCTAGCACTTGAACAAATCATTTCTCTATATGCGTATTTTCATAAGCAACAGAATCCATAGAGTGCTAATTGATATCCTGGTCTCCAGACAATACTTTATTAAATGAAATGACAATTATAACCAATTAAAATTCACTTTACATACTACTTCACCTATTTGGTATGTATTATGCATGAAGACAGAGAGTACATTGCCTCACTGCTCAGTATTTCTCTGTGTCTTGGAAATTGATGGACAGCTCCAAGATCTCCATTTTAGTGCATCCCCTGCACCACCCCAAACTAGAGATCACTTGAGAGTTTATCATAAACTCTATTTTTAAAGTGTTTCTAATAGTAATGAGCTAATAAGAGTTGTTATTTATTGCAGATATGGGCACTTTTCCCCTTTTTGCCTAATGTGCATCAGAGTTTTTCTCTATATTGCTGTTCTTGTGATGAGAAATTTTTTGATTAGCTACAATACTTGTTTAATTATTTATCTGACCCTATAGCTCCTAAGTGAATGCTACACTACATGGATACTCTTTATTTTCCTCGATAACACTTATGCATTAACCTGTTACTCTATACATAAATGAGCTTAGAATTTTCAGACTTACATTACTTTGTCAGGGTGCAGTTGACCTTGGGCTATTAATGCCCACCTAACAATTGAATAAAAGGGGGGGCTGGAGCGATAGCACAGCGGGTAGAAAGTTTGCCTTGCACTCGGTCGGCCCGGGTTCGATTCCCAGCATCGCATATGGTCCCCCAGCACTGCCAGGAGTAATTCCTGAGTGCAGAGCCAGGAGTAACCCCTGTGCACCACTGGGTGTGACCCAAAGAACAAAACAACAAACAAACAAACAAAACAAAAGGAATCTATATTTTATGGCATTTTCCTTTCTAATTATTGCAAATTTGTAATAAGTTAAAAAATAAGAAAAAGAAATATAAATGTAAGTTTTGAGAGGAAAAAATTCTCGAAATTAAAAATGGATTCCTAATTTGGACAAATTTCATCTGAATAAGAGGCCAACCTGTTAGGGAACGTGCATTTGACAATACCTTGGACTCCTCAATTATTCTGTTCTATTGTGAGTATAAACTCTCTTCTTGTAGTCGAATGATATGCCTGAACATAAATGGAGAGTCCTGAGCACATGGGTGATGCTTATAGAGGTAACAGCATGCATTACAGCCATAACTAATAATGGGGAGAAGGTGGGTTGGGAGGGAAAGAATGTCTGACAGGAGGTGACTTGGAGATGACAGAAAAGGCCATTGGCACATTGGTAGTGGGCATGAACAGTAACTTTGTGTATCAATACCAGAAACTTAAAGGTCATTGTAACTCTATTACTTCCAGTATAGTGAAATATAAGAAATTATAAATAAGCACTTTGAACTAAAATGAGTTATGATCATGAAAAATAAAATTCTGTTGTGTATGTGGCTTTATATGTTTTTCATTCTCACCACATGTCCCAAATCACAATGCTTCCATAGCCTTGATTTCATATTTACCTATTTGCATGATTCTAGCATGTTTGGCGACTGATTCCTGAGCCACAAGTGTGCAATAATTTGTGAGAAACTCTAGGTGTTTAGTTACCAGCTATGGACAAATAAATTACTTTGTAAACGTGTGAGAAAGTTAAATATAGCTGTTGTTTCCTCTGTAGTATCATTTTTAAAGTCAGAAAGTTTAACAGTATTCCAACAACTTTTATCTTTGTATTTGTCTGTTTTTATTCCTAATGGAAAGTCAGTTTAATTGCCAAAATTGTTATTTAAAAGTAACAAGAGGGTTGGAGTGATAGCACAGTGGGCAGCTGACCCGGGTTCAATTCCCAGCATCCCATATGGTACCCCCGAACACTGCCAGTAGTAATTCCTGAGTGCAAAGCCAGAAGTAACCCCTGAGCATAGCCGGGTGTGACCCCCCCTCAAAAAAAGAAAAAAATAGCAAGACCTTGAAATTTGGCAGCAGTTTGTTTTATATATATGCATAATATATAATATAATTACATATATTTATATATATGTAATATCTTAGTTTAGTCATCATTCTCATCAATCTCCAATTATTTTTAGAATTAAAATTAAAATATTTAATTTACAACAGCTACAGAATATTTGAACTTTGACAATTATTAAAGAGGCAGTCAATATCAGGTATGATGGAAAAATACTTTGATTGCTTTCCAACTACTAA